>NC_133769.1:366597875-366905324 GCF_003597395.2 Chelonoidis abingdonii | reverse complement strand
CCCCAGCCCTGAGCCCCCTCCTGCACCATAGACCCCTCATCTCCAGCACCACCCCAGAGCCCACGCCCCCACCCCAACCCTTTTCCCCAGCCCTGAGCCCCCTCCTGCACCGTGAACACCTCATCCCCGGCCTCACCCCAGAGCCCACACCCTCAGCCAGAGCCCTCAACCCCCACACCCCAACCCGCTGCCCCAGCCCTGAGCCCTCTCCTGCACTGTGAACCCTTATCCCCGGCCCCACCCCACAGCCCGAGCCCTTCCCACACCCCAAACCCATCAACCCCAACCCGCACTCCAACCCTTTTCCCCAGCTCTGAGCCCCCTCCGGCACCGTGAACACCTCATCCCTGGCCCCACCCCAGAGCCCACACCCTCAGCCAGAGCCCTCACTCCCCACACCCCCAACCTGCTACCCCAGTCCTGAGCCCACTCCTGCACTGTGAACCCCTCATCCCTGGCCCCCACCCTGCAGCCTCAGCCCCTCCCATGCTCCAAGCCCCTCATCTCCGGCCCCACTCCAGAGCCCATACCCCCATCCAGATCCCTCACCCACCACACCCAACCTGCTGCCCCAGCCCTGAGCTCCCTCCTGCACTGTGAACCCCCCATCCCTGGCACCACCCCACAGCCCTCACCCCACACCCCAAACATCTCACCCCCAGCCCCATCTCAGAACCTTCACCCGCAGCCAGAGCCCTCATCCTCCAATACCCCAACCCGCTGCCCCAGCCCTGAGCCCCCTCCTGTACCGTGAACCTCTCATCCCCAGCGGTTTTTTTTCACCCTCGTGGTGAGGATGGGCCAGTAGATCTTGTGTCCGGGCTTGTGAATGTTCATGATGATTTGGCAAGGCTGCGTACAAGGGCAGCTATGGGGTGATGGGCGCTCTCAGTGCTGCCTCTAGAAATCCACTCTGTTTACACATGAGAAGATGTGTTTTCCAGCTTGTCAGTGTCGCAGAATCCTGCCTCCTGGGCTCTCAAGCTGGGTAATTCCTGTCTCATGCCTCACAACCAGGAATAGACATCCCGTGTTTGGGATTTCACTGCTGCCGATCCAGGGAGAACAGAATCTCGTTTGCTTTCTCGTGTCTCTGTCGGCTCTACAGAGCGAAGGGGACTGGCCACTAAGTTGCGCCTGTGCAGATGTGAGTCGGGGGCTCAGAGGGGACCGAGGTAGGAAGGGGCAGTTGCTACAGTCACATCTCTGACAATACCCACACTTTGTAGGCCTTCACTGGTGATTGCAAATACTTTTTCTCTGCTCTGTGGTCCCTTGAGAGGAAGTCCATGTGGCTCGCTCCCCAGACTTCATTGCCCCGCAGGCTGCAGCTGATGAGCTGCAGTCCCTGCTCTGTGTTAGCAGGAGCCAGACATCTTCAGTGATTCTTATTGTGATTCTTATAAGTGATTCTTATTGACTTCCTGCTTTTCCGCTCTGCAAAACGAACCAATGGAAGGGAGGGGGTGCTAAGAGTGGTCCGGATCCTGAGCGACTCAGCGTTTGCCCAGTCCTTACTGGGCCCCAGCTCCCACTTCACTGGTATAAGATCGGCGTAAACAGGCTCTAGCCCTGGGAGAAGAGATGATCCTTGCACGGTGCCCCGAAGCCCTGGATGTTTGGGCTGTTTTGGATGAAAGGCAAGGAGCCCCTCCTGGAGAAGGCCCAGCCCGCGGCCTCCTCTTTGTAAGCCGAGGAGGATCCAGTTAGAGCAGCGTGGCTGGGCCTGGGGGAAGGAGGTCTCTCAGCTGGCAGGTCCTAGCCCTCAAGAGTGGGCCAAGTACATCCCTGGTGTACATACGTCTGTTGAAGTGAGCTGAGTCACACCAGAGCTGGATTTGGCCTCCTGCCTGTGGGTCAGAGAGCACTGTGCGCTGCCTCTCAGATTCACCCCCCATCAGTATTGTGGCGCCCACTTGTACCAGGGGTAGATTTGGCCTCCTGCCTGTGAGTCAGAGAGCACTGTGCGCTGCCTCTTAGATTCACCCCCCATCAGTATTGTGGCACCCACTTGTGCCAGGGACTAATTTGGCCCTGGCACCATTTGTTTAGGGCTTGATCCTTGGGTCACCTGGTGTCTTGCTCACCAATAGCCATTCTGGACTCAGTGGGGTGACTGGTGGACAGAGCAGCACAAGGGGGCGGGGCGGAAAGGGGCAAAGCCCGATCCCCCGCTCCAGGCGTGGTTGGTAAAATGGGGTCCCCGGGCTTGTGGGGCTGCTGCTCCTGCCTTAGAGGCAGCAATATGCCCAGCCGGCGGGTCTCCTGCCCCTGCCCATAGAGCAGTGGTTCTCAATCAGGGGTCCTGGGCGGCCTGGCTCGTGGTGTGGGGCCCCAGGCAATTGCCCTGCTTGCTACCCCCTAATGCTGTGGTTCTCAAACTTTTGTAGTAGTGACCCCTTTCACACAGCAAGCCTCTGAGTCCAACCCTCCTTACAAATTAAAAACACTTCTTATATATTTAACCCCATTATAAATGCTGGAGGCAAAGCGGGGTTTGGGGTGGAGGCTGACAGGTTGCAACCCCCCATGTAATAACCTTATGACCCCCCGAGGGGTCCCAACCCCCAGTTTGAGAACCCCGGCTCTAACATCAGCCCTGGCTTTTGTATGCAGAAAACAGCTGTTGTGGTACAGGTGGGCCGGTGAGTTTTTATAGCATGTTGAAAGGCCTCAGAGCTGGTTCTGGGGGTGCTGGGTTGCTGTGGCGCTGGCTCTGGGGGTGCTGGTTTTGAGGAGGCGGCATTGTGGTGGTACCCTGGGGAATGGTGTTGCCACTGCCAGGTGTTTTTTACTGTGTTGCCTGCGCAGGCCCCACCCAGGAGCCTGATCTGCCCCCTCCATCTCCTTGTAGTACCCAGTCTGTCTGCTTCTCTTTTTGCAGTGCCTTGGTACATCGCACCACCCCTTCCCCCTTCCATCTGTGTGCAAGTGTCTCTGTGCCTGGCTGTGTGCTTGTATGCCCCATTAGCAAGGACTTCCTCTGTGTATCCCCAAGTTCGCTGAGCTGAGGCCGGTAGCAATACCAACCCCCTCCCCCCAACACTTCCCAGCACACTTCACCTCCTGTGAACCTAACCAGACTTCAAAGTCAACTTTCGGAAGCCAAAATGTCGGCGCCCTGATGTCAAAGCATGATCCTGCAGGGCTGACCTTTGCCCTTCTGCTGTGGTTTGCAGACACCTACCTCCCAGTTCTGACCCCTTCCTTCCCCTTGGGCTTGCCGTTGAGCAGCCCACAGAGAAGATGCTTTATCTCGTGTTTGTGGTCATCTGCTCCCGTCAGCTGCTGAAGGCTGGGGGGTTCAGCAATTCAGCAACAAGGAGACTGCATTTCAACAGCTGCAAGTGTTTCACACTCCCTGTGATGGCTAGCGGTAAAATTCAGGGCATGGCTGAGGTCCAGCGCCTGCACCTGGGAGGGATTCAGGGAGGCTTTTGAGAGAGATGAGTTAATGACTGCTGCTAATGCTGCTGGCAGTTGGACGTGGACTAAGGCGAGATCCTTAGAACCTGGTCAGAGGGGGCCCACAGGTAGTGCAGAACACAGCTGGCTGACTTGTTGGCCTAAGCTTGGCTGGCCGTGCCGCCTCTACCTGGAGGGAGAATTATGGGTTGGAGGAGGGAAATAATGGATCTGGGGAAGCTGGACTGGGAAAAAGCTCACTGGGTTGGGAGGAAGAGTCTGTAGGGTAGGGGAGAAATGTTTGAGAACGAAGTGTCCCTTTCCCCTAGGAGACCTTGAGGATTGGGTGGTTCTAGCAGGGGAGGGTCTAGGCATTTTGCTGCCCCAAGCACGGCAGGCAGGCTGCCTTTGGCGGCTTGCCTGCGGAGGGTCCGCTGGTCCTGTGGCTTCGGGGGACCTTCTGCAGGTGCGGGAGGTCTCCTGAAGCCACAGGACCAGCGGACCCTCCGCAGCCAAGCCGTCGAGGCTGCCTGCCTGCCGCCCTCGCGGCGACCGGCAGAGAGCCCCCCGCGGCTTGCCACCCCAAGCACGTGCTTGGTGTGCTGGGGCCTGGAGCCACCCCTGGGTTCTAGGCTCCAGTCAGCAGTGATCCAGTGATGAAGTAACCCGCTGTTTATGGAGCAGGGAGAAGATGAGCAATGGGCAAACCTCGGGGGGTTGGTTCAGATAAAGGTTTGGGTTCTTCTCCAAGCCACTCTAAGAATCTGGCCCACAGAAGAGCACCTTTCGTCTGGGAGTGCGTCACTAACCCTGTATGGACAGCACCCTGAGAATGCAGCCATCTCCCAGCCCAGGCACAGTTCAGCAGTGGCTGGAAAAGGGGCGTTTTGGCCATGAGTGAGACACTAGCCAGGTGCCTGTGCTTATGTTGCCTTCGGGAGGTTGGCCCCAGTGGCACGGAGTTACTCCATTAGCTCCGGTGGAATAGGCTGGTTCTTTCAGTGCGGAAAGCTCAGGACCATGGTGTTTGTATGTGTATGTGGCCACAGCTTGTTATGCAAGGATGCTGGGGCCAACCTCCTAGTCTTACGAAAGGTGCCCTGCATGTCCAGGCAGCACAGCCAGAAGCTCGGGTTGGAAAGTCCCCACCTGTGGAAAGCTCTGTGGAATTCACTGCAGCCACCTCCCAGAGCTGGAGGGCTGGAATGAGCCAACCAGCCTCTTCAGCTGGGCTTCCACAGAGCATGGGTATTTTAAACCTGATGCTTAACCAACTATGCCATCCCCCAGGCTTACCCCACTGAACCTTCCTTCCGGGCAGTGGCTGCAGAGTTCACAACAGAGCTGGTGATGTTTTTCTCTCTTTGACCTTGGTGGCCTTCAGAGCAGCTGCACCAGAAGAACTAGTCAGCCTGTACTGTGTTTAAAGGGACACAATCACAGAGCATAGACACAACATCTCAACTGTCTGAGAACTGTTAGCGTCTAGTTAGAAATGCAGCCAGTAGAGTTAAATGCTTATCGTTGGTCTGCGATCCCAGCCTGCAGGTGCAGCTATGAAGAGGACAGGCTATTTTAAAAAAAAGTCTGAAAATTCCTTAAACCACTTAGAATATAACGCTGAATAAAAATGACATTCCCTGCATTGCAGTTTACCAATTTCTGGATTAAAAGACCAGAGTTTGGAATTTCATCCCTATTAATCTCCTGCCAAAACACCATGGAACCACTTGGCACCAGCCAACTCCACCTCTATTAACAATGACCTGTGGGAAGGATATTATTTTAATTGGGTGTGTGGCCTTTGACATGGTGCTTTTACCAGGTGTATGTGAAACTCTTAAGTCTAGATCTAGTCTTTTACGGAAGAAGTTGCCAAGTGAAGATTTAAAAACTCATCAACTAAAACACAATGCTTGTCCCTTGCAAACTAAGGCCGTGTCTGCAAACAGCCTGCAGAAGCATGCCTCCCAGCCCGGCCTGTCAGACTCCGGCTTCCGGGGCTTGCAGTGGAGCTCTAAAAATACCTGTACAGACAGCACCTTGAAGTTGTGGCATTGAAGTCTAGGGTGGGGGGTAGGGTGAGCAGATGTCCTGATTTTATAGGGACAGTCCCGATTTTGGGTGTTTTTCTTCTATAGGCTCCTATTACTCTCCACTCCCATCCCGATTTTTCACATTTGCTGTCTGGTCACCCTAGTAGGGGGTGATCTCTGTGAATCCTACACCTATGGTCTTGTAACGTAGCAACAGTCACTCATTAGGATACATTGTTTGCCGGGGTAAAAACTCCTTCCCAGCCCCAGCCTGGTGATCTGCTCCATTCTACTTGTGGCGCTTGCTCTTGCTCTTCTTGAGTCGAACGGGGGTCTGTCGACGGACGTGTTGGATCTGGCCCTGGTGGCCAGGGCTGAAGACCTGGTTGCACTGAGTCAGTGTGAGTTGTGCCATTGATTCAGTGGGCCCAGGCTTTCACCCTAGATTTTCACAAGCGCTCAACACCTATAGGGACACTGATGGGCAGCCTGTCCCAAAATCCCAGGTTCCAGTGTGCTTCCAAAACCCAGTACCCACTGTGCCTTCAATGGGCTGAGCGCTTCTGCTAATCTGTGGGTGCTGAGTTCGTTAAGAACAGTCTGTAATTAGCAGTGAGGAACTGCTGTAATTACGCAACAAAACTTGTATGTCCTGGTAAGAAATCTTGGGGTTGTCAGTTGAAAAAGAACAATACCAGGAGGGGATTGTGAATGTCCTTACTCGGTTGTCATTCAAGCAATACGCCCGTGGCATTGTCTCCTGAGTGAGAATCACATATGAATTGAGTAAAAAAACTGTAGGCATTTGCCAGTGTTACTGACTTCTCCCAAGGTCAGAGTGTCTGTCCTCGCTGGTACACAGAAAGCAGAACTTACCTAATCATGGGAAGAGGAAGGCAAAGATAGAAATGATGATTTCTCCCTAGCTGTGGAGCAAGTGGAAAGTGTGGTTTAAATTCCCCACTGGTGGGATCTTATTTCTCCCGGTGTCAGGGCTTTGTGGAAGTGCATGGATCGTAGGCTGTTATCAGGATGAGGGGGATAGAGGCCTTCTGTTGAAATGACAGCCACCCTCAAGAAGATAAGGAAGTGGAGAAGTTCGTTTCTGATGAAAGAGGGAGTGAGGCGATAAGCCTGTATCTCAGCTAATGATGACTAAGGGAGAATGTCTCTGTAAAGGCATTTTTCATTGGCAGTGGAATTTGACAGACTTCATGGCAGCTGGCACTGCTGCACTTCATTGCTTAGACAGTGTGGTGAGCTGTGCTTTGGAGGCACATGGACAGGAATAAAGTAGGAATAGGAGGAGCAAAGGAAATTCTGTATGAACCTCAGGAATGCTTTGGACCAAGGCCTCCCTTAGGGGAGTGGCAGGAATCTCCTGACCTGAACTGGACAAAGGTCTGGAGAGCACTCTTGCTGGAGTCCTGCTGCAGTGGAAGTTCCCAGAGCCTCCCATCGGAGTCTTTCAGCCTTAGGAGTCCTGAGCATTTTGGCCACAGTGCCGGTTCATGGCGCTGCAGATGAAGATTAGGAGCTGTGGGGCAAAGGGAGGGACACTGGGCTAGGAGTCAGGAGACCTGGGGTCTATTCTCAGCTCTGCCATTGGCCTGCTGAGTGACCTCGGGCCAGTCATCTCCCTTCCTTGTGCCTCAGTTTCCTCTCCCACCCTTTGTCTTGTCTGTTTAGACCACGGGCGGGCAAACTTTTTGGCCTGAGGGCCACATCGGGTTTCCGAAATTGTATGGAGGGCCTGTAAGGGAGGGTGTGTCTCCCCAAACACCCCCTATCTGACCCCACCTGCTTCTCGCTCTCTGATGGCCCCCTCCGGGACTCCTGCCTCATCCACCCCTCCCTGTCCCCTGATCGTTCCCCACCACCCCATCCAATCCCTTCTCTCATTTCTGACTGCGCCTCCGGGACCCCTGCCTCATCCCACCACCCCTTCTCCCTGACCACCCCTGGGAACCTCTGTCCCTGACTGCCCCCCGCTGCTCCATCCAACTCCCCCACCTTCCTAACTGCCTCCCAGGACCCCTGGCCTCATTCAACTCCCCTGTTTCCTGCCCTCTGACCACCCTGACCTCTATCCACACCTCCACCCTCTGATCACCACCCCAAACTCCCCTGCCCTCTATGCAACCCCCCTGCTCCCTGCCCCCTTACGGCACTGCCTGGAGCACTGGTGGCTGGCGGTGCTACAGCTGCGACGCCCAGAACACCCGGACAGGCAGCCATGCTGCCCAGCAGGAGCCAGCCATGCCACTGGGCGATACAGAGCATCGGGTCAGACAGCGGCCTGGCAAGAGCTCGTAGCCCTGCCGCCCAGAGCATTGCGCCAGTGGTGCAGTGAGCTGAGGCTGTGGGGGAGGGGGTGAGCCTCCCGGACCAGGAGGGTCCCACAGGCCGGATGTGGCCCACGGGCCGTAGTTTGCCCACCTCTGGTTTAGACTATGAGTTCTTTGGATCTCTTGCTATGTGTGTGTGTGTGTACTGAGCCCCACACAACGGGGTGCTGATCTCAGGTGGGGTCTCTAAGTGCCACTGTCATGTACCCGAATGTAATAATGCTGCTGCAGTGGGACTGTGTGTAATGCAGAGAGCACTAGACCAATGTGCTCATATTGTGTGGACATACAGGCTTAAGAGAGAGAGAGAGCCTGGAGTACTGGGCCTGGTGCGAGACCTGAGGCCGGAACCAGAGGCTGCGAACCAAAGTCAGACCAAGTATCAAACAGATGTTCACAAGTTCACTGTCTGCCTGGCACGTGAACTTGGGAAAGTTGTTGCTTGCGTACTAGGCACTAGATATTTACCGAAATATATTTCGGCTAGTGCAAGGACACCGCAATCTAGTCCAAGATAAGATGGTTGACAAACACTGAACAGGGATGTTTTGTCCAAGATATCAGGAACAAGGGGAGGTAACAAACAGGTGTAATGAAATACGCACGGTGGTGCGTAAGTTGTGTGTTCTAGTTGTTTGTCTCAGCCTATAAATATCTGTCCTTAACCCTCTGTGTGGCCGAGGGGACAGTAGAGACTCCTGCTGCTGCCTGAGCCCCTTCTTGCCACGGGGCACTCATGTCTTAGTGCACCTGTAACCACGGAGCCAGGGTGCTGGCATTCTAGGGCAATTAGTCTGGCTGAATGCCTTTGTCACTGAACTGTGCCGGTGGTCATTCTTTATGAGACACAGCAAAGTCTGGTGAATGAGCAGGCTGCCTTATTTGCTGTTAATAATAATAAAGTTGGGGCCCCAAGGACTGAGGCAATGACATTGCAGCCTTCAGCACTTGACAGCATAGGGGAGTACCACTGAGGTCTGCCGAACCAGCTATCTGCACAGAGCTGGACAGCACACGGAGAGAACCCACACATGCAAGCCAACTGGCAACACAGTCCCACACCGTTCTCTTGTGACTCTCCTTCCTTTCCCCAGATGTAGGGCAGGGCAGTGAGCCTGGAGGGGAGGAACATATGCATCCCTGTGACCAGGCCCCACAGCCAACGGGAAGGGAACAGCCTCCAGGCCAGACAAGGATTGCAAAAGCCATTTGAGCCTCATCCTGCTCCCAGTGAAGTCCATGGAAGGTTTGTTGGCTAGGGCTTGTTATTCAGGAGTCTAGGAATTCGTGACTGCCCTGTGGAAGCCCACGCAGTGCAGAGGAGATCAGCAAAGCACCCAGTCATGTGTCTCACTCCTACACCTCAGTCCCTCTGGTAGGGGACACAACAAGGAGAATAGAGGAGGTGTGCAAGGCTAGATTCCAAGGCAGGAGGAAATCCCCATGTCCTCAGCCCCCCAGGCATCTCTGTCTGTGGAATCCCTGAGCTGCAGATGTCAGTTCTTCTGTTCTGCAAACCCAGCGGTGGGGGTTGATTGGTTATTGGATGGAATTAGATGGCATGTGGTATTTGTGTGTTTATTTTGATGTTAGCTGTTGTCTGTCCCAGCGCTCGGGCTCGGGGGAAGGGCTTTGTTTCATCTGTAGTGGATGTGTGTGTTACAGACTCCTAGGGCCAGATTTTCCCCTATTTGTGCCCCAAATACAAGTGGCCAGATTTTCCTAAGAGCTCAGAATGTTGCGTGAACCCGAGGTATGGAGCTCTTGTGAAATCCTGCCCATAAGGGGTCAGGGTGGGAGCGGCTGGGTGCTCAGCACCTGCAATCCTGTCCCGTCAAGCGGGACCAATTGCATTACACAGGGGTGTCTCCTAGGGATGCGGTGGGCCCTGGGCTGGGTTCTGAGCAGATATGGAATGAGAGAGTGATTATTTCCTTTTAACCTTTAAATCCAGTGTATCCAGTGCTCCAAGTGCTGGGCTGCGAGCCTGGCATTCCTCAGTTCAAATCAGACATTGGCGTGGACTTCCTCTGCACCTCTGGGAAAGCCACTTGGTTGCCCCCGGGCCTCAGTTTCCCCCAGTGTTAAAATGGGGATGATGGCGTTGGCAGGGGTATTGGGAGGGTTAGTTAGCTCGTGTTCGTCTGGTGCTTTGAGGATGTGATGCTAAGATGATTGGTGGAGCTCCCACGCTCTGCAACTGCCCCCTGCTACACTCCTCCCTTTCCGTAAGATTTCTCCTAACACCTAAACAGGAGAGTGGCTGCAGCTGGGAAGGGAAAGATATCTCAGGGGGCTGGGGCTGAGAGCTTGTTTTCTCTTTAATGAGAGACTTGGTGTCCCTTTAGACCCATGTAATCGTGCTTAGACACTGACAGATGCCTTAGAAATTGGTATAATGCTAATGGAGTCTTAAGGATGAAATATAAAATATGTATATATAAAATACAACAAACCCATGGCCTCCCAGGGCCTGCCCAGTTGTTGTTATGCTGCTTAGCAATAGCATGGATGCAGCACCAGAAATAGAACCCAGATGTTCTTGCTCCAAAAGTCTAGGCCCCGACCACTTGAGCTAAAGGAGAATCCCCATTAGCCATATAGGGCTATGGCACACATTTGGGCAGTCCTGGTTCAGTCCTGCAAAGAAGGATGGGGGTGTACATACACTCTAGCCTGTACAGTGCAGTCAGCTCTGCCTTTAACTCACTGCTGGGCTCAGCACCACCAGATTCACTGAGGCTCTACTTTGCCAGACGATGGCAGCGACGGGGTCCTGGTGATGCAGAGAGCAGCTGTGTTGCTTTGGGGGTGAGGGGATCTTTGCAGTGCTCATCCCGAACTGCAGGGCAAAGTGCCCACAGGACTCCACTCTGCCCTCTGCACCAGCTGTTTTGCCAGTCTATGAATGTGTGCGGGCTTGTTTTTATAGAAACAGCTGCTGAGAAATGAGGTCACTCAGAGAAAGAGAGGAGTCTGGTTTGATTATTCCCCCAGACCTTTTTCCCCCAACCAAGTAAACAGAGCTACTGAGTCTGCTCTGCTGTATGTGCTGACCCGGGTGTGAACTGGAGAGAGAGGCCCTGCGGCAAGCCCCTGCACTGGACACCTGAGCACTCTGTGGCAGCTTGGATCTGGAGCCACACTGGGTCGGGCCCATGTGTGTAGCCCTGACTGAAAGGTATCTAGTCCAAGAGTCTTCCCTAGATAGTGCTGCCTATAGTTAAAGTTGCCCAACTTCCCTATATGAGACTTTGTTTTCAGTTGCTTATAACACTGCCAAACTTTAACCGTTCAGGCTGAAATTTTCTGTGCTAGGTGTCTGCCTCAGGCTGAGTATAGTTGGGAAGTTTTAGCTAAAATTATTCAGCCTTTTTGAAGAATGTTATGGGAATATATGTTGTTTTGCCCTTGTTGAAAAAAAAAACCTCTTACAAACACTTTGTTGAGAAGCTCTAGTGCCTCCGTGTTTTGGAACAGGGACTTGGAATGTGGCAGGGAGTTTGCCCTGGGGTCAGGGATGTGCCTTTTGCTGTTTCTATGAAAATTCACCCAAGTTGCAAATGTTTGATAGAGACTTATTAGAGTGGTGTTAAATTCCCCAAAGATTCCATCTGCACCGAGCATGCTCCACCATCCTCACAGCTCCTGCATGTGACTGGATGATGCATGTGTCATTTGGCAGAATGACTGAGCATGCGCCAGTCCGGGAGTTGCAGAGGCTGAGCAGGACTTGCCCTGGAGTTGCAGCTCCTGGATGCCAGTGGCTGCTGTGCCAGGCATGGGTACTGAGAGCCTATCTCTCTAGTGTTCTCAATGCCCCTGCTGCTGTTCCCAGGCAGCGAGGAGGAGGAGGAGGAAACAGCCACACAGTATGCAGAGGGGTGAGAAATGAGGAGGAGTGGGGGTTATGTGAGCCAGAGGGTGTCGAGGAGCAGAAGGGGAGCGGGACAGGAACTGATGGGGGCAGCAGAGGAGGCGGGGACAGGAATCAACTAAGGGGATGGTTGGGAGCAGAGGACAGTAGCTGAGGTGTGGCGTTTGGAGCAGAGGGTTGCAAAGATAGGCTGGACATACAGGGATAGAAGTGGTCTGTAACCACTAAATCACACTCCCTTCCAGATCCTGGACTTGAACCTGGGAGTTCTGTCCTGAGTCTCCACTTTCCTCGTCTGTCAGCAAATAGCTATGAAACCCTCTTGTGAAATGGGTGTGTGTCACCCTACGTCTAGTGAGTGGGCCACACAGACAATAATAGCCTTCTACTGCTACCACTTAGGGGGGCTCTAAAGGCCCAAACCCTGCTGATGACCCAAGTTCTCAGTCAATCCAGCTCCATGTGATGGAATTTCTGTGTTTTCAGGTTTGTTTTTTAAAATTAGGAAATTGCACCCAAAAAACGACATTAAAAGAAAGTTGGAGTTGCAAAGTCAAGCACTCAAAAATTGGGAAATGCTAGAATTAAGGTTGCCAATGTAAAATTAATTTGGCCAGAGGTCCCCAAACTGTGGGGTGTGTGTGTGTGTAGGAACATTTGAGGGGGCTTGGTAGGGCCCAGGCCACCCCCCATGGGGTAGAGAGGGAGTGCCACTCAGTCCTGCTCTGCTCCCAGCTCTGCTCCGGCCCCGCCCTCTGCCAGGGTCCCGACTCCCAGCCTTGGTCCCTGCAGTGGTTTAGCACCTGGCCCTGGTCTTAGCCCCTGGCTGCGGCCCCATTCCTGGCCCTGCTCCTGGCCCCAGAGTCACCCCAAGTTGCAGCCACAGCCTTGACCACCCTTACCCTTGTCAGCGTCCCCCTCTCCCCTGGAGCCGTGGCCCCACTCCCAGCCCCGACTCTGGGGGCACACAGACTGGGCAAGGGGGGACACGACCCCGAAAAGTTTGGGGACCATTGACATATGCATTGTGATATAGTCGTTAATGACACGATCACATCCTATTTATTACACAGGACCCCAGCCTCATTCAGTGCATGGGATGCATCTGCACTGGGGCTGAATCAGGGCTGTGTAGTGAAGGAGGCTGTTGTCTGCAGGATCCCTGCCTCATTCGTTGCAGAAGTTTGAAGATGTCCAGTGAACGAGGCAGGGGCTGCAGAAAGAGAAGGGGTGGACCTGTGCCCAAGGAAATTGAATGTTGCCCCGGAGAAGTGGAATCTTTCCCTGCTTCTGTCAGAGCTCCTGCTTGATGCTGGGTAAATCACTTAAACCACAGTGCTCATAGTTGACCACTAATTGTGTCTTCCTCATTTTCTGGCTTCCCAACCCAAGACACCAGGGAACAGATTTGCAGAAGGACTGAGCACTCACAGCTGCAACTTAGGTCGACGGGAGCTGAGCTCTGGGCATCGAATGTGCCATAAAAATTCTAAGAGAGATGAGCAAAAAGAACAGGAGCACTTGTGGCACCTTAGAGACTAAGGCCTTGGCTACACTGGAGAGTTGCAGCGCTGGTAGTGGCTTTACAGTGCTGCAACATACTCCCCATCCACACTGGCAAGGCAAATACAGCGCTGTATCTCCCTGGCTACAGCACTGGTTGTACTCCACATGGACGAGAGGAATAAAGAGAACAGCGTTGGTGCTGCAGCGCTGGAGTGCCAGTGTAAACAGTGATTAATCTTACTACGCTGTAACTGACCTCTGGAATTTTCCCATAATGCTTTTAACTAAAGAACTCTCTTTGTTTTGTTGTGAACTCGGGGCTCAGGGAGCTGCTTATCTAAAAAATAAACACAGCTACTGTTTGGTCGAGCAGAGGCAGGCAGGGAATGTCCACAGCTAGTGTTTGCTTGAAGAGAGAAACAGCACAGCGGGGGGTGGGGGGGGGAAGGGAGTCCGTCGGAGCAGCTGCTTATCTGGTCTGAAGGCTATTTGCATTTAAGAGTGAATGAGAGAGGGGTGGGGGAAGTGGTCGGAATTTGCAAGGCTGGGAGCTGACACAGTGTCTGCTCCAAAAATCCATTCCTCTCCCCCCACCACGCTCCCTGTCACACTCCACCCCCCTCTTTTGAAAAGCACATTGCAGCCACTTGAACGCTGAGATAGCTGCCCATAATGCACCACTCCCAACACCGCTGCAAATGCTGCAAATGTAGCCACGACAGTGCGCTGGTAGCTGTCAGTGTGGCCACGCTGCAGCGCTTTCCCTACACAGAGGTACGAAAACAGCTATAACTCCCAGCACTGTACGGCTGCAAGTGTAGCCAAACCCTAACACATTTATTTGAGCATAAGCTTTCGTGGGCTACAGCCCATTTCGTCGGACACATAGAATGGAACATATAGTGAGGAGATATATATACATACATACAGCATGAAAAGGTGGGAGTTGCCCAATCAGCTCTCAGAGGCTAATTAATTAAGATGAGCTGTTGTCAGCAGGAGAAAAAAAGCTTTTGTAGAGATAATCAAGATAGCCCATTTCAGACAGTTTGACAAGATACTTAACATGGGGAAATAGATTCAATGTGTGTAATGGCTTAGCCATTCCCAGTCTCTATTTAAGCCTAAATTGATAGTACTAGATATCAAAAGTTTTTTTTCTCCTGCTGACAACAGTTCATCTTAATTAATTAGCCTCTTAGAGTTGGTTGGGCAACTCCCACCTTTTCATGTTCTCTGTATGTGTATATATCTCCTCAGTCTACGTTCCATTCTATGCGTCCGATGAAGTGGGCTGTAGCCCACGAAAGCTTATGCTCAAATACATTTGTTAGTCTCTAAGGTGCCACACGTACTCCTGTTCTTTTTGCGGATACAGACTAACACGGCTGCTACTCTGAAGAAAGAGATGAGGCGTGTGAGAAAATATCTTTTATGGGCTCGATTTCTGTCGGTGAGTACTCTGAAAAATCAGGGCCTACGTGTCTCAAATTAGTTGTCGCTGTTGATAATTGCAGCCTTAATCTCTCTGTGCCTCAGCTCCCCATCTATAATAAGACTATCCCCTGCACAAAGAAAAATTCCTGAATGTCTGTGAAGCGCTCAAACACTATGGGGAGAGCACCATAGAAACACCCAGCAGGAAATTAGTAATTCTGTAGGCCCTGCCAGATTTGGGTGGCATGTGGTAAATAAAGCCTGCACCACGTATTGAATGAGAAGGATAAAAAGAAATGCTGAATAACTGAAGGAGGTGGCAGTCCTGTGGAAAAAATAGTGTGGGAGCATGTAAATAAAGACCATATCGTTATGCACAAGGGGGCTGAAATAAGGTTGCGCGGGCAACTTTCCTGCTGGTGTTTCATGACTTCTAAATGTTTGGCTTTGCAACCTGAATTTTGGATGTAATTAGTACTTATATTACAGTAGCACCTAGAGATGCCATTGTGCTGCTAGGCTCTATACACCCATGCTGAGACAGACTCCCTGCCCTGCTGAAGAGCTTACGGCAGAGGTGGGCAAACTATGGCCTGTGGGCCTGTCCTGCCCATCCCCGAGCTCCTTGCCAGGGAGGCTAGCCCCCGGCCTCTCCCCTGCAGCCGCAGCGCGTCGCAGTGCCAGCGTTCTGGCCCGCTGCTCCTGCCGGGCAGTGCAGGTGGTGTGGCTGGCTCCCAGCTGCAAGCTCCTGCTGCTCTGAGTGGCATGGTAAGGGAGAGGGGAGAGGGGAGGTTGGATAAGGGACAGGTGGCCCCAGGGGGCAGTCAGGGGACAGGGAGCAGCGGGGGTTGGATGGGTCGGGGTTGTGAGGGGGGCGGGAAGTGGGAGGGGGCGGATCGGGGGCAGCACAGCCTCCCCTAACTGGCCCTCCATACAATTTCAGAAACCCAATGTGGCCCTCAGGCCAAAAAGTTTGCCCGCCCCTGGTCTAAGTAGACAACAGCAACAAAGGGTGGGAGAAGGAAGCGTCATTAGCCCCACTTGACTGATGGGGCACTAGGCCCACAGAGGTTAAGTTGCTTGGCCAAAGCCACCCAAGGAACGTGTATGAGTACTGGGAGTTGCACCTGGATGTTCTAAGTCCCAGGCCAGGGCCTTAACCACCAAGCCATCCTCCTTCCTGTGACATGACATTATTGGCTTGTCGTTTAGGCCAGGCCCTTTGGGGTGCTGGACACTTTCCAGACATTTGGAAAAGGAGGAGTTCACAGGCACCGGGGCTTCTCCCGGGAGATATTCCACAGCCGCCTCCGTCTCCGGATTGGGAAGCTTTCCACAAAAACAAAGGAAAACAAACTCAGATCTCCTATTTTTGTGCCCGAGGAAACTTCCCTTCTTTCGTGTCCTTAGAATATCTTTACCGTAAACATTCTGTGCATTGCCCATCTGGTGGTGCTTGTTTGGGAGGCGGGAAATATGAGAAGTAGTAATGGGGAGGCAGCTGTGGCTGAATTCTATTTCTAGTTCCCAAGAGGTTTGGTGTTCAATGCAACCCAAGAGAAAGTTGCTGGGAAAGGGTGTCTCTGTGGAAATGCCAAGCACCTGTCACCCCAAACAACTTCACCTTTGCTCTACAGCTCTGCAATTTAGGCCACGGATGGCTCTGTCTTTCCACTATATTTTTTGTTCATTAGCCTAAATTGCTCACTACCAATCATAAATCATTGCCCTCATGTAGCAGCTTTCAGCTGAGAATCTCCAAAGATTTGTCAGTTAATTCTCCCCCCAAGGGGTGGGTAAATGGCACTATCCATATTTTGCAGATGGTGAAGAAGGAAGTACCTTTTCCCATAACACATGAACCAGGTGTCACCCAATGAAATGAACAGGCCGCAGGTTTAAAACAAACCAAAGGAAGTATTTCTTCACACAATGCACAGCCAACCTGTGGAACTCATTGCCCGGGGACGTTGTGAAGGCCAAAACTATAACTGGCTTCAAAAAAGAACTAGATAAGCTCTTGGAGGACAGGTCCATCAATGGCTATTAGGTAAGATGGTCAGGGATGAAAACCCTATGCTCTGAGTGTCCCCAAGCTTCTGACTTCCAGAAGCTGGGACTGGACAACAGGGAATGGCTCACTCAAAGTTGCCCTGCTCTGTTCATTCCCTCTGAAGCATCTGGCGCCAGACACTGTCAGCAGACAGGATACTGGGCTAGATGGACCATGGGTCTGACCCAGCCTGGCCATTCTGATGTTCTTATGTGGAAGCTGAGTCATGGGGAGAAGGTGGACAACATTTTTGAGTTGGGTGCCTAAAACTAGGCCCCTGTATCCATCTGTAGGCACCTGAATACAAATGGCCTGTTTCTGAGAGGTGCTGGTGCCTGCCGTTCTTGTTGATTGCAGTGGGGAGTTGTTGGAGCCGAGCACTTCGGAAAATACAGCCACTGATGTAGGGACCAATCTGTGGATTTGGATGTCTGTCACTAGGCACCTGAGGATGAAAATGCTCAAATTCATGGCTTGCCCGAAGTCCCACAGAATCAGGAAGAGATTCCTGACCCCTCACCTGGAGCCTTGTGGAAGGCCATGCTCCTGTTAAATAGAAGGCAGGAAGAGGTGGTTGCGTATTTGGGATCCATTTTAAGAACTTACTGTCTGTACCGGGGACTTAATTTTGTGTGTGTGTGTGTGTGTGTGTGTGTGTGTGTGTGTGTGTGTGAGAGAGAGAGAGAGAGAGAAGTCCACTCTTTAACCAGCTGTGGTATGCTCCAGCAGCTCCACCATTGGCGGTGAGCAGAGGGGTCTCGGGTGCTTGTTGACACCATAGTTGTGTATATCTTCGCGCAGTGCATGCCCAGCTCAGCTAGGGAGTGGGCAGTGCAGGGTGGAGTTTGTGTCAGTACTAACGACATGCTTGGTCCAGGGAGAGCCCTGGAACATTGCAGGATGGCATATGAGACTGAATATGAGAGCTAAGGTAGGAAGCAGCTACAGGACCTCTCATGACAGGGTGAGCGGCCTAGTGGATGAGGGTGGGGCAGTAGATGTGATTTATCTGGATTTTAGCAAGGCCTTTGACGCAGTCCCACATGACATTCTCATGGGCAAACTAGAGAAATATGGTCTGGGTTAAATTACTAAAAGGTGAGTGCACACCCAGGGCCGGCTCTAGCCATTTCGCTGCCCCAAGCATGGCGGCACAGGGGTTGCTCTGCCACTCGCCGGTCCCGCGGCTCCGGTGGACCTCCCGCAGGCGTGCCTGCGAATGCTCTATCGGAGCTGCGGGAGCAGTGGACCCTCCGCAAAGACGCCTGCGGGAGGTTCACTGGAGCCACGGGACGAGTGGACCCTCCATAGGCGTGCCTGTGGGAGGTCCACCGGAGCCGCCTGCCGCCCTCCCGGCAACCGAAAGAGCGCCCCCCGCGGCATGTCGCCCCAAGCATGCACTTTGGCGCGCTGATGCCTGGAGCCGGCCCTGTGCACACCTGGGTGAAAGACCATATTCACAGAGTAGTTATCAATGATTTGTGAGAGTGTATCTCTGGGGGGAGGTCACACAGGGGTCTGTCCTGAGTCCAGTGCAGTTCAATATGTTCATTAATGACATGGTAATGGAGTGGAGAGGAAGCTTGTAAAATTTGCATATGATACCAAGCTGGGGGGGGGGGGTGTTGCCAGCACTTGAGAGGACAGGGTTAGAATTCAGAATGACCTTGAACAGTAGAGAATTGGTCTGAAATTCGATAAAGACACGTGCAAAATACCTCATCTAGGAAGGAAAAATCAAACACATAATTACAAACTGGGGCATAACTGGATAGGAGGTAGGCCTGCTGAAAAGGATCCGGGGGCCATCATGAATCAGAAGTTGAATGTGAGTCGATAATGTGATGCAGTTACAAAAAGGGCTAAAATCATTCTGGGGTGAATTAACAGGTTTATTGTACGTAAGACAAAGAAGGTAATTGTCCTGCTGTACTTGGCCCTGGAAAGATGTGGACAAATTGGAGAGAGCCCAGAGAAGAGTAACAAAAATGATCAAAGGTTTAGAGATCCTGATATAGGAAGAAAGGTTACAAATCTGAGCATGTTGAGCCTTGAGAAAAGAAGACTGAGGGGGGATCTGGTAACAGTCTTCAGATCTGCTAAGGGCTGTTCTAAAAAGGACAGTGATCCATTGTTCTCTGTGTCCACTGGAGGTAGGATAAGAAGCAATGGGCTTAATCAGCAGCAAGGGAAATTTAAGTCAGAAATCAGGAAAAACTTTCTAACTCATAGGATAGTTAAGCTCTGGAACAGGCTTCCGGGGGAGGTTGTGGAATCCCCGCACTGGAGGTTTTTAAGACCAGGCTGGACAAACCTGTCAGGGCTGGTCTTTGTTTGCTTGGCCCTGTCTCAGCGCTGGGGGATAGACTGAAGACCTCTGGAAGTCCCTCCATTTCAGCGGTAGGACAGCAGGTCAGGTGAACAGGAAGTGCGAATGGCAGTGGCACCTCGTTCTGGGCAGCTCCTTACCCACGCTGTAGTGTTCATGCTATTGGAGGGCTTTGTGCTGAATGTGGTATTTGAAGGGCTTTTGGTGGTCGTCCGTCGTTGGTGGGGGTGGTTTTTGATGGTGGTTAGTGGTGGGAACAGGGACAATCCCAGCTGTCTACAATTTGGCTGTTAAATATTCTTTTTTCCTTGAGGTGCATTGGAAGTCTGTGCTGGGAGGTGACCCATGGTGATCTCATGGTGATGCCTCCATGGCTTGCTGAGCCCACCTGAGCGCTTGGCTCTTGCACAGTGCAAAGGCCGTGATTCTAACCCCCGTGATCCCAGTGCAAATCCAGTGTCACTCCTTCCACTTCAGTGGAATGAGTCCAGGTGTCTGCTGGCATCAATGAGATCAAGATCTGGCTCTCGATTTTTAAGGCAGCCATGCAGGGAAGGGATGGGAAGGGAAGGGAAGGAGGGGGATTCGGGGAAGGCTTGTGTCTGCGTTAACGTGGGATCTTTCTTTTTCTTTGCAGCTTTCCTGATAGAGAGGAATGCCAGGCCTCTGAGCCAGTGCCTATTGTCCCACCCCCTCTGCTTCCTGTCCTTCCTCCTCTGAAACCACAACAAGAGAGTCCCCCAGAACTGCCTTCCAGACCAGTTGATCTCTTCCTGCCGGAGTTCGGTGAGTGTGTGTCAGGGTTAACCCGCCCCTTCTCAAGCTTTGCGTTAGTGCAGTGAACTGGGCTTCCCTGAATAACCTTTGGGCTTTGTGCTGTTTGTCCCTCCATCCATTCATCCCACTCATTGCAGCAGCATCCCAGTTTTGCCTGCTTTGACCCTGGGGATTTTTGCTGGTTGCAAGATCAGGTTTTGGGTGCCAGGAATCCCGACAACGTCACGGGACTCGACAATGACTCTTACACCACGTAGTGATGGTTCTGAAGCAGGCCTCTCCTAGCATCTCTCAGCGCAGCGCCAGGGTTTAGTTGGCCTAAAATAACGCGGAGAATTTTATCCCAGGGGATAGGCTAAAAAGAGGGCCAGCAAAACAACGTGTTGTCAGGAGAACAGACAAGAGGAAAGGGAGTCATTTGTATTATCATCTGCTAAATTATCCCAGAGCATCCAGCAATTGGATTCAGCTTTGCTGTCTGTCTGAGCCTTAAGCATTGCTCCTCACAGCTTCCTTCAGGGGCTTCTGTGACCCAAGAACCAGGTAGTGCCGACTGTTGGAGGGGCACAGAGGGGCTGCTGAGAGTTACAGGAATCTCCTGGGCCTGGCCTGTATGTTCTAGTTCAGGTGTAGGCAACCTATGGTACATGTGCCGAAGGCGGCGCACGAGCTGATTTTCAGTGGCACTCACAGTGCCCGGGTCCTGGCCACCGGTCCGGGGGGCTCTGCATTTTAATTTAATTTTAAATGAAGCTTCTTAAACATTTTAAAAACCTTATTTACTTTACATACAACAATAGTTTAGTTATATATTATAGACTTAGAGAGAGAGACCTTATAAAAACGTCAAAATGTATGACTGGCACGCGAAACCTTAAATTAGAGTGATTAAATGAAGACTCGGCACAGCACTTCTGAAAGATTGCTGACCCCTGTCCTAGTTCAATAAAGAATGTCATGACGTCTCAGATAAAAGCTGAGGTCACCCTGGTCATCAGTGTCCCGGAGAAATGCCAGTAAGGATGTTATGCAAGGGGTTAGGTATCTGTACTGAAAATTGTGTTCCTAAGGTCTGTGCCTGGGGAAAGGTGAAAAGCAGGTTTTCTGTAAGGGAAGAAATGTTTATCTATCAAGTTGTTTATGTGTAACTTCAGGATTGTGTCGTTCACAATGGGCCTGCTGCTGCCGGTCTGAACCAAATGCTAGTGAAGGATTGTAAAAACTTCAGAGAGAGACAAGTAATAGGAAAAAGTAAACGGGGTCGGGGTGGATTCTATCTTAAAATGCACATCAGATATTTGCTGCAATATATTTGGGGGACAAAGAAGATACCTTGTCATTCTTCACCTAGGAAGTGAACAGCCAGCGAGTTGGCTTCACGAAAGAGGAAGTCACAGCCAAACTTGACTGAAAATGCTGGAGAAAACTGTGGTTGAGAGAAGCTTCTTTAGACAGGAGGGTAACCTGTTAGTTAAGTTTAGTTTCTAGAAAACGTGTTATGATTTTGTTTGAGATGAAACAATTTGTTTCCACTGTCCATACTCACAATCCCTTGAATCTCTGAATAAATGCATTCTGGTTTTCACTCTGCATCTAGCTCAGGGCTGTGGTTTGGAGCAAAGTGCTGGTCCCGGGTTGAATCTGACAAGCTGACATGTCCTGTTCCTTTGGGAACAGCCAACCTGGTAGTTCTGTGAGTGTCCAGTGAGAAGGGGCTGGGTACTGCAAAGAATGTTCCGAGGCCGTGGGTGTTGGCATGTGCCTGCAGGCAGGGCTTGTGCTACCAGAGGCTGGTGGTTTCAGGGAGCTGACCCATGGCAGGCATAAACAAGGTGCCTTTGCACTAAGGGCAAGTGATGGTGAGGTGCCTCACATCCCTGGATACCCCGGCGGAGCATCACAGCTACTTTAGACGAAGAGAGTGGGGGATTTCATCCGCAGCTGCTGAGTGAAGCTGGATGAGATAGACAAGCCTGGGGACCAATCAGCAAGAGGCATTGACAGCTTTGCCGCTGCCTTGCATACCTGCCATCCAGGGCTGCCCTGCAGACCAGGGTCAGGCCCACAGGTAACCTGAGCAGAGGGAAAGCTGGAGTGGGAACCAGCAGCAAAGGGGTTAAATCTCAAAGTAAAGGGGGAGAAATACTGCTCATGTCTAGAGCATGGGACTAGAACTCAGGACTCCTGGGTTCTATTCCTTGCTGTGTCACTGACTCACTATGTGGCCTTGGGCAACTCTCTCAACTTCTCTGGGCCTCAGTTTTCTCCTATGTAAAATGGGGGTTGTGATACTTCCCTTCTGCTCTAGGGCCACATCAGCCCTTAGTTCATGAAGCTGAATGAGGCCTAATTAGTTAAACTCTCTGCGAATTAGTTATGTTCTATAGTATCATTAACTCACAGGCCTGCCTTGCACCAGCTGTGTAGCATTACGGGTATGCCAGGGGCAGTTTAGTTTTTACTGCTTTGGAAACCCTCTGGCACTCGAGAGGAGACAGGTCTCAGCTGTGGGGCCTAGAAAGGGGCTTCTTTATTGAGGCTGCTGGACACACCCAGGTCTTCTGGCTCCCAGACTGACAGAGGGAGGAGATGCTGCCCCGTGTGGCTGCACAGGGTCTCCCTACATCCTGGCCTGGACTTAGCAGTCATGGAAGCAATGGCTCAGAATGCTGCATGCTGCAGAGGAAATATGGCATCCCTTGTAACTGGGTATCGGTGCCTCTTCTGCATTGCCGAAGGAACAATGATGGAGGAAACTGGTCGTAGTTCTCTCCTGAAACCTGTTGTCCCAACAAACTCCTGCCCCAGGAGAAGAGGCAGCTGTTTCTCTGTGTGCATATAACTGAGACATTCCATTTCCATATCACCTGTCACCCAGAGTGCTTTATAGTCTGCCTGTACTGGGATCACTCACCAAGCACTGAAATGCAGCCACCTCTGGGCTGGGAAGCATCAGCCACTCTGCAATAGCTGCGTGGGTAGCAGCGTAGGACAGCCATGTGAATATGTACCTAGGACCCCGGGCAAGATAGTGCCTGGGTGACTAGCCTGTGCCAACGGCCATGCTCCAGCGGCTCCCCTGCTGTATTTATCTCTGTCAAAGCTGCAGTCACACCTCACATTGCTCTGTAGACTCAACTGAGGAGGGGTAATTAAGAGGGGGTTCATCCTATGAAACAGCAAGGGAGGCTGGAGCCACTGCATGCTGCGGAATTTGGCACGTGTGCCCGGCTCGTGCAAAGACAGCCACGGGCTCTTTCAGGATGACAAGTGGTCAGGGCCTTGTTTTTACAGCTCAGTTGTTCGAATGCTTGAGTCTAAACAGTGCTTCCTGCTTTGGGTGTTCCAAAAAGAAATAACTCAGGGCGCTAGCTCCCAGCCTCGAGCATCCCAAGGTCCCAGGAGAAATTCTCCTCCTTCAGAGGCTGGGGTACTGGGATACACAAGGCCTGGGTGTTTTACCGAGGGACAGATTTGATACTGTAATAACCTCATATGTAGTTAGCTTTGCCAGAAAGCAGCCACACCTGCCTCTAGAATCCGGGTGACCACATAGCAGTGTTTAACGTTGGCAGTTAGCACCCTGGTTCCCATAGCTCTCGCTCTTTATAAAGGTTAAATAAATGGCCCATTTGTTTTTCTCTCCTGGCTCTTACCTCCCTCCTGTTTCTGAATGGAGCCTTTGATTCATTGCATTGGACGATTAGTGCTGGCACTCAGGGGCTGCACCCACTTGCAATTTGTCCCTGCAGCGCCAGCCCTGTCTTCAATGCTCCATCAAACACTAGCTCAGCATATTAGCAAAGAAAAAACTCCTTTCAAAATCACTCTAGAAACACAAACTCCTCTGGAGAAAAACAAAAAAAAGGAACCAACAGGATGTACCACTACCCTTTCTCATGGTCTTGTTCTTCCATAACCTTGCCTCCGTGGCGACTGTCTGTCATTCCTCCCCTGTGCTCTGTCTAATTTAGGCTTCAATCCTGCAGTCATCAGACAAATGCCCACTGATTTCCGGTTCAGGCTCTTAGGAGAGGGATTCAAATGATGTGTTAACGGGAGTGTTGGACGTAAGACACAGGAGGTCAATCTACTCGGCACTGGTGAGGCCCCAGCTCGAGAACTGTGTCCAGTTCTGGGTGCCACACTCTAGGGAGGATGAGGACAAATTGGAGAGAGTCCAGAGGAGATCAATAAAAATGATAAAAGGTTTAGAAAACCTGACCTGTGAGGAAAGGTTAAAAATACTGGGCACGTTTAGTTTTGAGAAAAGAAAACTGAGGGGGACCTGAGAACACTCTTCAAATCTGTTAAGGGCTGTTCTAAAGAGACAGCGATCAATTGTTCTCCATGTCACTGAAGGTAGGACAAGAAGCAATGGGCTTAATTTGCAGCAAAGGAGATTTAAGGAAAGCTTTCTAACTCACAGGATAGTTAAGATCTGGAACAGGCTTCCGAGGGAGGTTGTAGAATCCCCTCACTGGATGTTTGTAAGACCAGGCTGGAGAAACTCCTGGTCAGGGCTGCTCTGGGTTTATTTGGTCCTGCCTCGGCACAGGGGGCTGGAAATGGTAACCTCTTGAGGTCCCTCCAGCCCGACACTTCTGTGACCTTGTGATGTGTAAAGCCCCTGGGTGCTGTGGGAATCAGAGGGGAAATGAGTGCGGCACTGCCAGACAGCAAAGAGCAGAGAGTGCTGGATGACAGCTGTTGCAGAGTGTGACCTTCAGAAGCCGTTCACAGAAAGCCTTTTCCCAACCCTAGTGTCGTTCATGGAAGGGTCTCAGCGTGCTTGGCAAAATTAGTCTCATTTTACAGACAATTTACAGTCTCATTTGGGAAATTGAGGCACAAAGAGGTGAAGTCCCATGGGCAGGGTCACCCAGGGGGTGTGTAGCAGAGCCCAAACCACCTGAATCCCACCCAAGTGCCCTCCCACCAGACAATGTTGCCTCTTGCTGGGAGAGCTGTGTTGCTACCTGGCTGAGTGCAGGAGCACAGCAATCTTGGGGTGCGTGCTCCCTGAACCCCCTTTTGAATGAACAATGTTTCTCAGCCTCCCTTTGTGTCTCTTCACAGACGACTCTGATTATGAAGAACCCCCGTGGGAGGAGGAATTGGCAGCTGCTTCAGGAGAAATGAGTGACAAGGTTGGCTCATAATACAGTGCAGAGTGTCTGGGCTTTTCAGCTCTCTCAGTGGGTTGGTCTGTCTGTCTGTCCTGTCTTCCATTTTATAAGACAAGAAGAGGGAAAACAGCCCCAATGTTGTTTGGAAAGGAGGTGTGGGGTGGAAAAATCAGATGATCTCATTAACTTTATACCGTGGCGTTCATTCTAAAGGACCAGGGAGTGTCCAGGGCTCGGACACTCACTGCTGAAATGCAACCAACTCTGGCGTGGAACGTAGCAGTTGTTAACAGCACACAGCAACGCTGCACAATGCTTTGGTGCAGGAAGCGAAGAATGCTGCATCTAATTGAAACTGTAGCGGAATTTGAGGGAGGCAAATTTGTTACCCAATTTTGTCTGTGGCACAGGGGATAATGCCTGTCTAACACTCCTGCCACTGATGGCGTGAGTTAGGACTTGAAGGGACTTGGGTCGCTGTTGGGACAGGAGAGCAGAAATGCTGCTTTCAGGGGCGACCCTAGAGAGCATGAGGCCCAGCTCTACCTTTGACTGGCCACAGCTGATTCACAGAGACACATTTCAATTCTGTCTGTTCTAATGCCAGCCCCATGGGCTCTCGAGTTGCAAATCAGAGGCAATGCTGAGGAGTGCCAGGCTCCCAGAGTTGGTGATAGTAAGAGGAGCCTAAACACCTCTGAGGATCCTTGCCTAGGTTCCTGAATAAATGCACCCTCGATTCAGTGTGAGCTGCCTCTGGTGTAGTGACCATCAGTTTGTGGTGGGGGTGTGTGGACATTTGTGCTGAGCTGGGCTGCTTGTGTGCATGTGTGTCTGTGTCTGTGCATGCTCCTCTCCGCCAGAGAGGAAATGCAGAACTTTTCACCAAAGCCCAACGCAGCAATTTTGATTTCTATAAATGAAGTGCCCACAGCCAACCCCTACCTCCAGCTGCACTTCCCTGTACTGTGAGGGCGGTGCATGCTCTTCTGAGGCTGGGGAGAGGCGTGGGGTGGGGCAGAAAAGCTAGGAAGTTGGAGGGGGGCTATCAGTTACAGGCACTGGCCTTTCCTGTCTGAGAGCTTGGGTTCAGGAATGATGTGCTGTGGGTTTGGTCTCCAGCTAGATCCATCTCCTCCTGTAATCACAGTCTAGCACAACTGGCCGCCTCTGTCCAAGAGAGGCCCAGGGCCGGAATAGCAGGGGGCGCTGCAAGTCGGGATTGGTGAGTATTGGCAAAGCTGAGTAGGGACCCAGTACTGGCGTAGCAAAGGGGCTGCAGGTCAGGAGTGAGCGGCATCCACAGAGCTGTGTGGGAGAAGCTTGTACATCCTCTGCCTTTAGCAGGCCTGGCTTTTTCTGAGCCCCAGATTCACGCCAATGAAGGAAGTAAACCTGAGTCACTCCCGGAGGCGACCTGTGAACCCATGGCGTGCACTGTCTCACTCTCTGAGTGGATCCTGGCCATGCTGAGGATGTTCCCCACATTGTGTGTCTGAGGAACTGGCTGGGAGGGGTGTGTCTGTGTAAATGTGCCGGGATGGGGTGGGGTTTGTGCTCACAATGGCCCCGTCTCCTCCCTGTCCCTCCCCCTTTGGGCTGGGTAGTCCCCCAGGGGACTCAGCCTCACTCATCAGCTAGATCTCTGACATTTCCCAGAGCTGGTCAGTTTCTCTTTGCTGCTCTGTTCTGACACGTGGTGTGTCTACACTGCCATTGCGGGGCATGGGCGCAGCGCGTGTAGACGTACTTGAGCTTGCGTCACTTTAGCCAACTCACGTACAGCGGCAGTAATCCCGCAGCAGCGCAGGCTTCGGCATGGGTGCACAAGCCCGCTTGGAGGAACCCAGGGTAATGACGCAGGCGGCGGGCCGGTGCTGCAGCAGCGTCGCTGCGGTTGGGACGTGAGTTAGCAAGATGCTCATGCAAGCGCAGGTCTGTCTGCATGAGCAGCAACGTGGGCAGAGCATGCAGGGGTGCGGGACTGCTTCATCTCGGCCAGCCTCGCTGGCAGCAGGGAACTAGAAACAGAAAGGGCTGCTCCGCGTCAACTTCCCTGTCTCTGTCTCTGTCTCTGCAGGACGATGCCGAGACCATGAGGGGGCGGCTGCGCTCAGAGCGTGTCAACAGCCTGTTCAGCGAGGACGAGCTCATTGAAGACTATTACGACCAGCCAGCTGCCAAGTAGGGATCCCTCCTCCTGCTCTTGCTCCTCCGTGTGTGCATGTATTCGTCCTCCTCTGTGCTTCCCCTGCTGTGGTGAATTATGGAGCCAGTGAGGGACCAGTCAGGCGGCTGACAGCAGCCTCGGAAGGGCGGCAGTGCCAAGCATTACATATGCAGGCCCTAGGAGATCTAGGCTGGGCCAGCAGATCCTTGGCTACTTAAAAGCATCTTGTTTCTCACATGAGCTTGTTATCCGCTCTGAGTGACACTGGTGTAAATCCGGAGCCACTCCTCTGAAGGGAGTGGTGCAACTCTGGATTTACCCTGACATCGCTGAGAGCAGGATCTGGCCCTTTGCATTTGATTTTACCCAAAGGACCCGGCCTGGCTTCGGCCTGTCCTACCGCAGGGATCACCATGGCGTCCGCCGCTGTGGAGGCCTCTGCAGACTCCTCTAACCCTGAGCAGCTCAGAGCCAGTCACCCTCCCCTCTCCACACATCCCTCCCTCTCAGGCAGGCTCAGGCTGCTGGCCGCCCATTCAGCAGATCTGACCACAAGGGCAGCAGAAGCCCTGGCCGGTGTTCGAAGGGAGCTTCCCTGCACCCTGAAACCTGCAAACAGCTAAGTGCTGCCTGCTGTGTGCTGTTCTCTTGTCCTGCCTCCCTTCCCAGGCCAGGCCCCGGGGGGGACTAGCAAACTGGAGAGGCCTGGATGGTCGGGCTGCCTTCTTGTGGAGTCTTTGTGGTGTGTGGCCTGAAGCAGAGAGGTGGGGGCGAGGATTGGGCTCGGCCTTTGGGGGTGCTGAGCACTGCAGGAGAAGGGGAGAGTATGGAAGTCTCTGGTGATGATGGGAGGAGATTGAATGTAGGAGCCCTGGGAGTGGACGGGAGCCAGAAGGAGGGGGAGGGGGAAGCCTGTTGCAGCGCTGGGATCTTTTCTAGAGGTGTCTCTGCTAGTACTCAAGTATCAGAGGGGTAGCCGTGTTAGTCTGGATCTGTAAAAGCAGCAGAGAATCCTGTGGCACCTTATAGACTAACAGACGTTTCGGAGCATGAGCTTTCGTGGGTGAATACCCACTTCGTCAGACGCATGAAGTGGAAATATCCAGGGGCAGGTATATATGTGCTAGCAAGCAAGCTAGAGATAACGAGGTTAGTTCAATCAGGGAGGGTGAGGCCCTGTTCTAGCAGTTGAGGTGTGAAAACCAAGGGAGGAGAAACTGGTTCTGTAATTGGCAAGCCATTCACAGTCTTTGTTTAGTCCAGAGCTGATGGTGTCAAATTTGCAATTGAACTGAAGCTCAGCAGTTTCTCTTTGAAGTCTGGTCCTGAAGTTTTTTTGCTGCAGGATGGCCACCTTAAGAGTGTCCTGCCATAGTGTGGCCAGGAGGTTGAAGTGTTCTCCTACAGGTTTTTCCTACTGTAGGAAAAACTTCAACTCCCTGGCCACACTATAGCAGACCTTAAGGTGGCCATCCTGCAGCAAAAAAAACTCAGGACCAGACTCAAAAGACAGACTGCTGAGGTTCCGTTCATCTGCAAATTTGACACCATCAGCTCAGGATTAAACAAAGACTGTGATGGCTTGCCAATTACAGAACCAGTTTCTCCTCCCTTTGTTTTCACACCTCAACTGCTAGAACAGGGCCTCACCCTCCCTGATTGAACTAACCTCATTATCTCTAGCTTGCTTGCTAGCATATATATACCTGCCCCTGGATATTTCCACTACATGCGTCTGACGAAGTGGGTATTCACCCACGAAAGCTCATGCTCAAAACGTCTGTTAGTCTATAAGGTGCCACAGGATACTCTGCTGCTTCTGCTAGTACTGAGACCAGCCAAGAGAGACCAAAACAGCTTGCTTGTCCTTGCTACCGAACTTGTTAGCAGTCCTGTTCTCTTTCATTTGGTTCCATTTAATTCACTTTGGAAGTGAATTCAGCTAAACTGAATTAAAGTCACTTTAATTCAGAGTAAGAGCACTCGCACATGGATTTAATGCTGTTTAACCAATCTGCTTTAAATTCACACCTTTAGTTAATTTGAATTAACTTTCCTGAGGCCACATCTACACTACAAACATATGTTGACTCAAGATACGTCAGCATAAAGCCACTGCAGTCAGTACATTGTTTGTGAGTGTGCATACTTGGCTCCTTGTTTTACTGGAGTATATACTTAGTCTGAGTGCTTGTATCGATGCAGAGTGTGGTGCACTATGGGTAGGGATCCCACTTGCAACTTGCCACCATCCAGCGCTCTGTATTTTGGGAAGTTTTGACAATGCATGATGGGATTGAAATGAATTGCACAGCGCTGACTGGGAGCATGGGGTCACGGAGTCCTGGGCAATGCTCTGGAACTGCTCCCCACAAAGCCAGTCAGGACTCTGGGGAGCCTCCTTTCCCTTGGAGCATTGAGCATATGCCCCTCCGTGTGCTTCACACAGCGAGCCCGCCCTGGCAGGGTCCTGGGGAAGCCAGAGGGTCCTGCACCCCCACTTCACAGTCAGACGTGACTCTTAGCCAGCCAGTAAAACGGATTTATTTAGATGACAGAAACACGGTCCAAAACAGGTCTTACCAGTACAGACAACAGGACCCCCTTTAGTTAGGGAGGTCTCAGCTGCATTGGGAAGCCGAAGCCCCGTCGGGGCGCCCCTCTCCATTTCCCAGCCAGCTTCAAACTGAAAACTCCCCCCGCAGCCTCTTACTCAGCCTCCCCCCGGCTCCTCCCCCAGCCTTTGTGTCCTTTGTTCAGTGTCCCGGGCAGAGGTGTCACCTGGCCTTCAACCCCCGTCCTGGGTTCTCAGGTTACACTGCTCTACAGCCAAAATGCTTCTGAAATAAATGTAGTCAAACTTTACTAATTCTGGGTCACTGAGAACGAAAATGATGCTTAAAATTGTTGATTGGCTCTAGTCTAGCTGTTGTTGAGCTCCAGACTACAGCAGTGGGAATCTCCTGGCAGGTGATGTTAGGGTTTCCAATGTTCCGTGACCGTCAAAAGGATCTTGTCCCATATCTTCTTCATGGAAGGTGATCTTGTAGCCTGCAACAACATCGATGGTGTGATGGCAGCCCTCAAATCATCGTTCACGATCCAGATGAGGTGGAGACTGTTCATTGATTCATCGAAGACGAGTCTTAAAGCTGTTTTGCTGCATAATGGCAATGTTTTGCCATCAATTCCAGTTGGTCATGCAGTCCATATGAAGGAAACCTATGACAACAGAAACAACTTTTTGAGGTGCATAAACTATGACCAACATCAGTGGCAGCTTTTGTGGCGATTTGAAGGTTGTTGCTCTCTTGCTTGGTCTGCAGACTGGATACAAAAAGTACTGCTGTTTTCTCTGCGAATGGGAATAGTCGTGCAAGAGATTCCCACTACATCAAGAAAGATTGGCCACTCCGACAGTCATTGGAGCCTGGAGAAAAAGTGTTCAGCATCCACCACTTGTTGAATCAAGGAAGATTTTGTTACCACCCTTACACATCAAGCTGGGTCTGATGAAGAACTTTGTCAAGGCCATTGACAAAACACAAGCAGCTTTCAAGTACCTCCATGTGGAAAATTTCCAAGGTTAAGTGAAGCTAAGATAAAGGAAGGTGTCTTTGTTGGTCCCAGATTTGTGAACTTCTTCGAGATGATGCATTTGACCATGCACTGCGTGGCAAGGAAAAGACGGCATATGGAAAGCCTTCCAGTTAGTGGCAATAAATTTTCTCGGAAACAACAAGGCAGACAACTACAGGTTGTTGGTGGAAAACCTCCTCAAGGCATACAAAAGCCTTGGTTGCAACATGTCACTAAAGATACATTTTTTGCACTCTCATCTAGATTTTTTTCCACCGAACTGCGGAGCAGTGAGCGACGAGCACGGCGAGCGATTTCACCAGGACATTGCAACAATGGAGAAACGCTATCAGGGCAAATGGAGCCCATCAATGCTTGCAGACTATTGCTGGACAGTGACAAGAGATGCTCCATTTAATGAATACAAGAGACAAGCCAAGAAGCGCCGAAGTAGCCAGACAACTGAATAGGACTAAACTATGTACATTTAATAGTTTTTTGCCTTTTGTTTCATAATAAATTTATTTATATAACCCTTTTGCTGATTTTTAAAAGTGTTACATAAACAGGACAGGTGAAATATATCATGTAAGCAACCATAAACACATGAAAAGACCTAGGTTTACAATTTATGATTAAAACTCTACTATCTACACAATATACATAGACATAAAATTTAAAAACTTAAATATCTTAGAAACAGTAGCCAATCAGTTGTTTTAATTGTCATATTTGAATTCAGCACATCAAAATATATAATAAATACCACATTTCATCTCTGAAGCAGACGACTTCTCAAAAATTGTAGACCAGTGTTACATGCTCAGGTATGCTCCCTTCCCCAGGGCAGACCGTCCCAGTACAACTTTCCAGGTCAATACTCCCCACTCAGCATTCACATAACACAGCAAGAACATTCCCACTTCGTCACACATGCGGTCAACTTCCTAGTTTGCAACTGTCTCCAACCGATAGTGGCATCTGTATCTCATAATTTTTGCACTTTTCTGCAAAACCCCAAAAACCCACACAGCCCTTCTTGCTGTCTGCCATCTCAACAGAAGCAAGGAGCCTGCAGAGCTCTGCCCTATTGTTATGAGCGTTGCAAGCACGGAGTGCACGATTCTGGAGGGTGTGTAGAGCTGCAAGAAAACCAAACGAATGGGGAACATGACGATTTCTTGGACGACAGATGGCTGTGGCACATAACGAGAATCAATTCAAGGTTGTTGGGGGTGTTCCTGGAGCAGCTGTAGGTGATGGAGCGCTGCTTCTGCGTCTGGGAAACAGGCCCTGACTGGTGGGATCTCATTGTAATGCGGGGTTTGGGATGACAAGCAGTGCCTGCTGAACTTTCAGATGCGCAAAGTTACGTTCCCAGATCTCTGTGCCAAGCTTACCCCCGCCTGCTGGCGCAGGAGCACCAAAATAAGAGCTGCATTGACAGTGGAGAAGCGAGTGGTGATTGCAACTGTGGGAACTTGCAATACCAGATTGCTACTGGTCAGTCAGGATCAATTTGGAGTTGGGAAATCCACCATGGAGACCGTTGTCATGCAAGCGTGCAGGGCCATTATATGCCTCCTGCCACACAGGACTCTGACTCTGGACAATGTGCAGGACATAGTGGATGGCCTTGCACCTAAGGATCCTGAACTGTGGTGGAGCGATAGAGGGCACGCATATTCCTATTTTGGGACCAGAACACCTTGTCACTGACTAGATGAACACAAAGGGCTACTTTCCTGTGATTATGCAAGAGCTGGTAGATCACCAGGGAAGCTTCACTGATGTCAGTGTTGGACAATCAGGGAAGGTATATGACACTTGCATTTTTAGGAACACAGGCCTGTTCAGAAAGCTACAAGCGGGGCCTTTCTTTCCCATCCGATTACCACTGAGAATGTTGAAAAGTCAGTGGTGATCCTGGGGGACCCAGCTTACTCCTTGCTCATTTGGCTCATGAAGCTGTACACTGGCCACCTCGATAGCACCTAGGAATGATTCAGCTACCGGCTCAACAGGTGCAGAAAGACAGTCAAATGTGCTTTTGGTTGTTTGAAGGGTCACTGGTGTTGTTTAATCACAAGATTGGACCTCAGGGAGAAAAATATCCCAATGGATCTAGCTGCCCACTGTGTCCTGCATAATATCTGTGAAGCAAAGCGGGAAAAGTTTCCATCAGGGTAGAGGGCAGAGGTGGAGCAGCTGTCTGCTGACTTTGAACAGCCAGATACAAGGACTGTTAGAAGAGCGCAGTGTGGAGCTATGTGGCTCAGGCAGGCTTTGAAAGACCATTTTAACAGTGAGCCAGAGCAGTGTGTGTTGTAGTAGTGCGTTCTGCCTGGCCCTGCACTGTATATGTAGGAATATAACATTGTCAGTGCACCTGTTAATTTTGTTTGTGACTGATCCTATGCGTTGTGCAGAGCACTCGGAAGCATTTGTTTGTGTTCCAAAGAATGGAATTTTATTCTGTAACAAAATCAGTGCAAAAAAAGGACAATTTAAAAACAAATACATTAAAAACTTAATAAAATAAGAGAACAGAACTTAGGAAGGGGAAACTGTGGCCTTCACAGGTCAGTGTATCTGAAGCTGTGATTGTCTTTAATGTCCTCCCTGACATGTCCTTCGTAATGTGCTTGTTGCAAGAAAAAAGCCATGAACAACAGGCACCTCTCTACATAGCATTTGTACCTACAACAGACCTTTGACACAGTTAGTAGGAATGGTCTATACAAGATCCTCTTGAAAATTGGCTGTCCACAAAAAGTGCTTTCCCTATGTAAGGAGTTCCAGGAGGAAATGAAGGCAACTATCCAGTGTGAAAATGAACCATCATCTGAATTTAGCATTGATACTGGCATGAAGCAAGGCTGCGTCTTACTGCCAACTGGCTTTGGCATCGTCTTCTCTGTTCTTCTTAAGTACGCTTTTGGAAATGATCTAATACTAATTGAATTGAGGATGGATGGCAGCTTCTTCAACATCAGATGATTCCAGAGCAGAAGGTATGTCATACCCAGGTTGCTATTTGGGATCTGCTTTTTGCAGATGACATTGTATTCATCTCTAACTCACCTGATGACTTGCAGATCATGATGAATAAGTTTTCCAAGGCATGTATCAAGTTCGGCCTGGGAATCAGTATCAAGAAACCAGTTGTCGTGTCACAGGGCCCCAACATCCCGCCTAAAATCTACGTCAGTAATGAAGCTCTGGATAACATGGATCGCTTCTGCTATCTTGGCTCAACTCTAATCAGCAAACTTTAGCCTGGATAGACAACTTGATACCAGAATCTGCAAAGGCTCTGTCACCTTTGGCAAACTTACCTCTCGTGTCTGGAACAACAAGCTGCTGGCCCTGAATATCAGGCTTGTGGCCTCGGTACCTTCCCTTATGGCTGCCAAAGCTGGGTCACAGGAGTGGAGCATGAACAGCTTCCAGTCTCAGAAAAATCCTTGGAGTCACTTGGGACCAACAGTTCATCAATAAGGAGATCCTAGAGAGAACCAGCTTATAGTCTATGCAGACTACACTAGGTGCTCACAGGCTTCGCTGGCTGGGACGCACAGAATGAGTCCCTACAAGCCTCAAGATCGTCTGTTGAAGGCAGTGCTGTCTGGCCAACTCAAGACCTGCCTCCGACGCAGAGGAAGGCCAAAGCTCTGGTACAGCAACCAGGTCAGGTAAGGTCTCAAGAAATTCAGCATCCCCCTGACAACCGGTAGAGCCCTGCCCACAGCCGCTCCATCTGGAGAAGCCGTGTCAAGGCTGGTGCAGTCATTGTGGAGAGCCATCAGGAAGCAGAGTGTGCTCCAAGCTCCGTCTGACGAGTGGACCTGTAGCTGCTGTGGGAAGGTTTGCTGCTCATGCATTTGGCTCTTCTCCCACACCTCTGTCAAGTGCCACTGACGGACTGGCTTCGTCATGTTTGCTTTCGTCTGTCAAGATGTTGGATGGCCACATAAGGCAGGGGTAGTGCGCCGTGTGAATGTGGAGGGAGGGCACAGGGAAGTCCCGATACTGAGTTCTCAATAGGCTGCAGAGGGAGGTGAGCCCGGGACTGTTGAACCTGCAGGTCCACCAGAGTCTGCAGCATCTGTGTGTGCTGCCTGAGAAGCCCCATTATGTCTTGGTGCCTCTCACTCTCTGTTTCCTGCTGGGACTTCCGGGCCTTTCTCCTCTTCACTCTCCCCTTCTCCAGGCTGTTCTCCGTGTTCATCCTCCAGGCCCTGTGCTCGTGGTCCAGTGCAGTGCTGGCTTGTAGGGTCTTATTGAACATGTCATCCTGAGTCCTCTTCTTTCTCCTCCTCATCTGGCTCGGGCGTTCCACGGGTGTGGAGGGGCAGACCCTGAAGGCCGCAATGGCAGCAGCTGAAAATAAAACACACAGAGGTATCATTGTCAGCGTGATCACTACAGAAAATGAAACTTAAGATGCCAAACTCACTCCCCTAAAGTTTTAAGCACTACATTCTCACTTCTGCTTGGGATTTCCAGTCACAACACGAGACCTGGTGAGCACGCCCCACCAGGGACTGGGGAAATGAGGAGGGAATTGCTTGGTTGCATGATTGCAGTGATATTGGGAAATAGCACTGAATACTGGCACCATTTCCTCAGGCATTAGTGGTTTCAGCTGATACCTCACTCCTGAAGGCCACAAAGGCAGAGAGAGCACAACTAATTCTTTCCTGGGTGCTGGCTGGTGAGTCTTGCCCACGTGCTCAGAGTTTAGCTGATTGCCATACTTGGGGTCGGGAAGGAATTTTCCTCCAGGTCAGATTGGCAGAGGCCCTGGGAGGGTTTAACCTTCCTTTGCAGTGTGGGGCACAGGTCACTTGCTGGAGGATTCTCTGCATCTTGAAGTCTTTAAACCAGGATTTGAGGACTTCAGTAGCTCAGACATAAGTTAGGGGTTTGTTACAGGAGTGCGTGGGTGAGATTCTGTGGCCTGCATTGTGCAGGAGGTCAGACTAGATGATCATAATGGTCCCTTCTGACCTTAAAGTCTATGAGCCTACGACTCTATGATGCTGCCACCCCAGAGCTGCTGAGGCCTGTGTGCTGCTAGCCTGTGCAGACCAATGGTGCCTGCTGAAGTTATCGCTGGGCCTCGTGGGAAATTATCCTACCCTGAAGGAAGAAATAAGGCAGCCCTCCCTAGAAACCTGCAGCAGAGGATTGCAGAGTACCTCCATGGAGGTTTCATTGAGCTCCCTTAAGAGGATTCAAAGGAGATCCCTGTGCACATAAAGAAACAGCTCTGCATGGCCCCCCCAAGTCCAGAGGAGAATGAAAAGCAGATAGCAACTCTGCCTCTCTTGGTTGTACCACTAACTCTCCCAGCATGAGTAAATTAATAAGTCAGAAGATGTGTTCTGCTGCTTTGGGGGGAGGGGCTCTCCCTGTAATTGAAAATTTATCTACACACGTACCCCTGCGTCGGGCTCCCCCGTGCTCGACTGTGGGGACTGGCTGGAGTGCGGTGGAGTCAAAAACAGGCCCTGGCTCTCTGGTGGCTGGATTCCACAGTTGCCTGTCCCCCATACTCCTCTTCCCCTTCCTCGCCCACCACTTCCTCCTCCTTGCTGTTCATGGCACAGGCCTCTGGCTTAGGCTCCTCGGAGGTGTCAGTGTGGCAGGTCTGCAGCTCAGTACCAGATCGATTGTTGGCCTTCTGGTCTGCCTGCCGCGGCTTTCACGGGGCACTGCAGCTGGGCCCTATTCCAACCTTCTCCTGCATCCCCCGAGCAATCTGCTCATAGATGTCGACGTTTCTATGGCTGGTTCGCAGCTGCGCCTGCACAGCCTCTTCTCCACACAGGCCCAGGAGATCCAGTATCTCCTGTCCACTCCCAGCAGCAGTGCGTCTGCAGCTGGCCAGCGGCACTCAACAGTGGAGAACTGCTAAGTGTGCTTGCCAAACCGGGCCGCCAGGAAAAGGAATTGCAAAAATGTGCAGGGCTTTAAAAGGGAGGAGAGCTTCCGGTTTCTGTGACCCCTGGGCAGCGGAGTTCACAGTTGTGACCAGAGTGGTCAGCACTGGGCATTGTGGGACAGCTGCTGGAGGACAGTGAGGGTCAACATAAGGAATGCAGTATCTGCGCATGCACTGCATTGAGCTAAGTGCATCCGCTGAGACTGTACGTTGCCTAGCGAGGTGGTGTTACTATGGCAGTGTAACAGGGCGCTTCTGTCAGTGGGACACTAACTGAAGTGTAGACACGCACAACTAGGCCGACATAAGCTGCCTTGTGTCAATTTGACTTTGTTGTGTAGACCAGGCCTGAGTTTCCCTGTGTAGACAAGCCCTAGGACACACTGGCTTCTATGTTGGCCCCCGAAGTCATACTAGACTTGGGTCAATACTGCAAAAAAGCCATCTCCGCCATGGAAAGCTCTCTTGTGCTACTAACCTGCTTCCGAGTGAATGGGGCTCACAGGAGGCCTGCACAGGGGGGAAAGCATCATGTGTCTGTATGGGCCTGAATGCTAATGCCGGATGGGTGGGGGTAGCCATCCTATGCTGTGTGTTCACATTGTGCCGGGCAAATCGACCCCAGTAAACAATCAGTATCTGTTGTCTAATGCCATCCCTTTCCTTAGGGGGAGGGGGAGCTCAGTGATTAGGGTGCTCACCAGAGGCCTAGGTTCAATCCCCTGTTCTGTCCCCAAGTGCTTTGCAGAGGAGCAATGTGGCTTGTCTTAGGCCACACCGCTGGCCAGTGACGGGAATAGAACTCAGCTCTCCTGCATCTATTGTCCTGTCCGCTAGGCTTCACTGCCGGTCTCCCATCCTCACACTGACAACCACGGCCAACGGAGAACATCACTTAGTTATATGCCGTGAGCAGGGGGAATCACTAAGAGTAGTAAAATAATTTCCCATCGCCCAAGTAATTTGTGGTCTTAATGAGCAACTGAGAGCAATTTCACATAATGAAAGACCAATTCATTTATTTGCCAGATTCATTTAGCTGGGAAACAATTTCTGGGTGTCCTCTGTAATTATAGATACTTTGTGTTACTTTGGCTAAGCTTCTACAGAGCAGGAAATAATTCCCCAGAGTAAAACCTATTGGGGTGTCTGTCCATGTGTCCCACGTCCATCCAGACATGAGCCTGAGCTGCGTGGTTTGGAACTGGATTTAGACGTCTGGATTCAGGTTGCTGGGCTGCTCCATTAAAGGGAGAGGGCGTGATGCAAAGCCCCACTGAAGTCAGTGGGAATCTGTCCCTTGACTTCCCAGGCCTTTGGATCAGGCCCCTGGTAGCTAGTTGTGATGCTGGGCTTTGGGTGTATGTGTCTCTGGAACTCTGTGGTGTGTGACACTCAAGGCTGTGGGGGAAGGAGGAGGGAGTCAAGTTGATGTGTTTGTGGGAGGCATCTGACTAATGCCTCCGCCCCCTCTGCACTAGATGTTTAGAGTGTGTTGTTGACTGGACCTTGAGTCTTGGAAGGATCCGTATTCTCCAGTCAGTTTGTTTTGCCAAACTTCCCAAACTAGGTTTATCATAAGCATAAATCCCAATTCTGAACCTTAGCGTCCAAAATGTGGGTGCCTAGCATAAACCATCCAAACTTAATTACCAGCTTGGATCTGATAGCGCTGCCACCAGACAGGAATTACAGTGCCTGTCTCACTCTGGTCTCCCCAAACCTTCCCTGGGGGACCCCAAGACTCAGATGCCCTGAGTCTACAACAAAGGGAAATAACCCCCTCCCCTTGTCTCCTCTTTATTTCCTCCCCGGCTTCCCTTCCCTGGCTGGCCCTAGGAGATACCGTTTCAAGTCCTTGAAATGCAAACAGAGAAAACTCAAACAGGTTTTAAAAAGAAAGCTTTATATAAAAAGAAAATGACATAAAAATGTTCTCTGTATCAAGGTTGACAATATACAGGGTCAATTTCTTAAAAGAAAAATGAATAAACAGCCTTATTCAAAAAGATATCCAATTTAAAACATTTCAGCAAACTACACACATGTAAATACAAAAAAAACAATAGAAGCTTACTGTCTTTCTACCTTTGTACTTACAACTTGGAAACAGAAGATTACAGAAGCTTGGAAAAAGTTCACTCTCAGAGCCGAGAGCAACAGAACAGAGAGACAGACCAAAGACACACCTCCCAAAATTCCCTCCGTGAGCTTTTAAAAATCTTGTTTTCTGATTGGTCCTCTGGTCAGGTGTTTGGTTCCTTTTGTTAACCCTTTACAGGTAAAAGAAACATTAACCCTTAGCTATCTGTTTATGAAAAGGTTACACAGCTTTAAAGCAGTGAAGGAAGCTCTGCCATTCTCTGCCTGCATGCACTGATGCCCCCAGCCTGCCCTGTGCCATTGCTGTCAGGTTAAACACATTGGGGGGGTGGGGGCTGCAGCCTGCAGGAGACTAGCTGCTCTCTAGTTCTGTCAGCACAAAGGCCACTGCACAGGGGCACTAGCCCACACGCCAGTAGCAGATTGGCAATGGGTGAAGGAGATGTTTGTGGCCAGCTCACTGATTCAGGCCCATGCCCAGACAGTGCTCAAGGGCTGTTGGGTGGTCCAGGCCTGCGGGAAGCTGGCTGGAACCATTAGGCTAATAAGGCTATCGCCTTAGGCCCTCCTATTTTTTAGGCCCTACTGGTCAGGCGCCGGGCAAGGGTGGAGCTTGCTCAGGCAACCAGCTGGCAGCCAGCCAGTCTCCCCGCACTGCAGGATCACACTGCCAGGGAGCCGGTTAACACTGGTGACTGGACACTAAAAATCGGGTTACCACGGGAACCCGTGCCAGCTGTGGGTGTAGTTTGGGCAGGCATTGCCCCCCCCCTCAACATCCCCCAACCCGATTTCTCTGGAGCTCTGCTGAGCTCTCAGGGAGGGTAGAGGCTCCCTCTACTGAGGCTGGTAGGCAGCTCCAGGACGCTGCCTCCTGGGTCCTAGTGCCTGTCACCGTCATCTTGTGTGTGTGCTGGGTCCTGTTTCTGGACAACTGGTGAGTGCCTGTGTGGGGGCAGGGCAAAGGGGTGGCAGGGGGAAGGGGCAGTATTGTTAGACCCACAATAGAGGGGTTTTTATGAGACGAGGAGCAATCCACTTTGTAGCAGGCTATGATAGTTTAGCTGGATGGGCAAAAGGCAGGTTCTGTCCATTTGCTGGTTCTCTAACAGTTCAATCCATCATAAAAGGACCTCACATTTGATTTCTTTTGAGTTTCATTCTAAAAACTTAAAGCTAAATCAACCTGAAGTTTGTCCTCATTCTTCTGCCCCAACTCAGACTAACTTCTTCCCCGAGTGGAAAACGTTGGGTAAGCCTGGAATGTGATTCGAGAAGGGAATGAGAACACAGGCCAATTCCTGCTGACTGTCACCACTGTGTAGCCTTAGTGACTTCAGGGAGAACAGATTTTTGCACAAGAATAGATTTTGGTCCCTTCTGCCTTTTCACACGTGGTATAAGCAGAATCTCATTCATTTTCCTCCCCTAAACTTGAAGGGAAAAAAAAATAAGTAAGGTCTGCTTGATTTACACATGCAAAGAAACCAGGAAGCTCTTCCTACATTCTACACCAGCCTTAAACAAACACCAGACCTGAAGTAACAAAGGTGTCACTACAGCAGTTTTGGCTGGACTGTTCTTTTGAAAGATCCTGAATGGTTCTTTTAAGATGCTGATTTTCAGTGAAGTCTATTTGTTCAGGGGAGCAGAGAACACAACAGGGAATAGCTCTGTTTTGTCAACTCCTAGTCGTTCAAAAGCTGAAAGGCTTTAGATTAGGTTTGTTTAATGATTGCACAATGATTCTGAAGAGCTAAGCTAGTACAGAAGTGCTAAATATTATCACTGGGCAACCATCTAAAGAACTGTGTCATAGAATCATAGAAGATTAAGGATGGAAGAGACCTCAGGAGGTATCTAGTCCAACCCTCTGCTCAAAGCAGGACCAACAGCAACTAAATCATTGTCACTTCTAGCTGTTACCTTTTTCTTACAGAAAGCTTAAAACAAACAAATGCAAACAGTAGGGGCTGGTGCACACAGAACTTATGCTTTAAAAACCTCATGTCAGAACTGCTGATCACACATTCTAGAATAGACAATACTTAGTCCGGCCATGGGTGCAGGGGACCGGACTAGATGACCTCTCGAGGTCCCTTCCAGTCCTACGATTCTATTCTGTGATTCGAATTGTGGCAGAGCTTGGTAACAGAATGGCCTGATGTGGTGAATCGCTGGCGATTAATTACACAAACTGGATATCATCCCCCAACTTACATTTGGGTTCAGTGTCAAAACAGTAAGTCATTGTCCTCAGCCACTGCAACACTGGGAGGCAGCTTTCAGAGCAAGACGGCCTAAAATACAATGCCACCCAATGTAATTTCCCCACTCCTACTTCCTCTGCTTCTGTGGATTTTACACCTGAGTGGTTTTCTTTTACATAATAAGAGCTGGCTGCCTCCCAGACTGCAGTCAGAGCGAGATAGGCTATGTGGCGTAGAGGCCATAGCTTGGGGGAAACACCTGCAGGGCTCGGCTTTGCATGTGGAGAGATGAAGGTAGAAGCACAAGGTGGGAAGAGGTGAGCAGGATGGGGACTGTTGCAGTGTTCACCCTCATACAGACAAACACCCCACTACTTAGGAGGAAGGCAGCCTACGAGAAGGCCAGCATAGCATCCCTCCTGCTACCTCTTACTCAGAAGTATCTGTTTGAAGAATTGAGTGTCATGAGAATAGAATAAACGTGGTCATTTTACCTAATTAAATAATATGTAAATGTGTATGGAGAGAAATATTTGATGACTTCATCATTTTGTTTGCAGTACGTCATTCGTACTTTGGCCTTTCCCTCCCGTTAGCCTTAGGCCCCTCAGCACCTTCATCCGGCCCTGCCTCTAGGGCAGGAACTTCCAAACCCACCGCAGCGGCTGTCCCCTCGGCAGCAGCCTCAGCAACAGATCAAGACCTGAATGGTCCCGGGAGAGCATGTACCCCTTCTGGGCAGTGTGAGGGCGCTTTGGGGGCAGGGAGTGATTTTTTTCCCTACTGCTGCCTGTGTCCTGTGGATAAGCAGAACGTTTCAGGATCCAGCGCAAGTGGACGTCATGGCTCAGTTCCCTTACTGGGCTGTCAGGAACCCTGCTTGGGGTGGGGAGAGCCGGGAAGGCCCATAGAGCTGTATGCGATTGCCATTTTTCTGTCAAAGTCTCGGGCGGAGAGAAGGGAGAAATAGGCTGGTTTTGTGCTTGTCTCGGGTAACAGGCTGCTGTCACTTTGATTTGCAGACCCCTCTCCTGGTAATTAATCGTCAGCTCCATCCATAGGCATGGACTCCGTGAGTGCTCCGGGGCTGGAGCACCCACGGGAAAAAAATGGTGGGTGCAACCCCACTATCAGCTCCTCTCCCTCCCCCCCAGCGCCTGCCAGCGGGCCCACAGATCAGCACCTTCCCCTCCCTCCCAGTGCCTGCCACCTGCTGTGGATCAGCTGTTTAGCAGCGTGCAGGAGGTGCTGGGGGGGAGGAATGAGGGCGGGAGGCATTCGGGAGGGGGCGGAATGGGGAAAGAAGAGGCAGGGCTGGGGCGGGAAAAGCAGAGTGGGGCCTTGGGGGAAGGGGTGGAGTGCAGGCAGGGCCTGGAGCAGAGTGGGAGTCAAGCACCATCCATCTGCGGAAAGGACAAAATCAGTGCCAGCTACAGACCCCAAGTGGAGGTGATGTGCCGTGGCTGCAGGGGAGCACATGGTTAGATTCCAGCAGAAGACCAGAAGCTGCCTCAGCCACTCTGGGGAGCGACCTGGGCAGGTAGAGGTGAGCAGCCTGTTTGCTCTAGTCCTGGAGAGGGACCTCAGGGAGACAGGCTGTGGCAGGGTGGAAGGGAGATGAGGTTTGTGGTCTCCATCGCAGACGCTGGACAAACCCACAGGGCTGGGCTCTGTCTTTCTCCTTCCTTCCCTCTCCGTGAGATCTGTTGTGATGGCTCCAAATGGCTCCCAGATGTTCTCTGCAAATCCTCCCTGTGCTCCTGTCCTTGCTTTAGAGAGCAGGCCTGGCTCTATGTACCAGCTCCAGCCAGTGAAGTGACAGAGGTACATCAGGGATGGATTTGGCCCCTGCTTGATCCCACGTGTGTCTTGGCTCACTCACTCCGGCATCAAGCTGACCCCTTTGCTGCACCGACTAGTGGAAAGGAGGAGCCATATCCAGAGACTTCTCCGCTGAGAGATCCCTTGGTGCCCAACCAGCCCCAGTTCTCCTTGGAAAGTGTTAAATTCTAGCCTCATCTCGCATTACTTACCCTGCTGGCTGCTGTTCCTTGGGCTTGGCTTATCCAGGAGGGGGAGCCTGGTGACTCTTGTTTCAGATTTATGTCGCAGTAGTGTAGAGACCCCATTTGGGATCGGGGCCCCCACTGCGTGGGTCATTGTACAACTCCTGCACACACACTAAGTTCTATCCCTGCCCCCCAGCCAGCACAGCTGCTTTAAACCAGATCTGTGGCTCAGGGTAATGCATTATCCCAAGGAGAAGGAATGCGGGCAAAGTCTGTGTGTGACAAACAGGCTTTTTTGCATTTCGGATGAGGGGTGATCGCTGCGGCAAGAGTGTGAAGTGCTCTGCTTGCACCTGGCTTTAGCCAGCCCTGCCCATTATGGGGAAGAGGGTTCTTCTATATCTCAGACACTGATCCTGGGGCTACAGGTATGGAGAGGAGCTAAGCAAACCCAGAGAGTGGAGGATGGTGGGCAAGTCACAGCTGGGGACCCCTTTGACCAGCGGGGTGCAGACCTTCTGCTCTGATAGCTGCCTGGTTAATGGGCCGCTCCTAACCGTATCTCCCCCTTTGCTCCTGCCCGCAGCGACAGCAGCTGTTGGAATGACTATGGCTTGAGCACCCTGCAGTCCAGTGGCACCGTGTCCCGCAGCATCAGCATGCACAGCGGCAGCACGGAGGGGTTGGACGCCTCTGCCCAGCTCTTACCTATCATCAAAGCCGGGTGGCTGGACAAGAACCCTCCCCAAGGGTGAGTAACGCTCCGAAGGGTGCAGCCTGGGAGACTGACGCTGGAGCAGGGGATTGGTGATGTCGAGCAGAACTGGGTTCCCCCCGAATTTGGCCTGTCAATGCCTTGAGAGGAAGGTTCCCCCATCCCCCGAAACGTCTCCCCTCATTTCTGGCATCGGTCACTGACGTGGGCTGAATGAGAGAAATCTTCCTGTTCAGCTGTTGATTTCATCACTGCACCACTACCTGACCTCCCTCTAGTCCTATCGATTGCGTTAGGCTCGGGGAGCCGTCAGGCCAAGAGCAGCCCGCAGGGTCACACTCAACCTCCAGCCGCCCTTGTCTGTCTCTCTGAAGGGCAGCAGCACCCGGAGACTACAGGTCCCAGCATGCCACACCCCACCTTGATGTCCGAGCCCTTCCTCCAGATGGAGGGGTCTGCAGTCTGAGCAAGTTAAAGAGGAAGGCAGCTGCAGCTTGTGCCCAGAGACAAACTTAAGCGCAGCCCTGAGACTCCTGGCAAGTTGCCTGGCTTGTTTCTACAAAGCCTATGCCCTGGGCTACAGTTGTTCTGCTTTATCCATTTCCTCCTCGCGCTGTTGAGGGCTTTGATTTAACCTCTGCTGTGGAGATGCTGATGTTTCCCTGTTGAATGCCAGGCGTCGGAGACTGCTGAGCTTTCACCAATGGCTGGCGGATTGCACTTCCTCCCTGTTACCCAACAGCGATGCCGGAGTTGGCTTATTAATGGGAAGCTGCTCCTGTAAGTCAGCTGGTCACCCTGGGCAGGGGAGCAGACTCTGGGCTAGTCTTAAAGGGCCCATGCTCCTAAATTAGGGCATGTCTGTACTAGAGAGCTTCCAGCGGAGAAGCTGTACCGAGGCAGCTGTGCAACTGGAAGATCATTTGTGTAGCTGCTCTGTGCTGATGGGCGCGAGCTCTCCCATCAACGTCATAAAACCAGCTCAACGAGCAGGGGTTGCTGTGTCAGTGGGAGAAGCTCTCCTGCCAGCATAGCGTTGGGCACACTAGCGCTTATGCCATCGAAACTTATGTCGCTCAGGGATGTGGGTTTTTTCCACCCCCCTGAGCAATGTAAGTTTTGCCGACATAAGAGGCAGTGTAGACATGGCCTTAGAAGATTTTCCATTGGAGAGGGAGGGTTTTTTGTTGTTTGCAGTGTTGTAGCTGTGTCAGTCCCGGGATTTTAGCAGGACAAGGTGGGTGAGGTGATGTCTTTTATTGGACCTACTTGTCTTGGTGAAAGGGACAAGCTTTCGAACTACACAGAGCTCTTCTTCGGGTCTGGGAAGGGAACTCGGGGTGTCACAGCTGTGTACAAGGTGGGACAGATGGCTTAACATAAGGAGTTAATGCATATGCTAAGGTAGTGGTTCTCAACCAGGGTTCACCTACCACTGGGGGTACGCAGAGGTCTTCCAGGGAGTACATCAGCTCATCTAGATATTTGCCTAGTGTTACAACAGGCTGCGGAAAAAGCACTAGTGGAGTCACTACAATGACTTGTTTATACTGCTCTATAGACTATACACTGAAATGTAAGTACAGTATTTATATTCCAGTTGATTTATTCTATAATTATATGGCAAAAATGAGGGGAAAAAAGCAATTGTGCAGTACTAGTGTGCTGTGACACTTTGTATTTTGATGTCTGATTTTGTAAGCAAGTGGTTTTTAAACGAGGTGAAACTTGCGGGTATGCAGGACAAATCAGACTCCTGAAAGGGGGACAGTCCTCTGGGAAGGTTGAGAGCCCCTGTTCTAAGGGTCTATTCAAGGTGAAGAGGTCTGTTAACATAGGACTGCAGTTAAGGGACATTGGCAGACTTTCTGTTGTGTTTGCTTGGCTGAGGGCTTATCTACACTTGAAATGCTGCAGCTGCGTAGCCACAGCTGCGCTGCTGACCAGGTGTAGGTAATCCACCTCCCCGAAAGGCAGTAGCTAGGTGACAGAAGAATTTTTCCATCAACCTAGAGCCGTCTATACAGGGATTTAGGTCAGCTACACCGCTCAGAGATGGAGATTTTTCACAGCCTTGAGCAACGTAGTTAAGCCAATATAATGTTTTAGTGTAGACCAGGCCCTAGTAGCTCGCCTGGGGTGTGTGTTTTGAGACTCTGGATTTTTCCTGAGGAGGAGAAAGGGGTGTGTGTGTGTGTATGAGAGAGAGAGAGAGAGAGTTCCTATATTAATGATTAATCTAGCCTTAGCTATTGTGAGATCAGACCCCATGAGGTAAATATTTTACTGCCTTGACAGAGCAGTGGGAAGCCAGGAGCTGCAGGGTTGGTTCAGAGCATGCTCTGTCTAGCCAGTCTCCTGCGTCTGGGATGGTGCTAGTTGTTTCATAGGAAGGTGCAAGAAAGCCCATAACAGACAACACCCAGAGGGGATGGTGGGTCCTGTCTCCCTGATTCTCATGGAGCATGTGCACTGGTCCCAGCCCTGGAGCCGGTGAGAGAAGCCCTGGGATTGCTCTAACTTGTGCCAGCTCTCCAAGGGACTGACTACAGCTGAGAATAGACTGCCAAGTCTTTTGTCCCATTCTAACCCCAGCATGCTGCCCCACCTTGGGGCAAGATTGGGTGTATTTGTAGGGACTGGCTAGGGCTACACTGGCTCTGTGTCCATTGAGAATGTCCCTGTGTTGGAGAGAGTCTCAGCCAGCCCGATGTGGCCGCTCTCCTGCGCCATTGCACCACCTGAGAGACCCAAAGAAGCAAAGGAGTGTAGAGAATCTCACCCAGGCAATGTGATTTCAGCCTGGACCCTGAAGCGAATGGGGAGCTGGTGGAGCAGACGGAGGACGGGGGGTGCGGGTGCTATACGTTTCAGGGCTCGGGCCATGGCAACCTGCACATGCTGAAGTCTGGAGAGATTGGGGGACAGTGGTGGTTCAGAGATGATGTCATGGAGGGATTTCAATGGAGTCAGAGCAGGGCTGTATGCAGGCTCTGCTGTGTATGGGACGCATGGAGAGATCGCTGTATGTGTGGCTTTCAAGGGTTGGTTGATTTATTAGTCCCTCCCCCCCCCCAATAAAGCTTCTTGTTCAAAGATCTCCTGCTGGTGGTGGAACTGTTGTGTCAGCCTGTTCCCTCCCTGTCTTTCCTGAGCCCACAGAACCTAGGCCCATCTTATGGCTAGTGTCTTTTAAGGGTGGCATATGCACCCTAATACACGTATCAATCTTCCTTTAAATTATTCCTGATAAACTAGTTGTGATTGCACAGTGCTGTGAGCCAGACCTGAGCTGACAGAGAGCCGGCTAGTGAAACTGACCAGAAAGAGACAGAGAAACTCACCAGCCGAGAATCCCTGCCCATATGGCCTGAGATACAGAGAGTGAACGAATGGCCTTGCAAAGCAGCCCGGGTGACGGTATATGGTGAGGTTAACGACGGGGAGCGCAGGCTTTTACAGTGTACGTGTGTGGCATTATGGGGTCTGGCCTCGCCAAATGGGAGTGACGGCACCACGTTGAGGGAGAACTTGCTGGCTGCTCCGTGTCCAGGCTGGTTCGGGAACGGGAAAGGGGAGTTCTCGTTGTCCATGTGACACTGAGGATGCACAGATAACTCTTGGCAGGGCTGGGCCAGTGGAAAGCACTGAGCAAAGGCAGTAAGAGGGAAATCGGGGAATGGGGAAGGATGGTGGAAACATCCCATAGAGCAGGGATACAGTAATTCCTCACTTAGTGTCATCCTGGTTAATGTTGTTTCCTTGTTACGTTGCTGATCAATTAGGGAACATGGTCGTTTAAAGCTGCGCAGTGCTCCCTTATAATGTCATTTGGCAGCCACCTGCTTTGTCCATGGCTTGCAGGAAGAGCAGCCCATTGGAGGTAGCTGGTGGGGGCTTGGAACCAGGGTGGGCCGGCAGCCCCCCATCAGCTCCCCACTCCCCTGCGTTCCCTGTGCGGCAGCCACCCAGCAGGCTGGCAATTACCGGGCAATTCAGCTGTCCCTCCCCCCACTGCCATATGCTGCTCCTGCCCTCTGCCTTGGAGCTACTCCTTGGAGCCTCTTGCTTGCTGTGCAGGAGGTGGGGGCAAGGGGGGCTAAGGTCAGGATGTCCCCCTCCCCCCGCTCCTGCACCCCGCTTACCCCGTCTCTATAGAGAGGGGAGGACACGACAGGACTCAGGACGGAGGGAACTTGCTGGCGGCAGCTGCTGTCTCAATTTGCTGATCTACTTAAAAAGGCAATGTACGTAGAGTGGGGTCAGCGTACTTAAAGGGGCAATGCGCGTCTCTCTCTCTCTCACACACGGTGTGTGTCTCTGTCTCTCTCTGCTAAGCTGTGTCTCCTCCCTCCATTCGTGCTGCCTTGTAGAGTGTGAGGCTACATTAACAACAACGTGTTAACCCTTGAGGGCTCAGCTGAGTGCTAGTTCATCATTTAGCAGTAAGGCATTCCCTGGGAAACATCCCGCCCTCTGACTCCACCACTCAACCAAGCTTCACAGTCATCATTGCTGTGGACAGTATTAAATGGTTTGTTTAAAACTTATACTGTCTGTCTGTCTGTCTGTCTATCTGTCTATCTATCTATATCGATCTAAAATAGTCTTTTGTCTGGTGAAAAAATGTCCCTGGAACCTAACCTCCCACCCATTTACATTAATTCTTATGGGGAAATTGGATTCGCTTCACATTGTTTTGCTTAAAGCAGCATTTTTCAGGAACAGAACTACAGCGTTAAGTGAGGAGTTACTGTACTCAGAGCTCAGTGGTTCAGGAGCCAAATTAGCGATCAGCATTACCGAAAACAGTCATGTGAATTCATTGTTTCATTTACTCTAGTACTATATAGTTGGATTTAAACAGTACGATGGGAAATATATAGTATATATATCTCTATATATTATTCTCCCAGCAAGCTGATTGGCCAAGTAGTATTTTAGCAAGCACAGTGGGCTATTGATATAGTAAAAGCATCCTGATTGGTTAATAACATTGATAGGTTAATAATTCTACTGTCATGTGCTGCAAAGAGATGCAGGAGCAAGGGCCCCGGAGCCTTTGTAGAAGTGGGGTGGGATGCGGGGGTGGGGCCAAGACCAAAGTGGTGGAGGAATTAAAATAATTCTTAAATATCCCGCAGAGTACAGCTGTCACCTAAATAGCCAGAATACACAGCGTAGCCACATTATAGCATTGAAGGTATAATTATAGTACAGACAGATAAAAAAAATATTAGACAACTTTAGTTCTCAACATTGCTGGGGGGAGGAGGAGATTTCCAGCCCATTCCCATCCCAAATTCTCAGGATCTGCAGCAGCACCCTTTTCACCCCTTCCCCCACCCCCCGGCTTGGCCTGGGTCCTGGCCCCAGGGACTGCTTTGTCCCTTAGGCTTTGTGCCCAAGGCAGCAGCCACGTGTGGCGCTGCTCCTCCTGCAGGGGGCGCCCTCTCCTGCTGAGCCTCCTCTGGCCAGCTGCTGAAACCCCTGCAGTCAGGTTCGCACAAGGCTTCCTTAGGGCTTAACCCCTTCCTGCCTGCACTACAGCCGGAGGGAGAGGAGGCGGCTGGACTGTGTTAGTGGCCAGCAGCGGCCTGGAGGCTTTAGCCACCTGGAGGCGCTGTGCGGGTGGGAAGGGATTGGAGCTTCTTCCAATCATGAGGGGAGAAGGGGTGAGCTCTGATGGCCTAGCACCACCCTCCCAGTGCCGAAAGGCTGCTGCTGGCCACATTCTGGGGAGCGCGTGACCCCACGTGCTCCACCCATGTGTCGCTTCTCTGATCATGTCTTTCCCATAGCGCATATGGAAAAAATGGTGGGGGCCACGGGTCCCTGGCCTCCCCTGGTTCCCCAGTGCATGGAAGACACATTGAAGAAACGCTTGCAGCTCCCGAGCGTCAGTCTGAGTGTTGCTGCCCTATAGAGACAATCCAGGCTGTGTGTCTGCTCATCCCAGGGGGCACCTCCCAGTCCCTGCACTGATCCACATGACTGCTGCTCAGGCCTCCTGCATACCCCTTCTCGGGTGTATCTCCCTTCTGCTTGGGAGATATCGGCCTGCGTTTTAAACAGCTAGATGGAGGCAGGTGGGAAGGGGTCTGTGCTATCAAGCCGGAAAAGCATGTCTGTGCGTGTCTATACGATGCGTCTCTGTTGGACTGTATCCATCTAGCCCACCCTTCCTGTGCCGTCCAGCTGGGTGCGGTGCAAGTCCTGTGGGGCAGATTAGCTCCGAAGCAGAAATACCCCAGTGCATGTTTCTCAAGCGTACATGCTCTTACCTCCTTGAGCTTGGCTTGCTAAGGGAGCAGTCAGGAGTCCCTGCGTTCCCCGCTGGCACTGCTAGCTCACCAAGGCTAACCAGCCGCTCCCATCCCGTTACAGCTCATACATCTACCAGAAGCGCTGGGTGAAGCTAGACGCCGACTACCTCCGCTATTTTGACAGCGAAAAGGTGAGTGGGGAGGCAGGTTGGGCCAGTGGGTAGGGAGGGCGCTAGCCTGGCCCTTGACAGCTCTGAGTTCAATGCCTTGCTCTGTCACAGACTTTCTGTGTGACCGTGAGCCAGTCACTTAGCCTTTCTGGGCCTCAGTTCCTCGTCTGTACAATGGGAATACCAGCCCCTCTGCCGTGTGGAGGAGAAATGCGTTAAAGGTTGTGCGTGTGGTGCTCAGATACTGCAGTCGTGAGGCTGTGTAGGTACCTAATCTAGATGGCTTGTCTTTGAAATCGGCCACCCAGGGTGGGACTGACGTGTAGTTTGGAGCTTCCCCCAGGGATGGAGACGTGCTCTTCTGGTTCGGGTTCCCCTCTGCTTTCCAGAAACCAGAACAGAGTGACAATAACTTGCATTGGACAGTTGGGCTGTGCACTAGAGCTCCCAAGCTAAGCAGCACTAGGCCTGGTCAGGAGGTGGAAGGGAGCCCCCCGCCCCGCCCAGATCCAGGGTGATGTGAAGAGTAGTGCTTGTCTCTGAGTCAGCCCAGGATTGGCACAGCCTTTCAGACGAGGGATTTTCATCTGCTTGTAGTCATGGAAGGTTCCACTTACTGCCAGAGTTGGTGTGGAATGCAGCCACCTCTGGGGTGGGCGGCAGTAGAAGTTTTTAACAGCACACAGGAGTGCTGGGCACTGCTTTAGTACAGGGAGTGGGTAAGGATATCGTGTCCAAGGAGGACTGAGGTTAATAGAATGGGGTCGACCCCTCTGCTGGAGTGACGGTGCTGTGGGGTCTCTCCTGACTATGAGTAGAGCTGATGGTGGCATGTCCTGACAGTCATGGGGCTCTCAGCCTCAGGTAGTGCTAGCACATGGGTGGTTCCTTGGGTCTGTTACCCGCCTGCTGCGTCGCTGGGGGTGTGGTTGTGACCTGTGTGACTCTCTGCTGCAGGACACATACTCCAAGCGCTTCATTCCGGTGACCTCAATAGTCCGTGTGGCCAGCATCGGGGACCAGAAATTCGAGGTGATCACTAACAACAGGACCTTCGCCTTCCGGGCTGAGAGTGATGGTGAGTGGCACAGTTTCTCCAGGGCTGTCACATGCAGGGTGGGGAGAAGGAAGCAGAGAATAGGGAAGCAGCTGTTCCTGTTTCTCCTGCCTGCTTTGGGGAGCTGAACCCCCTACGCTGGTGATGGGTAAGACATCTATCTGGGCGCTCTCAGTCCCTCTGTTCCCTTGTATGTTGCTCAGGCTGGTGTCTCCAGGGACAGACGATTCCCCCCAGCCCTGTGGGGAGACCATTCCACAGCCTGGTAGCAGAAGAGGGTTCCCAGGAGTAAGCTGTCATTTTCCTTTACTCACTCCTGTCCCATTGCTCCTGGTTATTGCCCATTGACCCCTCCGCCCCCCGTCTCAGTAATCCCTCTCCCTCCTGATGATCATACCCCGAGAATGGGATCATGCCCTCCCCACCCCTTTGCCCTCCTTTAGCTGAGCTTTGGCTCCGGCTTCTTCCAGCAAGTCACTCTCAGTCCAGACCAACATCCAAAGCAGCTAAGAGCTTTGGGGGCAGTGACTGAATTTCCTGCTCTTTCCCCCTGCCTGGCCCCCCAGAAGAGCCGGGGGGGTGGGGGCAGCTTCCTGCTGTGCACCTGAGCAGTGAGGAGCGCTGGAGGAGCACTCCCTGCCCGGCGGGTCGAGGCCACTGCCTCTCTATGTGGCTAGCCCTTGCTGCTCTGTAGAGCAAAGTGCCAAGCTGGAAATCCACGCTCTTGCGCCCCAGCGCCCCCGCATGTGTCCCCAGTGAGCGGGGGCGGGACTCTGCTCGCTCTGCCCAATGTGTGCACCAGCTTTGGAGCTCTTCCTCGGGCCTGATGGCAGGCCCAACTCCCAGCTGACCCCGAGCCCTGTCTGCCCTGCAGCGGATCGTAACGAGTGGATGAGGACCCTCCAGCAGATGGTGGACGAGCGGAAGTTCAAGGGCTTGAACAGGATATCCCTGTTCCAGCCGCCCACCAGTGCCTTGGACTCAGTGGACAAGTGCGGGCTGCTGGAGCTGCGGGGCTTTAAGAACAAGCTGTATGTGGTGGTGGCTGGAGATAAGGTTTTCCTGTACAAGAATGCCGAGGTCTGTATCCACGGAGCCTGTCTCCTTCCAGGGGTATTGAAATGCAACAGCTCAGACCCCTGCCAAGGGACAGGGGGTGGAGTCATGGCCCAACTCGAACTGCTTCTCACGCCCGTCTTTCTCCTCCCCCTCCCACTTCCCCCCTCTTCGTTCATGCCATCCCCACTTCGCTCCTTACCTGCTCCCGCCCTTCTCCTCTGAGTCCGCTCCCTCTGGGCCCTTTCCCTGGGGCTGCCAAGAGAGTTTGTGAGCAAGGTTATTATGAGCCGTAGGAGTGAGAGCAGCTAGCGCCTGACACTGGGTCCCCATTGTGCTGGGAGCTGCATATTCACAGGCTTCAACGCTACGCGCTCAAACTGGACAAGGCAGGCAAAGCGTGGTGGGGGGGCGGACGGCTCATTTTACACATGGGCAGTGGAGGCAGTGGGTAGATGAAGGGTTGTGCCCGAGGTCCCGCAGGGAGTCAAGACAGAGCAGGAAATGAACCCGGCTCTCCGGTCCAGCCCTTTGACCCCTGTAGTCCCATCCACCCTCCAAGGAGGTGTTGGGAAGTGGAGATCAGACCAGGAGTTTAGTCCCACAGTGCAGAGAGCTGTTACCAGCTTTGCCCATTACTTTGCGGTACGCTCATTTTTTTGGGTTACTCCTCAGGAGGGGAGCGGGGTGTCTGTAATTCTATCAATGTACTGTTTGTGTCACTTGTGTTCTCGTATGGAGCTCTACTTCCCCCTGCTGCAAGTCCCCTCCCCATGGAGCTACCCTGGAGGACCTAGATTCCCCTAGGCTGGGTTCTTCCAGCCCCAGAATCAGACAAACACACTCATTAACAGAGCGTGTCTGAGAGGACCTGGTTAATCAGCACTCCCAAGCTGACCCCTTATATGTCCCTGGACTCAGTAGGCTGGGTCGAACAGCACCTCCAAGCTGTAACCCTCATATGCCACATGCACCGCACTGGAATACAGTACGCCCAAACAGGCTGGGTCGAGCAGCACTTCCTAGCTGCCACTCTCATATGTCCCAGGTTCAGTAACTTTCATGTTACAATTGTCTGGTAGCGAAAACCTCACAGGATTTTTGGGCGCTGCAGGGATCTTTTAGCCTAGGTACGAGGAGCGTTGCTGCAGAGCAAACGAGGTGTGGTAAAGCCTTCTGTCCCAGATCTGGACTTTAGCGTCCAAAATCTGGGTGCTTACCTGAAACTCCCCCAAGCTCACTACCTGCTTGGATATTTTTCTCGCTGCCACCAACTAGGACTATTGGGGTTCCTAGTACCCCCCCCCCCGAGTCACCCCAACCTTCCCCTGGGGGACCCCCAAGACCCAGAGCCCTGGGTCTCCCTCTCTTCTCTCCCAGCTTCCCCCCCTTCCCTGGGTTAGCCGGTGCGAGACTAGACTTCACTCTTTGAATACAACCGGAGAGGCAATCTAGCGTCCCCGAGGCTATGCATTCACAGCTAATCACAGCTAGCACACAAGGAGATTCCCCCTCCCTGGTCTCGTAGCAGTAACTAGAGAAAAACTTCAAACACAAGAGAACAGAGATGATTCTTTTTCTCTTTCCCCGTAGCCTGCTCTTTCCCTGGAAACAATAGGAAAATAGCCCACAGCCTGGCTTTTCCCTTCCCTTTGCCTCACTAGGAAAAGAAACTCCCACCAGTTTTCAAAAGAACTTTATATAAAAAGAAAGAAAATACAAAACAATAATCTTGCATTAAGAAACTCAATACAGGCTCTTGCTTATAAGAAAATAAGAATAAACAGTCTGATTTAAAAGATAGCCCGATTAAACCAGTCCAGCAAATCAACATACATGTAAATACAACACAAAGCTCATCATAGCCGAATTACTTTGCTTTCCTTTGTACTCACAGATGTTTAGGAGAAACTTTGAGATAAGATGGAGTTAGAAGAAAACTTGTTTACCCATAGCCGAGGAAACAACAAAGACCCCGAGTATACAAATTCCCGCCCCTGACTTTAAACAATCCAGTTCTCTGATTGGTCCTCTGGTCAGGTGTTTGGTTCTCTTTGTTCCCCCTTTACAGGAAAAAGAAAATTAACCCTTACCTTACCTATCTACTTATGACACGAGGAAACCAAAAAACACCTACAGGGAGGATGCGGGTGGGGGGAGAGAAGCAACCAGCTTAACCATGAAAGTTTTTTATTGCCAGTAATACTATAGGGGAGCCAAGCAAACAAAACAGTTATAATATTAAATCTAACTTAAACTGGATTCTAAAAGTCATGTTTAGAAAACTGTAACTGATCTCACAAGTCAGGGTCAGAAGGCTGTACCTAGAGAGAGAGCTGGATTCTCACCACTCTGTGAAGCTAGAATCAATTGGGGGTCCCCGGTGGTGGTGGTAGCTGAGGGTCCGGAGTGCTGGAGACAGGCAGAGCCCCCAGCATGATCAGTCAGAAGATGAAGTCCCAGTGGAACTGATGCAGATTTTGGATCCAGGCATCAGAAGACTTTCCTGAGCATGGGTAGGGGTTTTTGTAGAGAAACAACAATCATTCAAGGGGGAACACTAGATTTGTTTATGTGTAAACAAGGGAGATACCAAAGTTTTGTTCAGGCTAGAGCATGGGAGCTGATCGTTCCTGGCTTTGGGCGGTGTTCCTTGGAGGGAGTTCACAATGCAGTTAGGCAGCTTCCCTATTTTGGATACCAATAAAGGATTTATTACTAGAACTGGTCTGGTAACTGCTGAGCTGGGTGTGTGCAGGAGTGGGCTCATTAACAGCTGGAGCAGAAATCCCCCATCATGCACTGCTTTCCTGCTTTTCTGATCCCAGAGTTCCATGTGGTTCTTGCCTTGCAATCTCTGGTCTCCATTCTGGATGCTAATGGAGAGGCCTCCCAGTCCCATCTTTGATGCAAATGAGGCTCGGGGAGTTCCCTTAATCCTGTCCTTCTCTCAGGGGTTTAGGTGTGTCTCCCACTGCCTTTTCATTGCTTTTTGTAAGTCTTCTGATTGGTTTTGGCTCAAGCAGAGGCTGGTGGGTGAAAAAGGTCTTTTGTGAGTCTAACAGGCTGGGTCCTGCGCCCTGGTTCCCCAAGAACACAGAGCTGCTAGGTAACAGAGGGGCACAGGACCCCGGTGTGAGTTGTGCTGGAGGTGGGAGTGCGAAGTGGTGCCCCCCTGATGTGCCCTAGCCTTGCGTCCCTCCGCCCTGTCTCACCAGGAGGGGAGAGTTGTCTGCAACACAACTTGAAGGAACTCTGCAGACTGTGGTCTCTTTAAGCCCTGGCACAGACTCTTCTCCTACAAAGACCTTGCATGCCGCTCCTGAAAAGTGGACACGGCTTCATGGCACAGACCTCGCCATCTGGGTCTGTCCAGTGCAACGAGATCCCAGGTTTTAATGTCTGTCTTAGAATCATAGAACTGGAAGGGACCTCGAGAGGTTGTCTAGTCCAGTCCCCTGCGCTGAGGCAGGGTTAGTATTATCTAGACAACCCCTGGCAGGTGTTTGTCCAGCCTGCTCTTAAATATCCCCAGTGATGGAGATTCCACAACCTCCCTAGACAATTTATTCCAGTGCTTAACCACCCTGACAGTTAGGAAGTTTTTCCTAATCTCCAACCTAAACCTCCCTTGCTGCAATTTAAGCTCATTGCTTCTTGTCCTATCCTCAGAGGTTAAGGAGAACAATTTTTCCTCTCTCTTCTTGTAACAACCTTTTACATTATCATGTCCCCCCCTGTCCCCAGTCTCATCTCAAGACTAAACAAACCCAATTTTTTTCAATCGTCCCTCATTAGTCATGTTTTCTAGACCTTTAATCGTTTTTGTTGCTTTTCTCTGGAATTTCTCCAGTTTGCCCACATCTTTCCTGAAATGTGGTGCCCAGAACTGGACACAATACTCCAGCTGAGGCCTAATCAGCATAGAGTAGAGCAGAAGAATTACTTCTTGTGTCTTGCTTACAACACTCCTGTTAATACATCCCAGAATGATGTTTGCTTTCTTGTAGCAGTGTTCACTCGTATTCATCTTGCGTGCTTTCAGGTTGGCCTTCAAGGTGTCTTTATATATGAGGATGGGTCATTCCTTACAGCAGGTTTCTATGCTCAGCTGGCCATAGAACACCACTTTTGGTATATGGGAAACCTCCTACCCAGCGAAGTTGAGACCTGATGAGCATACTCCGGAAGCCGGAGATTGGACATCTCTCAAGGACTTCATGCTTAGTTCTGTGGCAAACACACCATTAAAAATCCTTTGTAACCTCTAATTCAAGATACAGGAAAGAAGAACAAACAGTTAAAGCATTTGAAATGCAAAATATTAAGGAGCTTTTCTTTTAACTGCGGCATTGTTCTCTCGCCCTTGAGCTGCAAAAAGTTTCTGGAAGGAAAACTTCCTTGTTTGTCAGTCTTCTGAGATGGTATCAAAGAAGACTTTCCCTTGTGGGGGGAAAGAGCCGAAGTCAGCTGAGATGGGCTGGAAGTGCTGGTGCTGAAGTCCAGTTCTGTCTCCTAAGACAAGAGAAACACACACAAAAGGGGAGAGAAAAAGAGCAGCAAAGAGAGAAAATGCAGTGCCTGTCTCTGGAGCTGACTTACTTGCACCTGCAGTGCTGGAAGGATGCAGGCCCAGCACATGGTCTTGGTCTTATCACCCACCTGGCAAACTCATACCATAGTCAGGCTGCGTACAGCACTGCTTTTATCTGCCTCATTCTGGTCACAAGCTTGCAGCTGTGTTGCAAAATACAGTCTTGGCTGGCTGCGTCCAGCTCTGATCAGACAGCACTGAAAAGGAGAGGGATAGGAAAGAGAAGAGGTAAGGGGTGGAAGGAAAAGGACACACGGGGGGCAGAGACCGGGGGTGTGTTACAAAGTCTCACGTCCCAGGAGGTGTTTGCTATTCAGCGGCGCCAGCGGACCTAGTGATGTCCCTCTCTCGGCCCAGTGTGGTCAGGACATCTCTTGGGATCAGGACAACAAAGGTGGCCCCATGGTGTTGTGATGGATCCTGGGGTCCCAGGGGAGGGGGGGAGTGGCAGCCATAATGGTAAAGCTCACTCCAGTGATTGTTGGCAGACAGCTGCTAATTTGCCCCTCGACTCCTTTTCCTTTTCAGAACCCCAGAAGGGAGTGATGGGCGGAACAGTCCATCCCCTCATTAGATCGTACACCGATTCGGCCTCGTTTCCCACACACCAAGTTTGGTCCATTGATTTCCGGGCCCGCGCTGCTTTGGTTTGGTCCATTGATTTCCCGTCCTGCAGTGCTCTGCTTTGGTCCATTGATTTCCCGTCCCGTGCTGCTCTGGTTTGGTCCATTGATTTCCCGTCCCGCGCTGCTCTGGTTTGGTCCATTGATTTCCCATCTTGCGCTGCTCTGCTTTGGTCCATTGATTTCCCATCCTGCGCTGCTCTGCTTTGGTCCATTGATTTCCCATCCTGCACTGCTCTGGTTTGGTCCATTGATTTCCCGTCCTGTGCTGCTCTGGTTTAGTCCATTGATTTCCGGGCCCGCGCTGCTCTGGTTTGGTCCATTGATTTCCCGTCCTGTGCTGCTCTGGTTTAGTCCATTGATTTCCGGGCCCGCGCTGCTCTGGTTTGGTCCATTGATTTCCCGTCCTGTGCTGCTCTGGTTTAGTCCATTGATTTCCGGGCCCGCGCTGCTCTGGTTTGGTCCATTGATTTCCCGTCCTGTGCTGCTCTGGTTTAGTCCATTGATTTCCGGGCCCGCGCTGCTCTGGTTTGCTCCATTGATTTCCCGTCCTGTGCTGCTCTGGTTTGCTCCATTGATTTCCGGGCCCGTGCTGCTCTGCTTTGGTCCATTGATTTCCGGGCCTGCGCTGCTCTTGTTTGCCAGGTGTGATCTTAACCCAGTGCTTGAGTTATGCCTGGAGGCCTTTGTTGTGTGGTTTCATTGGCTCCGTCTGGCTCCCTTTTGCACCTGATCCCATCGCCGTTTGTTGGTACAGGTCATTGTGACCTTTCAGAAACTTTCATGCACTTTGCCCCAGTTGAGCTCCCAGTGAGTCTGCCTGTGCAGGCCAGTTACCACGACGCGTTTCCGGGGCTTGAGGGCCCCAGCAGCGACCATGGCACTGTCAGCACTGGGTGCGATAGGGCTGGTATTGGCAGCTGTAGGCTGGGTGCCCAAGGCTGGAGTTTGTCTGCTGCCCCCTTCTCACTTGGCGGCTTTGCTCCCACATGCAGAACAGCCGTAGGTGCCTCTGGACTGACCTTGTGGGTCCCATACTATTGGTTTTTAACCCTTTCCTGGCTGTTCTTGCCCCATCAGGATTATCGACAGGGGATCGGAATCACCTACATTGAGATGAATGTGGGGAACGTGAAGGACGTGGACAGAAGAGGATTTGATCTGACGACACCTTACAGGATCTTCAGGTGGGGGGGGTGGTCTAGGTGCTGTGCTCCATGGGTGCTGGTCCCTCCCCTGCCGTACAACACAGGGCTCCCCCTGGCCACCCCATTCCCCCACATGACTCTCTGGTGTCTTTCAGCTTCTCGGCAGACTCGGACCAGGAGAAGGACGAGTGGGTGGAGGCCATGCAGCAGTCCATCACCGAGGCCCTCTCCAACTCGGAGGTTGCGGAGAGGATCTGGTTGGTGGAGGCAAACCGGTTCTGCGCAGACTGCGGGTCGCCCAAACCCGACTGGGCCTCCATCAACCTTTGTGTCGTCATCTGCAAGAGATGCGCAGGTACGGGCTGAGACCAGGGGGTGTGAGCCAGGGGGACGGTGATGGGCCAGTGAGCTTAGAGCATGGTGCACCCCTGGCTTCAGCAAGGGGACCGGGCTTTGCCTCTTCCTCCGTCACCCCTGACTGGGCCGATCCTTCTCGCCCTCCTCAGGAATTGCCTAGACTTGTGGCTGTCTCAGCCATTTCGGAGGCAGGGTCAGGAGCCCCCCTAGTGAACACCTGTGGAATTGCCTCCTCCAGGGGGAGATTCTTCCTAACTCAGAAACAGGGACCTCGGAGTCCTTCTGACACAGGATCCGTGCAGGGGCCGCATCAGCCAGGTCCAGACGAGGCTGCTCATTGCCCAAGTGCACGTTCCACTCCACGGCGAGACTTCACTGAGCAGCCCGGCAACCGCAGCGGAGCCCTGAGGGGCCCTTTCAGGAGTGTCTGTCATTAAGCGTGTCCAGGCTTCTAAGTTTTGCCAGCCCAGCTGGGTTGGCTAGAAATGTGAAACAAAACACCCCCCTCACCGACATACCTGTGCCGGCAGCTCCCCGGTGGAGACAGCTCTGCTGGCTTCCAGTGCTTGTGATGGCTTCGCTAATGTCCTTCAGGGAGCTGGCGGAGCTCTGCCAGCCAAATTCCTTTTGCCTGCATGCGCTGCCTCTCCACTAGGGGGCTCTGCTGGCAAAGCTGTTCAGGAGTAGCTTTACCAGCAGAGGCCCTGTAGTGTAGACAAGCCCTGAGCAGATGGTATTAGTCCACTTCCCAGCGGCCAAGGCAGTGGGCTGGAGATGACCCAGCAATGCAGATCTTGTTCCAACTCTACTAGCTGTGATTCTCTGGTGGTTGTCTGCATCACAAAACCGCCACGGGTTGGAAAAAACAGGGAGACTGAAGTGTTCTCCTGTCTACAGCGACACCCTGTTAGGATATAGATATTCGAATAACCCCCTAACACACCCTCTTGGGAAGAGGGGGGATGCTTACCTGGCACTGAGCAGGATAACCTCGCCGTAGTTGATACCGTTATCCGCTTCTGCAGATGGGGAAACTGAGGCAGAGAGGCTATAGCACTAACCCGGAGTTCCTGGCTCTCAGACTCATGCTCAAACCATGAGACCGTGCTGCTGTCCCTAATGAGATGTTTGCTTTTGTTTGTCTGACCCACAGGAGAACATCGGGGGCTGGGGCCAAGCATCACCAAAGTGCGGAGCCTGAAGATGGACAGAAAGGTGTGGACAGAGGAGCTGATCGAGGTATCGGTGCAGATTCCCATTGGCTGGTTGCTGGAAAGGGGGCACTTTCGTAGCCATCTGTGAAATCGGGCCCTTATTTGATACTCAGACACTTGCGAGGCCTGTGGCAAACGGTACAGAGCCAGAATGACTGGGTACCTGCTTCTGGGAAGTTCGAAACTGCCAGTCAAACCCATGTGGGCTGATTCTGAGCTCCTGTACCCCGTGGTATCTGTATTCCCTGATGGATGCTGCTGTGACGTAGAATCGCCAGCTTTGCTTCTGTAGCTTCCGCCCTCTGGAGACATTCCCTATTGCTCCTATGGATCTGGAAATAAACCTGCCCCAATGCCGCCATTCAGGGTGTGAGCGAGCCCGTGTCTGGGACCAGGAGCCCGAATGCACCTGGCTGCAGATAGCCGAGCTGGCGGATCAGTCACTGCCGAGGAGTTCAGGAGCGGGGCAAAGGGAGGTAAGGTGTTAATAGCGCCTCTGCACAGCTTTATTTTGAAGGAGGAGAGGCCGATCTGTCAAGAGTCAGAAACAGCTGCACTGAGAGCAGCTGGAAAGCTGCTGATCCAGGCGTGGTGACTGCATCTTGAGTAACCGGAGCCCGGAGGGCGGGGGAGGCTGTGTTTTGTTCCTGCAGAAATACTGAGGATATGTTCTCAAGCAGCAAAGCCGGCTCAGGAGGTGACGAGTGGGCGAAAGAGGCCGTCCCCTCTTAGGGTCCGGTTTGGAACTGGCTGAGGCTGGCCAGCATCTCAGGGTACGTCTCCACTGGATCAGAGGTGTGACGGCTGCCTGCAGGACATTCCCGAGCTAGCTTTGCCGGAGCTTGAGGCACAAGCAGTGAAGCTGTGGCAGTGCAGGCTAGCCGTTGGACTTCATGTGCCCCGGGTCCCCTGCACTCCTGCTGCTTCACTGCTGTTGGTACTTGCTAGCGCGGGGGTGTGTTCACATGCTGCTGTCACACCTCTCCCTGCGGTGGAGACAGACCCTTAGCGCTGTCACTGCCCGGTGTGGCTGCCTGAGCTCTTGGCCTGCTGTAAGTTTTATGCTGCGCCCATCACCAAGCTCTTTGGTGGCCAGTGTGGAATAGATTGCTGGCTCTCAGACGGGCTCCTGGGGATCAGAGTAGGACAGGATTCTCAGCGGGAAGGAGTCTTGATGTTCCCTGCTCCTCGCAGCCGCTCCCTGGATGTGCATCTCTCGTAATCAGCCTCTACTTACAGTTCCCCGCCCAACTACCGGGGGGGCAGGCTGCTCCCACAGAGCCAGGCTTGGGTGGGACTACGAGGAGCGAGTTTCTTCATGTGCGAAGAGTGAATGGAGGCTGCTGTCTCGATCAGTGCTGATTGTGAATCAAGAGTGCAGCGCAAGTAGGAAGAACAAAACCGGGGTCTGCAGGAGAGAGCACAGTGTGCATATGCATCTCCTCTGATAATCTGCACAGAGCAGGACACAACATGGCTGCCTCTTGCTCTCGGCAGGCAGCCTTGTGCTTGGTGAGTTCAGGAAGGGATTCTTGCACCTCCCCCTTGAATCAGATTCAGGCCACCCCACTGCTGTGTTCCCTGCAAACCCTAGACTTAGAGACTTTAAGGCCAGAAAGACCCACAGTGATAATCTAGTCTGACCTTCTGCGCATTGCAGGCCACAGAACCTCACCCATCCCACCTGCAATAGACCCAAAGCCTCTGGCGAGTTACTGACATTCTCCGACCCTCTCCACACACCAGAAAGGACCGTACACATCCAGCACATGGATCTGGCGGTGGGGTCTGACTATGCACTCAAAGCTGGTGGAAGCATGGAGGGAGCTGGCAGGGGGACGCAGACACCAGTCGATACCTAACACCTGGATGCTCTCAATAAACATTCCCTGACACGAACGGAGCCAACGCTGCATTCTGACAAGTATCAGAGGGGTAGCCGTGTTAGTCTGGATCTGTAAAAGCAGCAAAGAATCCTGTGGCACCTGATAGACTAACAGACGTTTTGGAGCATGAGCTTTTGTGGGTGAATACCCACCTCGTCAGATGAATGTGAGAGTGCCGGCACCCAAGACACCCCTGGCTGCCTCTTGCGTCTCCACCTGATCTGGTGCAGGGGCCATTTCACTTCCCCATCCACCCCCCCACCACGGTGACGGCCCACCGAAGGGGTGACGGCTGAATGTGTCGCAGGGAGCTGCCCATTTGGGAAGCCATGTTAGCCACAAGGGAGGGCCTGGCTCTGCAAAGCCGTGCATAGCTTGGGCCCTGGCTGTCTGCGAGAGCACCCTACGGTCAGCCAGCACGCCTGCGCCAACAGCCTCTGATCGAGGTTCTGGGGCAGGTCGTGTGTCTCCTCTCGTCCTCCCCGTCGCTGCACCTGTGACCGGGCAGGGCGTTCTCCACTCGGGGATCCCGCCTTCATCTGAGACAGCTGCCGTCTCTTGACATTTGGACCTAGCGTCTGCTCGTGGGAGGTAGGTCACTGGCTGCACAGGCCTCAGCACGGCTCTGCCTCCATCACACACTGCAGGGACTGTCCCCACTTTGGCTGTTCTGAGGCGAAACCAGACAGTTGTCAGCCTGCCTGAGTCATTCCCATCAGGAGCCCGGCGCTCCCAGCCGCAGGCAGGCTGTTTCTCCTCACCGTCCAGTCAGACTCAGGGCCCCACGCCAAGGAGCAGCCAGGCAGGGACTGAGCCTTCCCCACCCTTCTCCAGGACAATGGGATCTGGAAGCAAAGCGCGGCATGCTGGGAGATTCATCTGCTACCAGGGTGGCCAAAGCTGCTTGCAGCTCGGCCCGTGTCCACCTGGAGCCTGGCTGTGTCCGGCCTCTGCGTTCCAGACACCTCTCCCCTGCCCCAGAGTCAGCTCCTGCCTGCGCCTGCATCCCACGGCCGCATCCTGAAAGTGCTTCCAGCTGCTCTCCCTAGCTGTGGGTGGCAGGTTTCTGCTCTCCCTGCTCCAAGGCTACGTTAACCCCCAATGGTCCCCACCATGTGACGTGCAGAGAAATCAGCTGACAGCAAAATGGGGATGTTCCCCCTTTAGATCTCACCCCCCTCCGTACTTCCGCAGCTCCCTCTCCGCCCAGAGAGAGACCAGGACCCTCCACCACTGTCAGTTCCTTCTTAGACCATCTCCTGACTTTCTAGTCCCTTCCCTCTCCCCGCTCTGATACTTGCTCTCGCCTTGGGAAGTGTTTAGCTGTGGTGATGATGGTGTTTTCTGTGCACTGCCCTTTTGAATTACAAAGGGCTCTGTTCACTGCTGAGTCAGGCAGCCATTTTGTGTCCAGGGCAGTGCAGACAGTCAGACACACACCCTGCACTCTCTCCTGGAATCTGCATCGTTGTTCTTCCTTATGTTCTCCACCAACAGTAAAAGCAGTGCCCTTGGCCTGTGCTCAGGAACAACCCTACAATAACAAACCAGTATGTGAAGCCCTGTGCTTGTGAACAACCCTACAATAACAAAGCAGCGGATACAGACCAGCACTTGTGAGCGACCCCACAATAACAAACCAGTGTGTGTGGCCTGGAACTCATGAGCAGCCCTTTAATAACAAACCAGCATGTACAAACCAGTGCAGGAGGAAGAACATCAGTAAGGAAATGTGTGACTCAACGTGCAGAGGCTGCTCTGGGTGAAAATGAGGAGCAATCGCTTTAAAACGTCAGTGTCCTTTTTGTAACCTGCAGCTGGAGCCGGCAAGCCTCCGTGTGGCTCAACAGAGGTTATTCTGTGGCAGGAAAGGGGGTGGGGGATTGGCTGCCCTGCCAGACCATAGGCTCAACGGCTGAGCGGTGTTCTCTGGACTGGGGTCCATAGGAAAGGTGAGTTTGGGCCAGCCAGGGCCCTCGGGGCGGGGAACAATCCCAGTCTGGCTGAAGGAACGGGGGGATGAACGAACAGCCTGACGATTAGCTGGTCTCCATGTCTGTCTGCAGACACCACACAATGGGGGATTTCACATGTGAACAGCAAACGGGACTCCCACATCCGTGCTGGGGCATTCAGTTACCAGCTCTCTCTCCCCCACCCCTAGTTCTTATACTGCTGCCCCTCCCCATGGTATCTGATCTCCGATTCATAGGTTGGTACACTACAGAGCCAGAAGGGGCCGCTGAGATCACGTCGTCTGATCTCCTGTTGAATCCAGGCTGTAGGAGTTCCTGGGATTCATTTGCTTGTCTGTCCGTCTGTCTCTTTGTTCCATGCGCACCAGGCCCCTAGCCCAACCTTCCTCACTCAGCCCACCCCTTGGGAAAAGCCTCAGGGAACACACGGGCTTTGCACGTGCCCTGCGGGTGAGCCATTGGGCTGTTGGACTGAGTGTTAATGACAGGCAGGTTGGCGCTGTTCTCCCCCTTTGACCACACCCAGAGCTGCGCGAGGCACCAGCCCTACACGGTTTGTCTTGCGTCCAGCGGAGATCCATGGGGGATGCGGGAAGGGCAATGGGGAGGCGGTGGCACTGGCACAGAGGTGCCAGTCTGTGCCGCTCACTCTGCCATCACTGTTTTTTATCCCCAGCTGTTCTGCCAGGTTGGGAACTGCGTGGCGAATCAGTTCTGGGCAGCCAACGTGCCCCCCAGCGAGGCTATCCATGTGGCGAGTGGGAGCCAGGAGCGGAGACGCTTCCTCATAGCCAAGTACAAGGAGGGCAAGTATCGGCGCTACCACCCACTCTTCGGCAACCAGGAGGAGCTCAACAAGGTTGGTGCCTAGTGGTCTCGAGATCACACTCAGGGGGAGGACCGGTCTGCAGGCCTCGCTCCCGGCAAGGGGTCTCCATCGCCTGGAGACGGTGAGCAGGTGGGGCCTTCTCCACCCAGGGCCTGCGTGCTAAAGAGCCTCCTTCAACGCTGGATTTTCCTCCTCGTGTTCTGCAGAGGCAGCACGGCCTAGTGGGAGGGGCTCAGGCCTGGGAGCTGGGATCTCCTAAGGGTGGTTCTGCCTGACTCGCTCTGGGAGCTTTGCTCAGCTGCCAAAGCACAAATGTTCACAAATGGGCCACGGATGGTGACACTGATTTTCAGAGGGGCCAGGTACCCACAGCTCCAGTCGATAGCAGGAGAAGCTGTGGGAGCCCAGGCAGTGACCCAAGTGGTGAGCCTCACGTCTGACCTCCTCTGTCCCTAAAATCTATGAATCTATGAAATCAGCTCCAAGGTCTTGCAGGTTGATCACCCAGAAGAGGCTGCCTGGCTCCCTGCTTCAGTTTCCCCCATCTGTGAAATGGGCATGCTCCTGTCTGACCGACACGTGCTCAGTGTTATTGTCTGTGATGTGTGTGTTGTATACAGGGGAGGTGTGATGCACCGGGGGGAGGGGTGGCTCAGGTCGGGCTCTGTGGGGTGGTCAGGTAGTTTGCCTGGTGCTTGGTTAAATGTTGGTTTTCAATAAATAGATGTTAAACTGACGCCTGGCCTGCTCTTAGCCAAGAGATCCCAGATCTCAACCTGGGAGGCTAATCCAATTGTTCTGGCCAAATTCCAGTTAAGAAATAACATTCTGTCTCCCTGAAATTCCCTCTGCAGTGTCTCAGGTATGGTTGTAACGTGTCATGAAATCTTGCTGTGTGCTATTCAGTAGCTGCTGTGTGCCACCCCAGAGGTGACTGCATTTCAGACCTGGATGAAGTGATTCCAGTGTACAGTCTGTAGCTTGCTTTGTGGCAGATGGGGTCTGTATAATTGCCAGTTCTTTTCCTTAGCACCTGCAGTGCCCACTGAGCTCTTGATCAAAGTGTGTGGGGTAAACAAACGCTTTAAGTTCTCACGTTGCAGTGACCCTGTGGGGCAATCAGAAGGCTCCTTGCATGGCAATGGAATCCAGGCCAGGACTTAGGTGAGGCCGTGCAGACTCTGTCTAGGAGTTAGAGAGCTCTGGAGAACCACAGGGTCTGTCTGCGGCCAGCAGCCTTAGTACCAGCCTTAGTACCGAATTCAATGTATAATGTTCCCTGCAGACCCTGGCTGGCTTTGGAGGAGACCTGGCACAAACGCCTTCCTTTTCTCTGTCCCAGAGATGGCAGCTTGTGCCTTCCAGTTCAGGCAGAGGCTTCCACTCTGAACAGCGCTCAGATTCTCTTCTCTCTCCCCCTAGCTTTCTGCAGGGGATCCGTCCCTGGCTGCATCTCCACTCTGCCGGTTGGGGGCCGCTTAGTCCTGAGATCCCAGGTCCTCCCTGGGCTGTGGCTGGTTGGGAGGGAGATGGCTGGAGCTTTGCTCTTTCTTGGAGCTGGAAAGAAAGGAGAAGGCACAAACTAAAAATAATCCGCTCGGCAAATCCAGCAGGATACCGCAGGAGGAGCTGGGTGGATGGAGTGATCAGAACATCGGGGTCTGGAGTCTTGGCTCACCCCCTCCCACCCGGACCTCTGGCATCATCCCCGGCACATCGTCTGGGCAGGGATGGTGTCTCTGGCCTCTGCTTGCCAGGAGCTGGGACTGGACGACAGGGGATGAATCAGTTGGTGATGACCTGGTCTGTTCATTCCCTTTGGGGGAAGCTGTCAGTGGCCACTGTCAGAAGACAGGACACTGGGCTGGATGGACCTTGGTCTGACCCAGTCTGGCCACTCTTACGTTCTCATGTCACCCAGGCCTGTTCTCTGTGAGCATAATGCTGCATTTGCTTTCTTCCCATGATCCTATCCACGGGGCCAGTGTCTCCCCTCATAATGCTGGGGATAGACCATGCCTGAGGATCCCGGTCCTCCAGGCCAGCCATCCACTCCTGCGCCCCACCAGCCCCCATCCCTGTACCTCAGATCCTGTTCATTCATGCCTCATACGCAGTCTGCTGGCAAGGCTGGTCTCACTGCTGCGGCAGGGGTGCTCTAGCAGTATTTGCCCCAGGTGCGTATTGGCCTTGGCTGCAGCCTGTAGGGACAGAGGCTGGGAACCAAATGTCAAGACCATCCAGGGACCTGGCAGTTTCATTTCATCTCTTAGTCCAGTACAAAGGTCTGAACAGGACAGACTGAAACTTGCATCTGGCCTAGATCCCATCCTCCCTGAGGGCTAGTGGATTTGTTCAGCCTGAAAAGAACTGATCTTGACTGAACAACAACTCGAGGGCTGGGTCTCCCGCAGGCATCTTTGCCATGATCGCTGTGTGTGTGCGGCTAGGAATCGCATGGGGACCCTGGTCTATTCCAGGTGTTGACAGTCCCTGAACACCAAATGGCTTTCAAGCCCCCAGCTCATTACAAGTTCCTCTTGCAAAGCTGGCCGAGCTTGTAAGCGTTGCAGGGCAGGGGGCAGGAGTGGTCGGCCCAAGCGTAATACCCCTCTCCCCCCCGCGCCATGGGTGGACAGCGGGTTTTGAACCAGGGCGCTTCAGCACCGAAGTAGGCTTGAGCTAAAGGAGTAGCTCCTCTAGCAGTAGTAGGCTGTTATCCTCTAGTGGCTCAGTCACTAGGGGGCAATATGATTCACACATTGTGCTGCCTACTTGTGTTACTTAATTCCTGTTATTGGCCGCTCACACCAAGTGAGTGAAGTCTACTGGGACTCAGAATCACTGCTTCAGAAGGATCATTAGCACCGTAGCCCGGACCTCTGCCGCTTGAGCAAGAGGAATAACTTCTTTGGCTGGTAGCGGTAGTAAGAAATTATCCTCTAAAGAACCAGCCACCAGAGGGGGATACACTGTTACCCTGGGGGCCTCCAAATGACCTTCCTAAACACTGCAGCATAGCAGACCAACCCCTGTGATACTGTTCTAAAGGAATTCTTTCAGGGCAGGCTATTTCCCGGGGGCTCCATCAGGGAACTGAAATATTTTAAATGAGCAAATTTCAGAGAGCTATGCTGAGCGTCCCTTTAAGAGACACCTTGAAGCCCTCACTGGTAATGGCTGGTGACAGACACGGCACCAAGCGGGAAAGGGGATTTTTTTTTCCATGCTCCAGGCCAAGTTGGGGGGACAGTGGGAGGAGCATAATTCACTTTTGAACTCTGTCTTTTTTCCTTTTGCTTCACACCCGTGGTGAGGATTACGTGGGAGCAGCGACTGGGCTGCAGAACAACAGAAACCAGGCTGGCCGTATCAGATTGCAAGCCGCTTTCCCTCCTGGGCTTTGTATTTTTGTTTGCTTAGGAAGTCCAGTCCCCGCCCTAAGCCTCTCTTGGCTGGCTGGCAGTTGGAGAGGCGCTCTGGAATTCCACATGTGGGCTTGCTTGTTTTCTCTCTATACAGAGGCCATCCCACCCTCTCGCTGTATGACTTCATCCAGGGCTCTGTAAAGGAGGGATTAAAACCAAAGCTGCTCCAAACTTTCTCCCCCAGTTCAAGCCCCTTTCCCTCTCCGGCTGGCCTGGAAGCCAGCTCTCAGCTGCAGCAGTCAGCAGCCCTTGCCTGTGGCGCTTTCTGCCTCTGTCCATATTTGGTTTCCAGACTCTTTTGCTGAGCTCAGCTCGAAGCCCCCCCAGCCTGCCCCGCTCTGGGTTTTAGCTGGTGAGGGGGCTTTGTCATTCTCTGCTGATGCTCTGCCGTGTCTCCAGCGGTGACTGGACTCATCTGTTGCTTTCCTTGACCTGTTGCAGGCCCTGTGCGCTACGGTGACGACCAGCGACCTGGCTGAAACTCAGTCCTTGGTATTCTGCGGGGCGGAGGTGAGCTGCTTCTCCGGGGACCCCGACTTCCCGAACCCCATCGCCTTAGCCGAGCAGGCTGGACAGAAGCTGCAGATGGAATTCCTGCTTCATAACAAAAACTCAGGTAAGAGGAGCAGGTGAGACCAGGCAGAGCCCTCAAGCCGGGGCTGTGAGCAGGATGGAGGTCTGGGAATGCTGCTGCTGAGCTTGCCTTGCCTGAGAGAGACGGGTGGGCTGGGCTAGTGGTTACAGCATCAGACTCAGGCTCTGTTCTCTGCTCCGTTATTGACTGGTTCAAGGTCATGCACCAAGTCATTTTGTGTCGTTTCTCTCATCGGTGAAATAGGGCTGGGTACGCTCACCTACCTCGCTCATGAGGCTTGGTTTGCAACGTGTGCCAAGTGCTTTGAGATCCTCCGCACTACGGAGGAGGGGCCGAGTGTGGATAGCAAAGTTGCAAGAACTCTTAAGAGATCCTACGTGGGTTTGAAGCATTCGCTTGGAGAGTGCTAGGTCCCTGGCAGAGCTATTTGAAACTGGGCGGTATCGGTTCACATGAGCCAAGGCTTTGGTTCTGTGGGTCCCATGTGAACCCAGAACTGCCCTCGCCCCGTCCCTGGGCCTGCTCTGAACTCTTCCCTGCCTCCTCTTGGGCTGACTCAGAGCTAAACCTCCTGGCCCCAGTGTGGCTCAGGTTTCAGCCCCAAAGGACCAACTTTGGCAAAAACACAGTCTTTGGCGTGTAGCTGAAATCAGGCTAGTTCTGGTCAGGCTTCCAGGAAAGTTCCCCCATCATTCTGGAGAAAGTGTGAGGGGTGTATGAGCACAGGCAGTGGGTATGAATGAGGAGGGGGCTGATATGGGTGTACGTTGGCATCAGCTGTAACACACATTTAAACCTGTGTTTAAAAAGCCCTTCTTACCCAGAGAAAATGCAGCGAACAGCCCAGCTGCAAAGGCACCAGGAGTGGCAGCTTCTCTCCCACCTTCTCATGGGCTAGTTGGAATCTGCCTGGAGCTTCTTTCCGTGCTGTCCTAGCATGCCTCAGCAATCTAGGGCAGCGTCCGATGGGAGGGAGCCCTGTGGAGCTGGAGCCTGCAGTCCCTCCCCTGGGGGTCTGAAAAGTGATGTTCTCTCCCCTGCTTGGCCCCTGCGCTCCATCAGTATGAGATGAGAAGGAGTCAGGCTTGATTCGGCTCTTCACTGCAGCCGCGTAAATCAGGAGCGACTCTGCTGAAGTGGGAAGGAAGGGCAAGCTGGGTGGTGGTAGGAGCTGCTGGTTCCTATTCTGCCTGGTTGCACTCCGCCTGTTCTCAGTCACACAGTCACTGGGAGACCCAATGTGGAGCTCTGCCTTCCAGCCCATTGCTGGGACCTCTCCGGATGCCAGCACCCCCAGCGTCTGCTCCCGTGAAAGGCGATGCAAAGCGCCTGCTGACTGCCATGGCCCGCGCCGCGCTGTTCAGGTCCAGCTGGTTCTGCTAGTGGGCTGTCACCATGCTGCTGGTTCTTGGACGCCTGTGCATTCAGCGCAGCAGGGTGATGGAGTGCCAGCGGCAAAGGGTTGTCTGTTTTTCAAGTGACCACGCGTTAAGGTGACAGACCCAGGTGTTTTCAGGTGCTCGGGCAGATGGCTGGGGGAGGCGTGATCCATCAGCTACCTGGTATTCACCAAAGCAGTGCTCTGCCCTGGGCTGCTCTGCATTTCCCGTGAGGGCTTCTGCCCCCATCAGTGCTTTGCTGGGGTCTGACCTATGTGACTCTGAGCACCCGAGCTCCCAGCTGACTTCTTGCTCAGCGTGGCTCATTGCTTTGCAGCATTTGACTCTTCATGAGTGCGTCAAGCCACATACGAGCAGATCCTGGCCTCCAGGGGAAGATCTACTGTGTGCGTTCAGTAGAATCCCTCCTCACCCTGCATCGCCACAAACATTTCCCCACCGGCCGCGGCCCTGCAGTGCTCGATGTTAGATCCCGGCACGCTAGCGCTAGAGCACAACGGCCCATCTGCAAACAAGCCCAGGTTTTGGTTCGCTTCTGGCTCATCTCTCACCTGCAGCTCTGGTTCCATAGGACAAAATCCTCAAGTCAGTCAAAGGGCGTCTCATTCTAAAGGCTTCCTCCGGGTTCTGGTATGTCTCTGGAAAACTCTCATTGACTCGGGTAGGGACCCAGACTTTGCAGAGGGGAAAAAGGAGAGGAAATGTCCATCATTCGGGATACAACGCCTGGGAGCACAGTGTGGGCCAATCGATCTCTGCTGTCGATCTCTAGTCTAATCTATAGACTGCTCGCTCATGACCATAATGTCTGGGTGACCTATAAACCTCCTGAAGTTGATTTATGGGGCGGGGGGTGGAGGGAGGAGAGGGGGAGAAATCTGGGCCAGCAAGTTTAGAAATGTCAGCACAAAAGTAAATCCAGCTGGTGGGAGCCCTCTCCAGCCTGTGCATGATGAATCAGAGACATCTGAGAGCTCTTAGATAAAATAGTCCCTCTCCTGGGGCCATCCCGGGCTTGCTTCCTGCTGTTTGCCTGCAGTCCAGTGCGCTGAGTGGGTTTTGCAGAGTACATTTCTGGCAAGGACGTAAGGGCCCTGTCTATGAGGAATGGGCAAATCAGGCTGGAGAATGTGCAGTCCAGGCTCAAAACTCACACAGAGCAAGAGCCTGAATGCTGATGTCTCCCCCATCGATCATTTGTACAGCTGGGTTCTCAATGAGGCCAAAAACATAAGGGCTGAAGTACCACAGGAGGGGCTGTTTGCCGGGTATTTTCAGCCAGACCAGAAAGAGGGAGAAGCAGAGAGCTCTCGACAAAGCTGCTATGCCCAGATTGCCAGCTGGCAGAGCCAAAGGTTTCAGATAAGCATCTCTGCTGTAAACAGTCCTGGGCAGAGACCTTGCTTCTACACCACCCTATCCACCCTATACTTGTTAGAGAGAATGACCTTCTGCCCTGATTCCTGAGCACCTTCCCTGTGAGGAGCTCAGTGCGCTCCACTGACGTGGTTGATTTCAGCTTGAATGGTGTCTCTGCGAGGAAAGGAAGGAATATCTTTTCTGTTTTAAAGATGGGGAAACTGAAGCACAGAGTGGCGACATGACTAACGCAAGGTGTCTGTGGCGGAGCTGGGAATAGAGTCCAGCTCCCCTAGCCCCAAGACCATCCACCTGACTAGGAGAGTCTTTTTTTTTTTTTCCCCTTTTCTCCCCCTCAGGGTTAGCAGTGAATTCAACACTAGTGCCGTGCCCCCAGGCTGGCGTCGCAGGGTGTGAGGATGTGGCTTTTGTCTCCCCACCGGCCTGGCAGTTGGTTTACGTTAGATAAACCAGGCCCTGTCTGTGTCCAGTTTGTGTAGCTCAGGAATCCCTTCCCCTGACTTGCTGGTCACGAAGCAGCACAACAGAGCTGTCAGCTCGGAGAGATGAGCTCCAGCTGATTGCGCCGGCTCCTTCCATTAACAGAGCGATGACAAGGGACTGTAACAACAGCGTCTCCCCGGCCAGTCCCAGGGCTATTGTTGTGGGGCTCTATGACAGCCTGGTGGTGGGCCATTTCCGATGCCCTGCTGCAATCCTCACACAATCCACCTGCCTCTGCGATTGCCCTGAATGTGCCCTGCCACACTGGCGTCATCCCAGCCCCCCAAGCAGACCACCAGGCCTGCCTCCAGGGCTCACATGCCCAAGGAGGGGACCTCTATGCCAGGATCTCTTCTCTGGGCCCAAGCAGCAGAGTAGGAGAGGTACCACTGCAGTGGTGCTGCCTGGGAAGGTTAATTTACTGCCCCCTCGTACCTGGACATGAACGGTTCCCTACATTCAGTCTAGCAGTCCTACTGCTGGAGCCTTCGGCCCGGCCCCCCCACAGCCCTGCTTCTTAGCACCAGGCTGGTGGGAAGAGATGAGCCTCGCTGAGCACTCTGAAAGGAGCAAGAGCTTGGCTAAGCGCGACCATCAGCGGGAACAGTGCCATAGCCACAGCTCTGCGCTGAGACCACCCGGCCTCCAGCCACAGCAAGTCTCCACTCACCCATTTAACCCCCCTGCCCACCTGGCTGAGGGCTGGTGTCCCCCATACCTGGGCATTGCTCCTCATAAGGACGTAAAGAGCAGCTGGGCAGGGCGATGCTGGAGGGCAGCTCAGCTCGGGCCAAGGGGTGCAGGAAGCGCCCCGTGTACACCTTGGGAGGTGGCAGCAGGAGGGGACGGGGTGCTGAGCGGTAGGTGGTGAGAGAGCCGTGAGGTGGCACAAAGCCCAGAGCTCCCAGGAAAGGCCTGTGTCGGCCATTGCTAAGAGCACCAGCTGCAGCACGCAGGGCAGTCGAAAACTCGGAATAACGTGCAGACGCTGCTCCCTACAGAGCACCTGGTCTCTTACCCCCTTCACCCTGCACAGCACGTCGCGTCTCAGCATCCTGTCAGCCCCCGGGGAGACAGGAGAGCCGTCTCCCCTATAGCTGGCTAGACATCGCAAAGCTAGGGCTGTAGCCCAGAGCTCCCCTCCGGCTGCCCTGCTGGGATAAGCCATTGCTGCTCAGCCCCTCTGCTTCTTTCTGGGGTGCTGGCTTATCGGACGTAAGAGAGGGCTTGGGGCAGCCTAGGCAGAGGATGCTGTGGGTGTGACTGAGGTCTCTTCGTTGGCAGGTGAGGGGTTAACACGTCTCACTTAGGCAGGGTGGGCCGCTCAGAGGGCTGGGAGTTGGATATGGTGTCTGAGCTCTGTCCCCCCCGAGGGTCTGTAGGGTCTGAAAGCTGACAAGCTGCTGGCTGTTGGGCAGCCTGCGCTGTTGGTTTCAATCCAGCTCCGAGGGTGCACGTAACAGCGGTTTGTGGTCTCGGCAGAGAGGCCAAGGGTTAACTGAGCCCCGGAGACTGAACCCCTCTCTCATCCTTAGATGGGTCTCTCTGGGCCAGATTGAGTCCTACAGGCAGCGCTGGGCACCATGACAGCTAGCACCGGGCCTGCTCTAAGAGTGGTCTCTGGGGCTGCCCGGGGGTACTATAGAAAAGTGACAGAAAGCAGCGTCTAGCCTGTGGCCAAATGGTTGTTTTCATAGGAAGCTGGTAGGTTGCCCTGACCACCTCAAGGTTGCTGTTTGCCCTGGGCTGCCAATGCCAGAGTGATGCTTGGCTCCTAGCCAGCGAGAGCTCAAATCCCTGTTCCGCTGGGCGCGGCATGCACCTAATTGGCCTTTAATGCTATTTGTTACTGCAGAGATCCCGCAGGTGGAAGCGGGGAGCAGCGAGGAGAAGCACTACTCGGTGATCCTGCCATCTGTCACTCACAACGGCTTCCTCCACAAGACGCCCTCCATGGCCAAGCTGGTGCATGAACGGAAATCCCGGGAAGGTAGGGGCTTCGGTGGTTACCTGCTGGGGAGAGGAGGTGGGCAGGGTTGGGGCAGCATCATGCGGCATGGTGCAGCGCAGGGCCCGTTGCTGTCTGAGGTGGCACTGTCCTTCTGTCAGGCTACAGCAGCTCGTTCTGTGGCTCAGGGTAAGTGTCTCTTACAGAAAGAAGACCCAGCCCTATGCTGCAGAGAGTAGAAAACCCCAAGACGGATACAGACGCACCCGGGGTGGCTTTGGTGATGGGGTGTGACCCAGGCCGTGTAGGGTGTCAGATGTCTCTGTAGATGCCTAGCATAAGCGGTGGCAGCTCTTGACTTCGGTTAACGCTGTGGCGCCAGCCCAGCTGTGGGAGCTGGAGTCCTGCCTGCACGTCATTAACAGAGTTGTTTGTGAGCTCCAATGTGCAAACCCAGTGCCAGGACCAGGGGTGGCCTAGAGGGCAGAATTTGGCTGACAGAACCTTTGCTGGCAGTGTGGAGGTGTGGGAAGGGAAGAGCCCAACCTGGCTCTCGGATCCCCGGGGAAACCTGCAGGCCTGGCCATTGGACAATCCATTTTTTTTGCTTGGAAACTGAGCGGGTTTCGTCTGGGGTCCGTAAGCCACAGTTAACGCCGCGCCCCCTTTAACTCCTGTCCCCCGTAGAATTCAGCCGCCGCTGGTGCACCCTCAACGACAGCATCTTCAGCTACTACGAGAATGATCGCAATGCCGTGCCTAATGGCGAGATCAAGATGGAGGAGATCGTGTGCCTGGTGAACAACCCGCCTGACACCCACGGGTAAGGATCTGCCCACCCCGCATGGCCCCAGGGGGCCCCAGCCCACAGAAGCACTCTACAGGGAATGGGAACATAATGACCCCTCTCTGGCGAAGACTGGAGCAGCAACAGTAGCGAGGCCAGTGAGTGCTAATGACATTGGGAGGGCCCATGGGTGCCGTCCAGCTATTTCTAGAGCTGTGTGCGTAAAAAGTGAGTTTGGAACTCCCAGTGTCTGGTCATGGCTCTGCCGGTGACGTGCTTTGGACATGTTACTTAAACCTTTTTCTGAGTTTCCCCATTAGTAGTATAGGACTCAGACCTACCTACCTTTGTGGGGATCATTTGCTGCGTGAGTTAGCTGCATCGCAATAGGAATTCCTTGCAGCAGCATTAAATCTACCTTGGCTTGGGTCTCAGAAGGGTCTTTCCAGTCCCTGAGGAATTTGTCTCCTCCAGGGAATCGAACCACCTGTCCCTGAATGTGAAAGTAGCAACGCTGTCTCCTAGGCGAAAGCAGAGCCTTCTGATAACTGTTCGTACCCGTAGCAGTGAGAGCATCTTCCAGGCTGTCAGCGTGCAATTCCCGGGTGTGGCTTACATGACAGTTGCCTGATTCTCTCCTCACACTGGTGTAAATATGGAGCAGCATCCCTGAAGTCAGCGGGGTTCTTGAGCTCGGTCCCGTAGCCTGGCGAGGTCCTTTGTGGTCGCTCCGTGGACTGGAGACTCTCACAGCGGCCCTGGAGCCGGTGAGGCAGCTCTGTAGAATCATCGGCGTGTCGGCGGGAAGGGACCTCGAGAGGTCATCAAGTGCAGCCCCCTGCGGTGAGGCAGGGCCAAATAAACCCAGAGCAGCCCTGACAGTGGTTTGTCCAGCCTGGTCTTACAAACCTCCGGTGACAGGGATCCCACAGCCTCCCTCGGAAGCCTGTTCCAGAGCTGAACTCCCCAGAGAGTTAGAAAGTTTTTCCTAGTATGTATCCTAAACTTCTCATACTGCAGATTAAGCCCATTGCTTCTTGCCCCACCTTTGGTGGACGTGGAGAGCAACTGATCACTGTCCTTCTTTAGAACAACCCTTAACATATCTGAAGACTGTTCTTAGGACCCCCTCAGCCTTCTTTTCTCAAGACTAAACTTGCCCAGATTTTTTCAACGTTTCCTCCCAGCTCAGGTTTTCTACCTTTGATCATTTCTGTTGCTCTCCTCTGAACTCTTTCCAGTTTGTCCCTGTCCTTCCTGAAGCCTGGCACCCAGAACTGGACACAGTTATCCAGCTGGTAGAGAGGGACAGGTACCTCCTATGTCTTCTACACACTTCTGTTGATACACCCCAGAATCACATTAGCCTTTTTTATGGCTGCATCACATTGACGACTCCTGTTCCCTTTGTGACCCACTCTAACCTCCAAGTCCTTTTCAGCAGTACGACCACCTAGCCAGTTATTTGCCACTTTGTGGTAAGGCCTTTGATTTTTCCTTCTTCCGTGAAGGACTTTGCACTTGTTTGGATTGAATTTCATCTTGTTGATTTCAGACCAATTCTCCTATTTGTCAAGGTCCTTTTGAATTTTTAAACCTGTCCTCCCATCTGCAGATTTCATAAGCATCCTCTCTACTCCATTATCTAAGTCATTAATGAAAGTATTGAATTGCACTGGACCCGGGGCTGACCCCTGTGGGACCCCACTAGATAGACCCTCCTAGCTTGACAGCAAACCATTGATAACAACCCTTTGACTATGGTCTTTCAGCCAATTGTGCACCCACCTTATAGTAATTTCATCAAGACCACATTTCCCTAGTTTGTTTATGAGACTGTCGTGCGGACCTGTGCCAAAAGCCTTACTAAAATCAAGGTATATCATGTCTACTGCTTCCTCCTTATCCACTAGGTCAGTATCCTATCAAAGAAGGAAATTAAGTTGGTTTGGCATGATTTGTTCTTGGCAAAGCCATGCTGTCTATTCCTTATAACCACATTATCCTCCACAGGCTTACACATGGATTGTTTAATAATTTGTTCCAGTGTCTTCCCAGATATTGAAGTTAGGCTGAGTGGTCTTATAATTCCCTGGGTCTTCCTGGTTCTCCTTTGTAAAGATAGGTGTTATGTTTACCCCTCCCCAGTCATCTGGGACCTCACCCAACCTCCAGGAGTTCTCAAAGATAATTGCTAATGATTCCGAGATTTCTTTGGCTAGTTCCTTACGTACCCTAGGATGAATTTCATTAGGTGCTCCTGACTTGAACACATCTAACTTCTCTAAATATTCTTTAACCTGTTCTTTCCTTGTTCCGGCTTGAGTTCTTTCCCCTTGGTTGTCAGTATTGATTGTGTTGAGCATCTGGTCACCGTTAACCTTATTAGTGAAGACTGAAGCAAACTATGCATTCAACAGCCATCTTTTTGTCATTAGTTATTAGTACCTCTTCTCCGCTAAGTAGAGGACCTTCACTTTTCTTCTCTTCCTCTTGCTCCTAATGTTTTTAAAGAACCTCTTCTTGTTGCTGTTTATGTCCTTGCCAGGTCTAACTCGTTTTGTGCCTGAGCTTTTCTGATTTTGGCCCTGCACACGCGTGCTGTTCTTTTGCACACCTCCTTAGCAATTTGACCAGGTCTCCACTTTCTGTAGGATTCCTTTTTGATTTTGAGGTCATTAAAGAGCTCCAGATGCAGCCGTATTGGCCTCTCACTATTCTTCCTGTCTTTCCTTTGCATCGGAATAGTTTGCAATTGTGCCTTTAATATTGTTTCCTTGAGGAACTGCCAGCTCTCCTGGACTCCTTTTCTCCTTAGATTTTCTTCCCATGGGACCTCACTAGTTCTCTAAATTTGTTAAAGTCTCCCTTGTTTGAAGTCCATTGTCCTTATTCTGATGCGCTTACTCCTTCCTTTCCTTAGAATCATGAAATCTATCATTCCCCCCTGTTGGTCAGAATCAAGTCTAAAATGGCTGCTCCCCAACCCCCGGTTACTTCCTCTGCTGTTGTCCCTGATTCATTCCAAGAACTTACTGGAGATTTTGTGTTTTGCCATATCACTTTCTCAGTCAAGGTCTGGTTGGTTAAATTCCCCCATTGCTACCAGATCCCGTGGTTTGGATATTTCTATACCAGCCTCCTCCTCCTGTAGCTTCCCAGCAGATGCCTGGGACTCTCAGAGCTGCTTTTGCAGTGAAGCCCTTGTTGTGACGAAGGAAACTGGGCCTGGGCCCCATGCAGGGGACTGCAGAGCAGTACGGGGTAGTTTGGAGTAAAGGTGGAGCTGGGACCAGAAAGGGCTCGGGGTTAAATGAAATCCTCAGTGTACGTGTCTCCTTCCTTCCTTTATTCTCGCTCTCTCCCTCGCGCAGGTTTGAGAGCACATTTGAGGTCTACATCGAATCGGAGAGACTGTACCTCTTTGGGCTGGATAACCCAGAGGCCATTCGGAAGTGGGTCAAGTCCATAGCCAAGGTAAGGGGCAGCCTGGCGCTGAGAAGCGGTGGAGGGAATTTGCTAGGGGTTGAATCCCGGTCTGGATTTGAATGGAGCCTGGTCTCCAGGCAGAGGTGAAAATAACTTCAGGGACTTACCGATACGCAGGGCCAGGGTCCTGAGCAGGCAGACGGGGACTCTTGGGGGGGAAGAGGTGTGGCCTCAGGCAGAAGGGGCGGGCCTTTAAATCCCCATGCCCATTAAATTGCTGCCGCTACCCTAGGGCTCTGGTGGCAATTTAAAGGGCCTGGGGCTCTGGCTGTGGTAGCGGCGGCTGGGAGCCCTGGGCTCTTTAAATCGCTGTCGGACGCCCAGGGCTCCTGGATGCCGCTGCTACCCTGCGGCTCTGGCAGCGGGGCTCTGGTGGCCCAGGGCTCCGGCTGTGGCCGGGAGCCCAGGGCCCTTTTAAATTGCCCACCTGAGGAAGCTGCCCCCTGCTGGTACAGTTGGCTGTGTACCGGCTCTTGCCGGTACGCTGGACCGGAGCGGATGAGCTTCCTTTCACCTCTGTCTCCAGGACAGTTCCCAAGTGAGGCCCTGCACAGGGCGCTCTGGCAGGTAACTGGGCATGAGCAGCGAGTCTCGGGACTGGGACATTATCCTCGCTGCATGGTCCTGTCCTCTCAAATCACTCAGGAGCCCAGTGTGGGGCTTGTTGACTAGGGCCAAATTTGGAAGCAATCTAGAGCTTACTCCCCTGGGGGCCTGGGGAACCAGATTCAGGGGCTGTGAGCAAGGGCGGCGAGTGAGTCCCAGTCAGGGTAACGCTGCCACTGCAGGAGAGATTCGCTGCCTCTTACTGGGACATGGGGAGCTGAGGGGCCCAGCAAGGAGAATTCCCCAGCACGTAGGGCTGCAGTTTAGGACTGTGCCAGGGAGGCCTCTCCACAGCACACGCTGCTCCAGAGATTCTGGGGCCACAGCCCCTGGGCTGCCCTGGGGAAGTTGCTTTCAGTTAGAGCAGCCCCTGAGGCTGCTCTGATTTATGCCAGGTGCTGCTTCAGCTCTTGGCCGGCCCAAAATCCAGGTGGCACAAAGGTGGCTACTGCCAGCTTTCCCCTCCCACTGTCATGCACCCCCCACAGGAGGTGCAGCTCCTTGGTGGGCTCTGCGTCCGGCTCCTTGTTCATGGCTGGGTAGCTGTAATGACGCACAAGGGCTCACGGCTTCTCGCCTCTCTTCTCCCTGCCCACGCCTCAGTCCTTCATCCACCCCCGAGCGGATGAGCTGCTGAGTTACGACTTCGAGCGGATCGGACGGCTGCAGTACAAGGGCGGCCTGAACCTGGAGCGGGCCAAGGAGGGCTGGTTCGCCCTCGCCCAGTCCGTCCTCTATGCCTTCTTCGAGGACAGTGACAAGGAGGAGGCTGTGCACCTGAAGAAGCTGCAGGAGCTCTGTATGCACCACACCCATTCCTGCTTTCATGCTGTCCCTCTTCCTGGGCCCCTTGCCTTGCTTCTCCATAGAGGGGGGTCTGGTCCCTGGGCCTGACTGGTGTCATCCCCACCCACCCCACGGCTTGCCCCGTCCTTTCCCCTCGCCACATTGAAACTCAGTGCTGTGAGTCTGACAGGCCACTGGCGTTTGTACAGAACAATCCATTTAGACAGCACCTGTGATCCTGGAGGGTCTCGGAGCACGGTATGGGCTGGGATCACTCCCCTAGTGCTGAAATGCAGCCTGCTCTGGGGAGGAACCTGCCAGTTGTTCTCCTCTAGTAACGCTCCACGATTACACTCCTAAGCGGGGCAGTGAGGGAGAGCACTCCTCTGATAGAATCTAAAGGCAGCAAGGTGGTCGCCCAGGACGGAGGGGTTAATACCCCTTCTGCAAAAGGTGCCCCAAAATCTTCAGGTGCATATCTACTGTGGCACAATGACCCCCACCCCAAACTTGGGGCTTGGTTCAGTGCCAACTCCAGGAGGCTAGTGCCACCTGCCGCACCACTGTCCAATGTACCACCCAGAGAGAAGTCTGTTAGTGCCACCTCTCTCAGGGCCCTAGCTCCCTGCAGCACTGCTGTGGGTCTCCTCATGTTAGCACCTCTGTTGGCAGCTGGTGCTTTGGATGGTGGATCTTTCACCAGCAGAACCGAGCTCCGACCTCCGCCTAGTCGCAGGATGGGGAAGGTGAGCTTCCCGCACTAGTGCAATCTCACGGCATCTCTGCTTTTCATTTCACAGCCATCCAAGGGGACAGTCTGGTTCTGGTGGAGAGAAGAAGGTAAAAAGTCTGTTTGTGCTTCGTGTAGTGCAGGGCAGAACCGAGGGAGAGATCCTTCGGGTTTGTTAGATCCTGCAGGTTCTTAAAAGTGGCAGGGTTTTAATCGAAAGCCGAAAGGGACTAAAAATCACCAGTGGCACCGGAGGTGGGTAGGTGATGAGATGGGGACTTCCCTACATCCCTTGGGCAAATCAGGCCGTCTTAGCAGAGGCAGGAAGCAACTGCCGCCTGCTATATGCTCAGTGGCTCCTGTGAAACAATCTGGTTGGCCTCAGTCCGTTTCTGCGGGGGCAGGCGTTCACCACGTCTGACACTGAAGACCTGCCCCTGTTTAACGCTTCCAGCAGAGGGCGCAGAGGTTGCTGTCTCTCCAGGGAGATGGGCAGGGCCAGGCTGAGACGCATCGCGGTGGGCAGGGCTGTGGGGGGTAGTGTGAACACGTGGCTGCCCAGGGCTGTTCACCCAGTACCTTCCGCCCACGTGGAATTCAGTTTAGTGGGCAGGAACCTCTGAGGCTAGGGGTGCTGCAGCCTAGATGCATCAGCTGACGGACTCTCCAGCAAAGCTTACTCCTGGCATGTATAGCAGTCCCGGTTGTTGTTTCCCAGCTAAGAGGCTGTGGGGCCTTGTTTCTCTCCCCAGGACGCTGTACATCCAAGGGGAGAGGAAGCTGGATTTCTTGGGTTGGGTGGCTGCCATCCAGAAGGCTGCGGGGAGCTCCGGCGACACGTTGTCTGAGCAGCAGCTCACGGAGTCGGACATCCCCGTCATCGTAGACAGATGCATCGATTACATCACGCAGTGCGGTACGTCCGCACCCAGGAGCTCCCTGTCTGTGGGCATGCAGCAGGCCCTCTCCCCCTCGCCTGCATGCCAGGGACACTTCTGCTTCCAGAGGCAAGCCCCTGGCCCAAGAGATGGTTTGGTTCTGGATGGGCCATTGGTCAGCACCGTTACCCAGCACCTCCCTAACCCATGCTGGCGAAGGCTGGGGTTTTCGCCTTCCTCTGCAGCATGGGGCAGGGGTCACTGCAGGTTTAAACTAGTATAAATGGTGGATTCTCTGTAACTCAAAGTCTTTAAACCATGATCCGAGGACATCAGTAACTCAGCCAAAGACTAGGGGTCTATTACAGGAGTGGGTGGGTGAGTCTCTGTGGCCTGCGATGTGCAGGAGGTCAGACTAGATGATCATGATAGTCCCTTCTGACCTTAATGTCTATAAGTCTGAGTCTATAATGGAACCGTAGTGACAATTCAGAGGTGCAGACTGTGGCACACCCAGCTCCAAGAGGACAAGGGAAGTGCAGGCAGGTATATTACCACCTGCCTTCTCTCCTTGACCTACTGCAGGATGCATCCATCGCATTAGCAGGCTACCTCCACCCAGCCTGGTGAGGGGGTAGGAAAGCGACTTCTGTGGCTGGTTGCAGTGGTGGCTTCAGGGCATTCGAAGTGTTGTGTTGAGCTCCTCCTTAGTGGCCAGGTCTGAACACCCCATCTGTAGCTGGCTACCCCATCTCCTGCCCCGTTCCTTCCTCTGCAACAAATTCCCTTCCTTAAACTCCCTTCTGTCCCATTCTCGGGCCCCTTCTTGGGCTCTTTCTAGATGTGTCAAGAATAGCAGCACCACATCTCAGTGTTTTGATGCAGGCTTGATGAGGGCCCAGCCAAAATGTGGGTCTGAGGCTTAAAGGACTGATTATTACACGGGTTTGTTTCCTTTGCCAAGGCTGGATGCAGAGCCCCTGGCATGCAGGGGAAAGACTCCCAGGGACTAGACTGGGCTTTGGATCCAGCTCTCTGACTCCTGCAGAAATTGGTGGTGGTCACCGGGCACAGGCTGAGAGAGGGACATTGGTCTTCCATTCCTTGCAGAGCTCCGCTTGGCTTCTTGTGTCAGGGCAGTGGGAGGGCGGGTGGCCTGTGATTTCCCGTGGGAGAGCTCTTTGTTCTTCACATCGCTGACCTCGAGTGACCTGTCCTGCTCCAGGGCTGACCTCGGAGGGGATTTACAGGAAGAGCGGCCAGAATTCCAAAACCACCAGCCTGCTGGAGATGCTCCGGAAGGACGCGCGCAGGGTCCGGCTCAAGGAAGGGGAGCACCACGTGGACGATGTCTCCAACACGCTGAAGAGGTTCTTCCGAGACCTCGGGGATGGGCTCTTCACCAAAGAGTTCTGCCAGGACTGGCTGAAGGCAGCAGGTAGGGGGCGCTGCTGTCCTCTCCTGGCAGAGCCTTGAATGACAGGAGCTGAGGCTAGGTGATTCAGGGCTCCCTTCTGGCCTGACAGTCCATAAATCTGTGAGTCTGACACAAGGGGGCTGCATTGCAGGGAGAGCAGTGGCAGCTGGGTGCCCCGGAGTGGGAGGATAATGGGGAGTCCAGGTTGTTAACAGGCCCTGCTTTAGAGAGGAGTGTGTATCCCAAGAGGGGAGACTAATCTGGGATGGGGTTAGATCAAGGGATTGGAAGTCACGGTTGCTGGTTCCAGTCCCAGCTCTGCCACGTGCCTGCTGGGTGACCTTGGGCAACTGACTGCCCTCCCTGTGCCTCAGTTTCCCCATCTGTGACATGGGAGTTATACTATTTACTTCTCTCACACTGGAGTGTATTGAAGCTTAACTGCTGTCTGTAAAAGACTTTGAGAGCCATGGAAGGAAGGCACCAGAGAAGGGCAAATCACTGTCACAAATTCTTACTCCTCTGGCTGCACAGCATGTCCTCTTAGAGTGTCACGGGAACAGAACTCCCAGCCTTTTGCTCCTAGAGCTCAGCTAATCTCCATGAGCTGTGAGCCGTATGGGCCTGCGACACACAGTTCAGAGTTCTGATGCCATCCAGTAGGGGGCAGTATGACATGCACACACCAGCCAGCTCCCTATGGGATTCATATTATGATTGATTATTGCAGGATTAGGCATTTCTGCTATGGGTGGAGCTTAGTTATCTCAAGTCAGTAGCAGACGACTCAGCCAGTCCCTCTGCCTGTGTCGCTCCAGCACTGCACAGCAGGATGCTACAGCCTGCTCAGTGGGCTCTAGTCTGAGACATTCTTTCCTGGTTTATTTAGCCTGGAGAGCTCTGCTGAGCAGGTGGGTGAGACACACAGCTGAGCTGCAGCAGACTAGTGCCACCTCCTGGCTCCTCCGTGGCACCATCTGGCTGGGAAACAGCATCTGGGCTGCAGATGTTTTGTTTGGAGAACTCTGAGCAGCGTGAGGGCTCTGGTTCCGGGGGTTAGAAGTGGCCAGGCGCAGACAGGGCCATGAATCACAGCAAGAGAGATCTGGAGCCTGCCCTGACTGAGTGGGGAACACGGCACAGGAACCAAGTCCCTCTGCGGTGGGAGGATCTGAGTCTTCTTGTGGGGCAGGGCTGAGGGAAAACGAGGGGAGCAGGGCTGGACTGAGACGCAGGCGGGTCCCAGATCTCCAGCCTCGCTGGGGTGGGGGGTGTTTCTTCTCTTGATGGGCTCGCGGCAGGTCAGAGGGATGAGGCAATGCTTTGGCTTGTCCAGCACAGCAGAAAGGACGCCGGACCGTTCACCCTTTACAGGTGGAGCTGCCCAGCAGCACCAGCACCTGGGATGGGTGAATCCGGCAGACAACCAGCTGAGATCTGAGTGGGGAGCTCAGCCGTGTCCCTCCCCTACCCACGCCCCTGCCTGTCCGGGCTGTCCTCTACCCACACCCCTGCCTGTCCGGGCTGTCCCCTACCCACGGCCCTGCCTGTCCGGGCTGTCTCCACCCACGCCCCTGCCTGTCCGGGCTGTCCCCTACCCACACCCCTGCCTGTCCGGGCTGTCCCCTACCCACGCCCTGCCTGTCAGGGCTGTCTCCACCCACGCCCCTGCCTGTCCGGGCTGTCCTCCACCCACACCCCTGCCTGTCCGGGCTGTCCCCTACCCACACCCCTGCCTGTCTGGGCTGTCCTCCACCCACGCCCCTGCCTGTCTGGGCTGTCTCCACCCATGCCCACGGACAGGTCATTGGTTGAGGCAGCGCAGTCAGGTTTGCACAGTGCGGCTGGCTGGAGGCTAGAAGAAAAGCACGAGACCTGAATCCCTCCAGGAAGGCTGGGTGGGTCCCAGAAAGTCTCCCCCGAGTGTCTTCACCACGTGGCCCCTTCTGTTCCCCCAGTGCTTCTTCCCAAGTGGGGCCACCCCCTTTGCCCAAGTCTACCCCAGCAGGTAGCAATCCTCTGTGTGCCACACCACCTCCTCTCTGCATCCAGCACGCCCCAGCCCTTCCTCTGCTGCCTCCTCCTGGCTGAACAGCAGCTGAGGACTTGTGTCTAGGGATGGGAAGCCAGGGGATCCCGTGAGGAGAAGCAGCTAGTGGTTGGGGATGGGGCAGGTGAGGGGCAGTCTGGGAAATGGATGGATGGGGCTCAGGCAAGCAGAGGAGGGTCCGGTGAGAGTCCAGCTCAGTTTGTACCATGGATGACCCCTGGCAGGGAAGCCTAGCAGCCAATCTGGCAGCATTTGGCTGGTAGCCTCCTCCCCCAAACCCAACCGCTCTGCCACCGAGCGGCTCTGCTCACCCTGTGCTCCACTTCCTTCCCCACCAGCGGTTGAAAATGAGGAGGAGAAGGTCAGCCAGTACCGCCATCTCCTGAGCAGCCTCCCCGTGGTGAACAGAGCCACAGTCAAAGCGCTGATCAACCACCTGTACCGGTAAGGGGGGCATGGTGTGGCTCCACTCTGGGCCTGGCCGAGGCCAGTGCTCTCTGGTGGGTGCTGGAGCTGTGTGCCCCATTCTGCCAGCTGGGCAGCAAGACCTGGGGTCCACCCAGCTGGAGAGTCACTCACCAGGCCTCCCTGCTAAGGAAAGAGGTGCTGGGTTTACCTGCTGGTTTGGGATGCAGCGAGATACGGATTGTTCTCTCGCTAACAGGCTGTGGAGGGGAAGGGGCTAAAGCCAGGGATTCAGGAGACTTAATCCCCTGCTCTGCCAGCAACTGACTGTGTGACCCCAAGCATGTTAGAAGTGAACTTCCGCACAGGGCGGTTGTGAGACCCTCCTATAAAGGAGGCTCCAGATATGCACAGTGTTGTTCGGATGAAGGCCAGACTCAGGATCAGCAGAGCAGTGTTTGTCTTTCCCAGAGTTCCTGGGACAGGTTCTTCCGCCTCCTCTTCAAAGAGCCATGCGCCTTTTATGGCTAATGGGTCCCACCTGCCAGGTCTGTGTAGCCATTTATTTTATGAATTATACTACAGTGGGTTCAGCTCTGGCAGCTACAGTCTCATGTTCAGCAGAGCTCTCTCTCTTTGTTCTGGATCTAGAGCCCACAGGAACACTTGAAACCATAGCCAGGTAACACAGACACTCACAAGAACATCTCTGTTAGCTGTTTGATTAAAGTTACCAACAGAGTTCTGAATGTCACAGGCTTGGCACTTCCTAGAGATAAGTAATGACAGACATGCTCACATCCTCCTAGATGGGGTTCAAGTCTGTTGGCCCTCTCAGAGGCGGCTCATCAATATGGGCATGGTTCCTGCTGGAGGTGTCCCATGGAAAGCTGAATTTTTCAGCTCTGGGCACCCTCTTTTACACTGTGATTCTGTCTATACCTACATTCTGTGTGTGTACCTGGAAGTGTCCACCCTCTCTTTCTTACTGGTCTGTGTCCCCTAGAAACACAAGGGACCCTTATAGGCTGGGCAGATTCTCTTAACATTTATGTACCTCCTTTATTTTGTGGAAGACAATATTTGCTGTTACAGCATTTTATCATTTAAATTTAATCTTCCGGCTAAACTTCCACAGTATTACCGGCCGGTACCTCTTTTCCCATCATCTTTCGGGTTATTTCTCGGTCATTGACTCATGTCAACATTTCTTGTCTCCAAGGCCTAAAATAGCTGAGCTAAAATCTTGCAGGTCTCAGCCTACAGGTTTTTGCATTTCAGCTTGTCTGACTCATGTCTAGTACATGGTTCCTCTAACTACCGAGCAGTCTTGTACTTCTGTAATCCTGCAAATAACCTCTCATTAACATACAATAAATATGTATGATATAAGATGTTGATTAATCATAACATCACACAATAGGTGGATAATAAACTAAAATCATTGCCTGCGTCTGGCTGGATCTGTCAGGAAGCACAGCTCGTTCCCTTCCGCCAGCTGGAGAGAGAGGAACTCCTTCCTACCCACTCCTTGGTAGTTCTGTTCCCAGCTGCCCACCAGCCCTGCCAGGAGCCAGAGCAGAATTCAAACCCCATCCCCTGTTAACAGCAGCTGGCTCCTTTGACCCAGCAGCGTCCCTGAGCCATTCACCCAGCGGCTGGGGTTTGCCCTAGGTCAGAGGTGGAGCAGGGTATGTCTGGCCGAGAGGGTTCCCACCACTAGGGAGCAGAGACCTAATAAGGCGTATAGGTGTCTAGCTCCCACGGAGATCAGTAGAGCACTGCACACAGCAACCCATGGAGGGTCCCCCCAGAAACACACACCCCGACTGTCCTGCCGAGATCTGAGAGGGCCATTGGGGCAGGGTGGGGAGGCAGCTGGAGCTCTGGGAGGAGCTGTCCTTAATGTGCTGGCTTTCCGCAGGGTCCAGTACTTCTCCGAGATGAACCAGATGAACACACACAACCTGGCAATCGTCTTCGGGCCGACGCTTTTCCAGACGGACGGGAAGGACTACAAGGCAGGGCGTGTGGTGGAGGATCTCATCAGCCGCTATGTGGTCATATTTAGTGTACGTAGCGTTCAGAAGCCCTGCTTCTCAGCGGAGCGAAGGCTTCCAGGCCTACAGTCTTCCCCACATACACTCGGCTACTGGGCACCTGTAGAAAACATTGCCTCCTTCGCCTAGCCAGAATGAGCGTTCGCACTGTTGTCCATTGTAACATGGTCTCTATCTGTTCAAGCTCTTCTGTGGAGCAGTGTGGTTTGGTGGCCAGAATGTTAGACAGCAAATCAGGAGATTGGCTTCTACTGCCAGCTCTGCTACCTTGGGCAAGCTCCTTCCCCTCCCTGTGCCTCAGTTTCCCCATCATACCGATGGTACTAACCTCCTTTGTGAAGAGCTTTGAGGTCCACGTATGTTAAGCGCTCGGCGTGATTACTGTTACTATGGCCCTTCGTGCCCATTGTTTTACCCTGGGAGCTTCCTCCACTAGGAAGTTTTTTCCTTTGTCATCTTTCTGATCTCCAGCCTCTCTTTCCACCCGCCACTCAGCACCTGGCTCCAGGCATACGATTCTCAGCAATGCACTAGCCACCAGATCCTGTAAAGCACCCTCTGCAGATAAAGCCTAGCCACTGGGAGAAGGGTGACTTTGGAGAGGACTGGCTGGATTTGGGGGATCCATGAGGGAAAGGTGGCTGTGTCTAAGCCATGCTAGAGAAGTCCAGTTTTCTTGGAGGCAAGTGGAAGGTAGGATTGCGTCTCACAGATCAAGGAGAGACACTGACGAAACAGAGGGTCCGGCTGTACTGCTGTCAGGGGGTGTGAATGCAGCACGTACGGACGTACCTGAGCTAGCATGAGTAACAATGGCCGTGAAGCCGTGGCAGCTTCGAGGACATGGGGGCGGGTGGGGAGAAGCACGGGAAGCCCTGTTAGGAGTTCAGCACCATTTGGCAGAGGTGCTTGAGTGCCTTACCTTGGCCAGTGGAGCTGGGCAGGTGGGTGACTCCAGACCAGCACAGCTCAGTGACGGGCAGGGGGCCAGGGACTGATGGGGGAGGCCCGTGTCCTTCCCAGAGCTGGGCTCCATGTGAAGCTGTCCATCTGGCCTTCCTGCTGCCAGGCTGCGGAGGGTTTGATTGCTCTGGCCTTCTCTCGGCAGGTGGACGAACAAGAGATGAGGAAACAGCAGGACGAGATCCAAGCCATCATCAAGATGCGGATAGCCGGCTCCTCCAGTGGAACCCAGGTAGTCGGCCCGTCCGCCCGCTGGTGGAGGAGGGGCAGGTCTCACCTGCACACGCTCGCTCGGTTCTGAGACTTCTCTTCGGAGATCCACTGGGAAACTAAGATCTCAGGAACTCCGAAGGGCCCAGGCAGACACATTTAGTCTTCTCCACCAGCTAACCTGGGAGGGTCACTCTCTGCTTTAGCGGTCTGGCTGTAGGGGCTGCTTCCAGTTCTGACACACATGGTTTCATGGTGCTGCGTGTGCTGGGCTGTCCATTCGCCCTCTCAAGAGCAAATCTCCTTTTTCTATCGCTCCCAGAATCCTAGGCGGTAGAAGGGGGCAGCTTGTTAGGTCCCAGCTAGCTCATGCCACTTCCTGTTACCCTTTGGAAGCTGAAATAGAAAACATTTTCAGCTATTTCCCCCTCCCATTCAGCAGCCTCTGGGCCTGTTCTCAGTATCCCTGAATAGACCACTGCTGTACCACCACAAAGCCAGCTAGAAATGCTCCATGTTCCTGCTGATGGCTTCTCGCGGCTCCAGTGATTGCTACTGCTGACCAGCGGGGGCGCTCAGGCAGACGCAATCTATTCTAGTGGGAACACAGCAAAACTCGTGCTGAATTGCTTGAGAATAGGGGGTGGAAACAGGGTCGGCTACCTGCTGAGCAGTGTCCTGATTAAATCACATGACCCACCGATCACATGACCTTCCTTTTGCCCACTTATGAAGTTAAGTGTGTCACAAGTAGGGCTTGGGACCCTTCTCCCCTTAAAGGGCCAGCCACCCTGTGACGGGGGGTTATTTGGCGAATAGCGTAGGGCATTGAGGGGGATCTCTGCACCTAGATTAACTCTGGGGTGTGGCAGGCCAGGCCGGGAGGGGATTCACACTCATCAGTGTCGATGCCCTTCTGTAAACAGGAACCTGCTGGTAAAAACCCCTTTCTTGTTTCCTTCTAGCAAGCCGGGGACTTCATCTGCACAGTGTATCTGGAGGAGAAGAAGACGGAAGCAGAGCAGCACATCAAGGTGAGGCGAGGGCAGGGGTGGTGGGAAGGGAAAGAGGCTGTCGCTGGGCGTGCTTCGGACAGGCCTGCACGGAGTCTCTGCCAGAAACCGTGTCATGTGCTGTGCACCCCAAGGAAGGGGAAGCTGGAGGGATACGCCAGGTGGTGGCATGCGATAGCCATAGAATGAACACAAAGGTCCATGGGCTAGTACCCCACTGGATGGTTGGGCTTGCACTGAGGGGTGGGGGGATCTGGAGACATGACCTGCCATGACGCAGACACGAGAGAGGCTTCTTTCTTCCTCGCCTCAGATCCCAGCCACCATGACGGCAGAAGAGCTGACCTTCGAGATCTTGGACCGAAGGAAAATCGAGACGAAGGAGAAGGAGTACTGGAGCTGCTTCGAAGTGAATGAGAGGGAGGAAGCAGGTCGGTGTCTAGGTGGGAGAGAGGGTTACTCCAAGAATGCTAACCTGCCAGGTGTAGAGTGGGCAGGGCATTTATCATAAGCGCATGATCCGGGGTTATCCCCATTCTGTATCTGGCCTTGGTTTGAAACAGTTTTTAATCGTTCATTTGGTCCCTTGGCATTTCAGCCACCACCTCTGCTAAGGGTCCACTGAGGTGTGACCTCAGCTCTACCATGTAGTTGGTCTTCAGAGATGCTGTACCCAATGCAGGCTCTTCCAAAATTTTCTAAAAGGTCTCAGTGTCATCACCTGCCTGTAGTTGGGAATTTTTTTGTGCTGTGGAAAAAGAATGGCGAAGGGTTGTAGGAGTGGTTGGGTTCTGTTGCTTAGCCTGTTCTACTCCAGTGCTACCGATGGGCCTCCCTCTGGATTCTATCTGTTTCTGTGGGCTCATTTCTTGTGTTGTTTCTTTGGTAGGCGGCATCTTTCTTGTTGTTTTCTTTGGTAGGCCACCTGTTCTCTGTAGTTTTCTTTCGTGAGCTGATTTTGCTTCTTGATCTCTTTATGGGATGCCCTCATGGCGTCTTGTTCGGCCCTTAATTAGTCCATCCGCTCCTCATGTTCATTTTCATTGTCTATGGCTTGTGCCGTGCTCGTCCTTTCAGGCATCTTTGGTAGTCATGGTTCCTGTTTTCTTGTGTGGGGTGCCTCTGGTGGTTATTGTCGAACTGCTGGTCTCTCTGTTGTCTCCTGCAACAGTGCCTAGCAACCGTGTCCTTTTTCTTCTCTGCTACTGTTTTCTATAAAAACCAGTTTATTGCATGTGTGTATTGCTGGGTACTTGACTCTCAATTGAAATCTATTGCTTAACATGACCTTAATGTCACCTTAATGTCTCCTGCTTAAAATGCAAGCTTCCAAAGCAGCAGAAAAAAATTCTCTGGCTACTTTTAAAACCAAACTTTCTCTCTGCAAAACCTTAGCAGGAAAAGAAAAATAATTCTACTGGCTTCGGATTCTATCTTCCCACGTCTTGCAACCATATCATAAGCCTTTCTCCCTAATCTGGACCTTAGCGTCCAAAGCTGGGTGCTTAGATGAACCCTTCTAAGCTTATACCAGCTTAGCTTGATCTCGCTGCACGCATCCAAAATCAGGGTTTGGCCCCCTCTGGTCTCCCAAACCTTCTTTGGGGACCCCAAGACCAGAAGTCCCTGAGCTGCAACAAAGGGAAATGACCCTTCCCTTCCCCCCTCTCCTCCCACCCAGACTTTCCTCTCTTGGCTAACTGAGAGATTGGCAATCTCTTTACATCACAATACCAAGAACATGTCTCCTTTATTCCACAATGAGACAACCCCAATACAGAAACAGAAAAATTCTATCTCTCCCCCCCTAGCTTCTTCCGCCCTGGGACACTAGGAGATTAAACACAGAGCGTATGTGTTCCCCTCCCCCTGTCTTCCTTTCTCCTTAAGCAGAGAAACTTCAAACAGTTTTAAAAGAAGCTTTATATAAAAAAAAGAAAAAAGACATCAAATTATTCTCTGTATCAAGATGACAATACAGGGCTATTGTTTATAAAAAAATTGAAAACAGTCTGATTCAAAAAGGATATCAATTAAAAATTCAGCAGTTACACACATGTAAAACACCCAAAACACATAAAAGGCTATATTGTTTTTCACCTGTACTTACAAGTGTGACACAGAAGATTAGAAGAGAAAGAAGCTTCTCATAGCTGAGACAAACAAAAGCATAGAGTCCAAAAATTCCCTCCCTGACTTCGAAAAATCCATTTCCTGATTGGTCTCTGCATGGTTTGGTCCCTTGTTAACCCTTTACAGGTAAAAGAAACATTAACCCTTAGCTATCTATTTATGACAGCATTGGGTCCAAGAGTGGATGGACAACCTGTGACAGCTCTGGCGAGCAGAAGAGAGGGCATCGGGAGAGTCTGGCTATGACTTGGGACCTCGCAAGTCACTTAGATCGAACAGAAAGGCAAGCGTAAAGCACTTAGTAGAAGAAAAATCAACACACACTACAAGTGGGAATAACTGGCCAGGCGGTCGTACTGCTGACAGGATCTGGGTCAGAGTAGATCACAATTGAACGTGAGTCAACAGTGTGATGCAATGGTGAAAAGGCTAATATTCCAGGTATATTAACAGGATTGTTGTATGTAAGACATGGGAGGTAAATGTCCTGCTCTACTCAGCATGGTGAGCCTCAGCTGAGAACTGTGTCCAGTTCCAGGTGCCACACTGTAGGAAGGAGTGAACAAATTGGAAAAGAGCCAGAAGAGAGCAACAAAATGATCCAACCCGAGCTGAGGAAGGTTAATGAGCTGGGCATGTTTAGCCTTGAGAAAGAAGACTGAGGGAGACCTATAAGTCAGGGACAGGCAAACTTTTGGCCTGAGGCCACGTCGGGTTTCCGAAATTGATGAGACCTGTTAGGGGAGACTGGTCCCTCCCCAAACAGCCAAGGTGGCCCGGTCCCCGCCCTCTGTCTGACTCTCACTTCTCGCCCCTGACAGCTCTCCAGGACTCCTGCCCATCCAACCTGAGGATGGCGTGGACTGCCACTCTCATCAGTTCTGCAGGTGACACTAAACTGGGAGGAGTGGTAGATACACTGGAGGGAAGGGAAGGAATACAGAGGGACCTAGACAAATGAGATTGGCCAAAGAAACCGATGAGGGTCAGCAAGGACAAGTCAGAGTCCTGCACTTAGGATGGAAGAATCCCATGCACTGCTACAGACTAGGGACCAAGATTAGGAGCAGTTCTGCAGAAAGGACCTAGGGTTACAGTGGACGAGAAGCCGGAATGAGTCGACAGTGTGCCCTGTTGCAAGAAGGCTAACAGCATTTTGGGCTGTATAAATAGGGCATTGCCAGCAAATGAGGGACATGATCATTCCCCTCTATTCGACATTTGTGAGGCTTCATCTGGAGTAGTGTGTCCAGTTTTGGGCCCACACAAAAGAAGGATGGGAAAAATGGAAAGAGTCCAGCGGAGGCAACAAAAATGATAGGGGCTGGAGCACATGACTTATGAGAAGAGGCTGAGGGAACTGGGATTGTTTAGTCTGCAGAAGAGAAAAATGAGGGGGGATTTGATAGCTGCTTTCAGCTACTGAAAGGGGTCCAAGAGGATGGATCTAGACAGTTCTCATGGTAGCAGATGACAGAACATGGAGCAGTCGTCTCAAGTTTGCAGTGGGGGAGGTTTATGAAATCAGGAAAATTCACTAGGAGGGGTGGAAGCAACTGGAAGGGTTCCCTAGGGAGTGGTGGAATCTCCTTCCTTAGAGTTTTTAAGGTCAGGGCTGACAAAGCCCTGGCTGGGATGATTTAGTTGAGGATTGATCTTGCTTTGAGCAGGGGGTTGGACTAGATACCTCCTGAAGTCCCTTCCAACCCTGATATTCTATATTCTAATCCCTCTTGTTTCCTGACGCCCCACCTTCCCCCCGGGACCCCTGACCCATCCACCCCTCCCTGTCCCCTGCCACACCATCCAACCCCCCGCTCCTTCCTGACTGCTCCCCTGTGCCCATTCAATCCCCCTGTTCCCCTCTCTGTGACCACCCTGACCACTATCCACACCCCTGACCCCAACCACCCCCCTGAACTCCCCTGCACTCTATCCAACCCCCCCGCTCCCTGCCCCCTTACTGTGCTGCCCGGAGCACTGATGACTGGCAGCGCTACAGCCGTGCCACCCAGAGCACTAGGACAGGCAGCCGCGCTGCTCAGCAGGAGCCAGCCATGCCGCTGCCAGCACAGAGCACCGGGTCAGGCCAAGCTTTGTAGCTAGGCTGCCCCAGGACCTCGCAGCCCCACCACCCAGAGCACTGCACCGGCGGCGAGCTGAGGCTGGGGGAAAGGGGGCACAATGAGGGAGAGGCTGGGGGCTAGTCTCCCGGGCCAGGAGCTCAGGGGCCGGGCAGGAGGGTCCCGCGGGCCGGATGTGGCCTGCAGGCCGTAGTTTGCCCAACTCTGTGATAAGTCTTCAAATACATGAAGGGCTGTTACAAAGAGGACAATGATCAGTTGTTCTCCGTGAAGGTAATACAGAAGTAATGGCTTGATCTGCAGCCAGGGAGATTTAGGTTAGGGATTAGGAAAACCTTTCTAACTCTCAGGGTAGTGAAACTCTACAATAGGGAGCTTGTGGAACTTTTAAGGGAGGTTGCGGAATCCCCGTCACTGGTGGGTTTTAAGAACAGGCTGGACAAACACCTGTCAGGGCCGGTTTATGTTGACTTGGTCCTGCCACAGTGCAGGCGGCTGGACTAAATGACCTTGAGGTCTCTTCCCACCCTCCATTTCTGTGATTTCCAGAGCAGCCACTGAGTTTACGTGGGTCGGTTTCTAGGTGCCCGTCCTGACACTTGGGGCTTGAATTTGCAGAGGTGCTGCAAACCAGGTCCTGGGGGCCAGATCTTTAAAGGTGTTGAGGCACCTACAGATGCAGATAAGCATCAAGCACTTTAAAAAAACCCACTAGGTGCCTCTCAGCATTTTGAGGCTCCTCGATACCTTTGAATATCTGGCCCTAGGTGTCCAGCTGGGCTCCCCAGCTGTGTGGCACCCAAAATCAGTAGCCACTTTAAAGTTAGGCCTTCCCTCACTGTGCTGTCAGTTTCCTTTAAACAGGGTGGGTTATAGATACTCACCTTTGGAAAGTTCTTTGAGATCCTTGGATGAAAGGCCCCACGTTAATACTAAGTAGCAGCAGAGGGCCGAATCCTGCAAAGAGCTGAACACCCAGGAAGTCAGTGGAAGCAGTGGGTGCTCTGCAGGACCTCTCCGGATTTTGCCCGGCCATGCTGTAAAAATCCCAGCGGCAGTAAAGGCTTTACACGAGCAGTGTTTCCTGACCTCCAGACGGCTGAGGTGCCTTCAGGAAGGGGAAACCGCGTGACCCATTCGGGGGGGCCATGTGTCATTAAAGGCCGATCTGTCTGCAGTAACAACTCTCCTTTGCCTCCCCGCGGGGCGTGGGGTGAGCTCACCTCACGTTGTGGCCGGTGCTGACATACGCTGTTGCTTTTCCTGTCAAAGCTCAGTCTTGCTTCCAGCGAAGTCACTGGCAATACAATCAGTGAGGCCAGCAGAGGCAGGATCGGAGCCATGGTGGGGAAGTTGCTTGTACAGATTTGAAGGCCCGAAGGGATCATTATGATCATCTAGCCCTCTTTGGGCATGTCTTCACTTGAGTCAGCTCAGGTTCTAACTCGGGGTTTGACACTGACCACCTCCTGTCTACACACACAGCCGTCTCACCTGAGCTTAGTGGTGCTTTCAGCCTGGGCTAGTAGGTGCACCGTTGGGTATAGGTTAAAACCCAGGTGAGTCTTTCAGTCGGCCTGGTAACCTACCCACTTTACAGAGGACACAGGCTAAATCTCTGCAGTGCTGATAGTCCTCCAACACCTTCCCATGATTCCTCCTATGTGCCCAGGACAGACTAGTCCTCCCGCAATTCCCTGGGAGAGAACCATAGTGTGGCTCAGCGTCTGTGGCTTGAAGAACCCGGGATCATTCCCCCTGGTGACACACAAAGGAAGACAGAGTAACTTGGGTGAGGCTTTGCAGGGGGGTTCTCACCCCTGGGCAAGGCTGACTCAGGTGCCAATCCCGAGTGAGCTCTGCAGCAAAGATAGCCCTTTTGGCACCCAGCTCTGATCGGTGGCCTTTCATCCATTGATCTCCAAGCTCCTGACAAAAACAGGGGTGTATCGTTAACCCTGTTTGCCCTCTGATGGCAGCAGCACCCAGAAGCTGCACTGGCTATGGTCTGCAAGTACCTCTTTTTCTCCTCATTTGCCTTCCCCGTCCCCTTCAAGCGGCAGCACAGTGCCAAGGAGCTCTTTCAGAGCTGGGCTCTCCACAGCGGAGTGGGACAGGAGAACTCGTTAGAAAGGTGACTGTCCCACTCAAAAGCTGTTTGTTAATTGATTGGACTAGTTAATTCAGCCTGCACCATGCTTACTATTGATTTCCCATCAGTAGTATAATGGTGTGCCCTACTCCCTAGTATTTTTCTGCTTCCCTGGCTGTATTTTTTTACTGTGGCTGATATGTGATTCTGTCAAATTGCACAAGCTAAGCAGGATCAGGCCTGGCCAGTCCGTGTATGGGAGACCTGTAACAAACATTTTGGCGCTGCATGACATGGCACGGGATGTTTTTCCTCTGAATCTGTATTGAAGCAGTTACCCAACATTGTGCTAGGGGGCGCTATGCTGATGATGAGGCAGAAAGCCGAGGGGCTGAGCTCTGTGGTCATTAAAAGCCCCCAGGCGCTCTTCGCCAGAGAAGATGCATAAGGCCTTGGTGTCCAGCCTGAATCCTCGCATTCTGCTTCCCTAACTCCACTTTGCAGCCTCAGCTGGAAAGAATCTCATTCACTGCCTCTCCTAAGCAGTTGGGTGGTGTTGCTATAGGCTGTTGAACAGCCCCCCACATTCTACCCCAGAGGTGGCTGCATTCTGGTGGTGGGGGGTAGAGATGCTTGGGTAAAGCACTTGAAGAGGCTCTATACATGTAAAACGATGATCTTCCCCCAAGGGGTGTTTAGTTGGCTCACAAAGAGTTGAGTTAAAACATGCAGCTTTGGTCACTGTCAGCATGGTCGCGGAGTGGGGAAGCCAGATGGGGGCATTAATACACCTGCTCCTCCTTCCCCGTGCAGAGCGGCCCTTGCACTACTCTGAGAAAGTCCTGCCTATCTTGCATGGCCTGGGGACAGACAGCTACCTGGTGGTGAAGAAGCAGCTGTCCATGGAGAACATGCTTATCTATCTAGGTAGGTGGTTGCAGGGGTGTGTTGGAGATGTACCTCCGTGTGGACGGGATCCAGGCCGCTCAGGGTCCTCGCACTTCTTAATCTTCATTGTCCAAAAGGGAAAGCGAGCTGGCTGGTCTGATCCGCGCAGCACAGAGACACATGCCCTGCGGGAGGTGCAATTTTCTTCAGGGTAGCCTGCGATACCTTCAAGACGTAGAGCCCTGGAATTGCATGAGTAGAATCCTGCACCCAGATGTTCCTGGGTTTGTCTAGGGTTCTGTGCTCTTCCTTTGTCAGTACTGGGTTGTGCTAGGGGGCTCCAGGCAGCAAACCCATGGTTGGGGAGCAGGAGGGAGGGAAAAAGGAAGGACCTAGGAACGTGCGCATGCCAGCCAGTGCCAACCAATGGCAGGGAGGAGCTTTTCAACCCGACAGATGGGCTCAATCCAGACCCAATCGGAGCTGATCCTGCGAACAGAGGGCAAAGAGACATGACATCAGTGTCTTTCCCCAGCACCTGCCCTCCTTCTCACTCACCCTGCAACTCAGACAGGAAGCATGTTTATTATCAGGCCCTGCCCTGGTCAGTTTCTGCACAGATCATTTGCCATGTCTGCCCAGTAGGGCAGTGGAGCTCTCTCCCGCAGCCCAGCCCCCTGGAGTGGGGATGGCAAATATGGCCTGACGCTGCAGCTTCCGTTGGTGGTTCCTCAAAGAAAGAGGAGACTCCTTTGAAGAGAGAGCCTAGGACGCAAGGGGGCAGGGTTAGAAACCCTCAGAGGGAGGCCTGCACTGCCCCAGAGAGAGAGAGTTGTTAGCGGGCTTATTCCTTCACCCTCTCACTTCCCTGGTCCTTCTTGCATGAACAGAGAGCAACAATACCCGAAGTCCGAAAGTACAAACAATTCAGTGTTTACTGGAGGGAGCTTCCAGCAAGCAATGATTCCAGTTTCCTTCCTCAGTGTCCCCCCTCCCAGCTCTGACACCACAGAGGCTTCCTGTGTCCCTGTTCCCATTCCCTGTTCCCATTCCCCCCCCTTAGCAAAACATGATTCCAATTCCCCTGCCCCCATTCCTTGTTCCCATTCCCCCCCCTTACTTCCAGATTGACTACAGACTATATAGTAAAACTTGAATTCTGCTTAGCTATACCTTAACCAATCATTTTACTGATATTTAACTAACCAATCCTAACATATTGTAACATGATTATCTAACCAATTATATCCCACCACCTTAATTGGCTTACACCCAGCAAAATTAATTATACAGCAGACAGAAACAATCACAGAACCAGACAGAGATTATACAGACAAACAGTAGGGAAGTGGAGACGATGGAACAATACAGAAACGAGGATTTCACACCCCAGCTATTGATAAGTGAGTTCTTGCCAGACAGGATGCGATCAAACTAGGTTTCCTTTTACATCTCCTAGGCTCTTCCCTTTCTCTGGAGGTGATGGAATATCAGGACAGGATTGTATTCCTAACAGCCCAACAGCACCTTATTTCAGTGTGACTAGTTTGGAATGTGAGGATGTGACCGTTCACTTCCCAGCTTATGGCTGCCTCTGCTGCTTAGCCAAAGGCCTTAGCTTAAGAACAGGGCCTCAGACTGTCACAGTAAGAGAAGGCCCTTACACTGGCAGACAGTGATTTTGATTCTTTCTTTTATCCCTCTATAACTAGCTAAGTGATAAGAATACACCTACATTCTTAAAGTATAGGCCTTTGCAGACAGGCCTGACTGTCTATATCCTAACAAGAACGTGTGTGTGTCTGTGTGTCCGCGCCTTTCCTTGAGGCCACTGCTCCCAGTGGAAATCCTCATTTGCCAATTATGGGACCAGTAGGGCAGGTTCTGGGATCTCTCGTCTCACCCCACTGCACTGTGCATTGTCTGCCAGCTAGAGGCGGGATGGGAATTACCCTCCGTCTGGTGCTGCGTGAGCTGCAGCCTGTGTCCCCCTGCAGCCATGTGTTTAACCCCTTGCGGTCCGGCTCTGACAGCTCTGTGCTCTCCCCAGCCAGCAGAGTGAGCGACAGCAAGCACGGCATGATGAAGTTCCGGGAGGAGAGAAACGTGCTAGGTCTTGGGCTGAGCACGGGCTTCCACGACCGATACTTCATCCTGAACAACAGCTGCCTGAGGCTCTACAAAGAAGTGCGGGTGAGCTCCCTGGGCTGCCACAATCACCTCCCGTCCTGGCACACCATCCTTTCCCAGGCCTCCTGGCCAGCAGCACCCCCTACTGACCGAAGCCGACCTGCGCTAGCATCTTTTTTTCTGGCTCCACTTCCCCTCTGTCATCCACTCTTTGCCTCTCCTTACTGGTAGCTGTAAGATCTCGCTGGGCGGGGGTGGGGGACTCTTCCTCAGGGCGACACTGTGGTCAGTGGCACTTGACTGCAGGCATTTCAGTTGGTTTTGTTTCCAGTGTACACAGGCGAGGTATTTCCAGCAGTGATAGGGACGTATCACTGCCTGTGTGCAAGGCACTGATGAGACCTCATCTGGAATCCTGTGTGCAGTTCTGGTCACCCATGGTGCGGAGAGAGGGAGCGGGTGCAGAGAAGAGCTGTGAGGATGATCAGGGGAGTGGAGGGCCTGTCTTAGGGGAGGAGACAGGAAGGGCTTGCCTGGCTTAGCCTGGAAAAATGCAGGCTGAGTGGGGATTGGATTGGATTGCTCCATAAATACACCAGGGAGGGAGAAGAGCTATTGAAATGAAAGGATGTTGGCACAGGAACGAATGGGGATGAACTGGGCATGAGTAAATGTAGTCTGGAAGTGAGAAGGTTTCTGACCATCCGAGGAGGGAGGTTTTGGACCAGCTGCCCAGTAGGAGCAGTGGCACCAACAACCCAACTAGTTTTAAGATGGAGCTTGTTAAGTTGATGATTGGGATTATATGACAGAGTTGCCTGTGATAGCCGGGACAGGACTCAGTGACCCAGGAGGTCATATCAGTCCTATGTTCCTATACAGCAAACTGCCTAGTATGTCTGTGCACCACTTCCCTCTACTGGATGGAATCAGAACTGCTTCACTGTGTCTCATGGGTCCTCTACTGCTAGCAGCTAATGAGGAGTCTCCTTTGGCTCAAGGGCAAAGGGCCTGTGCTTTCGGATTCATTATAACACATTGGAGGCTTATTTACTTCTCATGCTCAAGTCCCATTCTTAGCAGCAGAGATGAACTGAAGAGTAAGCATCTGTTTACATTGTGCAGTTTCTGTGAAGACAGCACCAAACTCTGTTATAGCCATGTTGTCAAACTGTGTTAGCTTGGGGACTGTGACATGTCACCATAGCAGGGTCACAATAATACTTCGCATTGGTATCCGGCTTTTCACATGTTGCAGTCCCAGTGCTATGATCCCCATTTCAAAGATGGGGAAACTGAGGCACAGAGGGATGGCATGACTTGTCTAGAGCCACACAGTGGGTCCCTGGAAGAATCAGGATTAGAACCCCAGTGTCCTGACACCCAGCTCTAGGCTCACTCCACTCGCTCCTTACAACCCAGTTTGGTCCTGCCCTTTCAGTCTCTGGGCCTTCCTGCCCACATATCACACCCTTTGTGGCCAAGTCCCCAAATCCCCGTGCCCCACTGCACAGGTCCTTGCAGCTTCCGTGCCCTGCTCCATGGGAAGCAAGACGCAGATCCACATTGGCTTTACAAGCCCCCTGTTTTTTGGCTGTGGTGGGGTAGAATAGGGGATAACCCAAAGGGTGGCACTTCACCCCCCAAAACACACACGCCTCTCCCCGGTCTGTGGCTGATCCTCTGTGTCTAGTTTAACCCCAATCCTTTATTAAACAGAGCTTGAAGCAGCGGATCCCTGCCGTGGAAACTGTGAGTAGAGAAGTGTGCTGTGTGACAGCTGAGCGGGATGATCTGGGGGCTTTGAGTTACTCTCTTGCCTTACAAGGTTGCCCTGGGTCAAACCCAAATCCAGTCACTAAACACACTCAAGGGTGTGTTTGCGTGAGACACATGAGCACCTGGTTTTCATTATCCGAAAAAAAAAATGGAGTCACACCATTACAAAGGGAAATCATGGGAAAAAATACGGCAGTATTGGGAAACAATGATACAAAACAATAGATCTCCTGCTGGTGCCTTGGGCTGTTCCTCTAGAATACCACAGTGGTATTTTAGGGTGTGATCCAGCCCCCGCTGAGTTCAGTGGTCTCTTGTAAGTGATGGAAATGTCTTGCCTGCTGTGTGTGGACACCTCCTCCCCCGGCGCACAACCCTCCACCCTCAGAGCTGTTCCCAAAGACAGCTGACATTCACTGTAACTAGTGGCTGTCGTGAGAGAGTTCAGGCATGAGTTGCCATGGCCAGGGAAGTTACACTGGCAGCCTTAGGGAATGGGCAAAGACAATGGGCTGCATAAAAATCCCTGATGCAACAGAGCCTGTGAAAGCAGGGTGACTTATTGCCAAAGTGAAATCAGGCCTAGTCCTCCAAGGGTCAGAGCCAGAGTCAGGGCTCTGATGCTGGTCCAGGCATCTACCCTACGGCAGGATTTGGCCTGACCCTGTTACCAATGGCCCTTTCCCAAGTTTGCTGAAAGTCCCCTGTATCTCTGTTACCACAGTATCTGAGCACTTCACAACACCCGTGGGAGGCAGGGCAGGGCTGTTACCCCTCTTGTGCAGGGGGGAAACTGAGGCACAAAGGCTAAATGACTTGCCCAAGGTCACACAGGAAGTTAGGGTGATGTGGAATATTGAAAGAGGAGGCTTTGAGCAGATTGTCACCACCTGGTGATCGAGGGGGCACTACAGCCAGCAAAGCTGCTGCCATGTGGGCACAATTTTGGACCCCTCGTATGTGCAGGGGTGGCTGAAATATTAAAGTGTCTATTCCCCTCAATAATTCGTGAGCTTGCTGGGACTGCAAACACTTGTGTAATCCACCCCCAGCGCTCATTTGGCCATCAGGGAAAAGGTATTGTTCCCAAGGTTAATGAGGGAGGTCTAATCGTCCCTCTGAGGAGTGCATCTGGCTGCAGTGCCGTTCTGTGGTAGCAGATGTTCCCAGGCAGGAGGACGTGAAAGGATGATGAACGGGAGTTAGATGGTTTTTCACCGCTTGCCTATTCCGGGGCTATGGGGGGGACGGGGACTGAGGGACAGTGGATAACTAGAACCATAGAAATGGTGGGTGAAACAAGGCTACTATCAGGTCATTCCGTGCATTTCCCATCTAGTGCAGGAGTGTTCCCACAATGTGCCTTTCGTGTCAATGTTCTGTGCAATGGGGCTTCTCTCCCTTCCCTTGGGGAAGCTATTCTGCCGTCGAGCAGAGCTTGCCAATGAGTAGGGGTGGGGGGCGGCATTCAGAGGACGGTTCTGTCCCATCACTCCTAGTTACACACACACACACACACACACACACACGTCTCCCTCGATCGGATGCTCGCAGGCACTGGGTGACGGGCCAATGCTGATCTTTCCTGCGTGTAATCACACCATGACCCGGGGCACTTTTGTAAGTGGCTTAGTGTGAGATTGATGGTTTTGTAATTACAATTTGCCGTTTCTGTGTGTGCAACCTGCCTGCGACTTGACTGTGTGAACTGCTCCCTTTGGGTCTTGTACATATGAATATAATCGGCCATGTTCATATGGGGCCTAAGCAGAACCAGCCTGGAGACTGTGCCCCAGCATATCTCAGAACCAGCCCTAGTAAACAGGAACTAGGAGTCCAAGCTGCCAAGTGCTGGACGGTTTGAGAGCCCAGAGATCAGGTCCAGGAGTTTGGTTTGACAAAATTCAGATCCAAGAACAAAGCAGACATGGAGTAGATGTGCATGCCACACAGGTCGTGTGTGTTGTATCGCTGAACTCCTGTGACCCACGGCATGAGCTGACCTGAAAGTGGCTCTTTTGTAGGTAACACGTCTGTAACATACCATTCCACACCTGGAACGCGGTCCCGCCTTCCCCATAGGCAGAGCTGCAATTTCGGTTTGAGCCATTCCAGGCCAGCACGCCTAGGTCTCGATCCAGGCTTGTTGGTGGGTGTTTGGGGACTGAACCAGGGCCAGATGTACAGGAGGACTGGCCTGGAGGTGAAGGCAGTAACTCCATTAGCATGGAGTGAGTAGCAGGCGAGTGGGGCCGGCTGGTGGAGGGAGGTGTTTGGATTCTGGGGCGTGGCTGGGGCCCTTCTCCAGCAGCCAGGGTCATGTCTCTCTGTTCCACCCCGCCTCTCACCCCTGCTCCTTCCTCTCAAAGGGGCCCTGACACACATTGTGCTGCTCTCACCTGCGTCCTCCACCCCTCTCTTCTTCAGCCTACATGGAAACGGGAGCTTTGTGGATTACGGCTCCATCTGCTGCCACTGCTTGGGCCGCGCTGAGGCCCTTGCCTGGTGTTGGACCTCACGGTCTGTAGGGATTGTTGTGATGTCACAGACAGGCTGGGGGCAGGCAGCAGGCACAGCTGGGCCCGTCCTGTTTGCATGCACCTAGCCCCAGCATTAAACACAAGTCTGTGTCTGTGCTCGGGGGATCCCAGCCCCAAGCCCAGCTTCAGTCCCTGGCTTCTGGGGCCCAGGCAGAGCAGGAGTGCACATACAGTGGCATGCAGGGCAGTGTGAACAAGACCCTAATGCAGGTCAGCCCACCCCTAACCAGCAGTAGGGGTTGCATACACACATCTGAGGACAGGATTTCGTTCAGCAGAGTCAGTGAGTGGCAGAGCTCCAACCCTACTGTCTGCACAAGACATACATCCCATGCTCCCATTCCTTCCTGGCATTCACCTCTATATTTCAGAACAAAACATATGGAGCTGCCTCCTGTTCTTTTCTGAGCAAGACCTTCTGTGTCATCCCCACCTTTTCTTTACTTAACCATTTGATACCCTGAGGCTGGAGCTAATAGAACCCACCTGGTCTGGTTGCTGGGTGAATCAGGAGAACAGCACTGCACCATCTGCTGGCCCTTGCTGCTCTGTTGCAGGCTGGTCTCTAAGAAGGCCTTATATTCATGTCTGTCTGTCCCAGAAGGGTATTTCTGTTGTTGGAGGAAGAAAACCCTTCCTCTTTTTGTGTGTTGCTTTGGCATCATTCAGAGTTCTGCTCACACTGAAGCTGAACTCACCAGAATGGACTGTCCCCTGCAATCATAACTGGAAGGCTGATCCAGACTGTATATGTCCGCACCGTGGCAGAGAGTTCACTGTCGATGTTGGGATATTTCTCTCTCTGATTCCCTCTTCTCCTTCTGTCTCCCCAGAGCCACAGGCCGGAGAAAGAGTGGCCAGTCAAGAATCTGAAAGTCTACCTGGGAATTAAGAAGAAACTTCGCCCTCCATCCTGGTGAGCAATGGGTCGGAGTTTGAACAGCGGCACTTCTCGTGGGTCTTGGGCTCAGCCCTGCCAACAGGAAGCCATGAGGCCACCACGGCAACGCAATGAGCAAAGTCTAGTAGATAAGAGCAGAGGGATGGGGGGCTGGGAGCTCGGGGTTCAACTCCTGGATCTGCCAGCGAATAGCTGGGTGACCTCGGGTGACTCACTTCTCCACTCTGTGCCTCGGTTTCCCCATTTGTGAAAGGGGGGTACAGCTGACTATGAGATTGCGAGGCTTCATTCATTAATGTTCTGAGCACTGCGCCTGGTGCCATGAGGATCCTAAACGGAGCCTCTGGGCACGACCTCAGTACAGTAATAACCAACCGGAATGGAGTAGTGCTATCATCTCTTCCATCAGGATCCATTCCAGTTATTTACTACTGTACTGCAGTCGTGTTCAGGATCCAGGCTTCATTGCAGTTATTGATAAGTAGCTGTTGACTTCTATGGAGGTGACAGTCATCCTAGGCCAATAGCACTGTCTCCATTTCAAAGAAGGGGAAACTGAGGCACAAAGAAGGAAAGTGGAATTGCCCCAGGCTGTGCAGTGACAGAACCAGGAGGGCTGAGCTCCCAGCCCCCCAACGCAGTCCACTCGGTCTCTACTGACCCACAGCACTGTCACGCTAAAGCCAAGCTGCAGCTCTAGGAGCCATCTGCTGCCTGGGTAATAGTGCTGTGGTTTCCTGGCTGTGAACACCGTGTTAGCGACTGTACTTTGTATTTGGAGCAGAGCCGCGTGCCAGGAGGTGGCCAGTAGAGAACCAGAGGTGCGTAAAACCCCTTGGAGGTGCCTTTGCCCCGGGCTGCACAAGACTCAGCTGTCTCGCGGTTGTGCTGTAAGCTCCGAGGTTTGCTGCTCTTCTCTGCTGTTCCCACGGGCACATGAAAGCTGGGAGCGAAGCCCAGGTGCGTTGTCAATGCTGCAGGCATCAGGACGGCCTCCAGCAAAGGAACCGTGCACCGTCCCAGTCGCTGGGGCTTCTCCTGTTCTCTGGCTTCTTGCCACCAGATGGCAGAGCAGCCTAGCAAGCCACAGTCCTCTTCCTCTGGCGCCTCAGGCTGTGTCTGGGACACAGGGCTCCTCTCCATCCCTTCTCTGACATCCCCAGGCCCCCCAGAGCCCCAACCTGCCAAGGGATTAGCACGTCCTGGGAGAAGAACCTGCTCTCAGCAGCACTGGGAACAACGTCGTGCGGGCCGGCCCCTTCCATGCCTTCTGCCCTGATTCCATGCCAGCCTAACAATCCCTGTGCCCCGCTCTGCATGGCAGGTCGCTGGGAGGTGGCGGGTCTATGCCTGTCCAAAGCTAAAATCTCGCCCCCTCAGCCAAGGGGAAGGAGTCACTGACCCCAGGCCACAAGTAAATACTGGGGACAACAAAAGACAAAACGGGTGGGAGCGAAGGTTAAAGGTTTAAAATCTGAGATCCAAAGGTGGAAACTGAGCCAAGACCCCCCCGACAGCACCCCCCCCGCTCCACAGAGGAGTCAGTGGGCACCGTCCAGAGGCACTCTGCCAAGAGGCACGATCGGAGACAGGACTGGAAATAGGGACCCCCAGTCGCTGAGCAACCCCCTCACTCCCACATCCAGCTTCGTCCTGCTGGGATGGACCACGGCCATCTTGGCAAGCGCTAGGAGGAGGTTGACAAGGAGGCCAAGGATGGGTTGTGCCTGAATCAGAAAGTGGGGAAAAGTGCAGCTGGAGCCTCAGTAAGAGGTTCTCAAGCAGCTGCAGCCTGACGCCCTCCACATAGAGGTGCGCCAGGGTCTTCCTCTCACTGCAAGAGGCGCAGGTATCGGGGGAGTAAGTGATCCCCGCCAGGTGTACACACATGCTGATAGCTCTGCGGAGGAGCTGCCAGCTGATAACCCTGCTGAACCGTGGAACCAGAGTGGAGAACAGGCTCCTCCCACCCAGGTTTTTCACCCTCCGCAGCTGGCAGCAGGCCCTTCCGCTTGGTGCCGAAGTGGGCAGGAGAGGATGGCATGAAGCACAAGCAGACACAGATGTTTCTTCGGTGCAGTTTGGAGACAGAGCCAGTCAGCCTACTCAAGCAGTGTGTTGGAGATGGGACACTAGCTGGAGAGGGCTCTGAGTTACTACAGAGAAGTCTTTCCCAGGTGTCTGGCTGGTGGGTCTCCCCCACATGCTCAGGGTCTAAGTGATCCCCCTGTTTGGGGTTAGGAGGGAATTCCCCTCCTCCCATCATACTGGCAGAGACACTTGTGGGTTTTTGCCTTCCTCTGCAGCGTGGGGCACGGGTCACTTGCAGCTTTAAACTAGTGTAAATGATGGATTCTCTGTAACACGAAGTCTTTAAACCATGATTAGAGGATGTCAGTGCCTCAGCCAGAGGCTAAGGGTTTATTCCAGGAGCGGATGGGTGAGGTTCGGTGGCCTGCGATGTGCAGGAGGTCAGAACAGATGATCATGACCCTTGTACGGTTAAAGTTTAGGAGTTGGGCAGGCTTGCTGGGCAATGGCCCAGGGTCAAGTTGCAGAGAGCAGCATTACTCTCCAGGTTGGAACCTGACTAAGGCACCCCAGCTCTTGTACAAAGCAGCTGGGGGTGACCTCAGACAAGCTTCTCGGTGAAGCATTGCCCCATGGGTTCAGTACTGCCTCGGAAGAAAGGGCCACTTACTGGAGCATCAGCTCTGTCAGACGCCCTTCCAAGTACTGATCTGGCTGGCCCCTACTTAGCTTGGGAGGCGTGACAACAGCACCGCTGGAGGTGGTAAGGCTGCAGCTGCAGCTTGAGATGCGTCTTTGGAGGTCTGCAGGTGCAGACGTTCTTCCAGTTTTTTATTCTGTAGGGCAGCAAGGGAAAAGGCAGGAGCTATGCAATAGACCACCCGGCCTGTCTGCCAGGGCTGGGGAGTGCAAAGCACCAGAGGAGGAATGCCCAGAGGACAGTATGACAATGTGACACTGTGTTATTCCAGAATGATTTATTCAGTACATCACACTGGGGGTTAGATGGCACAGGTCAGGCAGGCCTGCTGCGGGGGGCTCAGCCCCAAGGCTGGGTCTGAACTGGGAGCAATTCTGTCAGGTAAGAGAGGGCAGGGAGAGGGCTAGAGACATGAGGGGCCACCTCCAGCCAGCTCCATTGTTCAGATTCTGGCAGGGCTAGGCTCTTGCCTTGGGAGTGGTGGGGTTTGGGTTGGCCCTGGTGCCAGACCTTACTAAAAATGAGCCTGAGCCTGAGAGATGCTGAGAGCCCAGTAATGTTGGGGCCTGATCCCAAATGCCTAAAGATCCTGGTTTTCATGCTGGCACAAATCAGATTTACGATGCAGACTAATCGCATCCATCAGATTCAAACATCAGATTCATGAGCCAGAATCAGTCTCTCCTTGCTTCAAACAAACCCAGGCTTGAAAGGAAACCAGAGTGTCGCCCCTTGGGGGAACATGCCAGGGATACATAAGCAGGGAGCACTGCAGAGTCCCGGCTATCTCTAGAGACAGCCCTGCCTCCTGCTCCCCTGGGCAGCCGGTGCCTCGTGGAGGGCTGTGGAGCTGGCATCTTTGCCAGAGCTGCACTCATGCCTGGAAGGTCATGATGTTGATTTGGACATCGCTGTCTCACTGGCTGGTTGAGACAGCTGTGCTTGGGGGCAACTTGTGGGTTGGACACTGGCATAAAACTGGGATGACTCAGGGCTAATGTCTTTTGCTTTACTGGCCTACCCTGCTGTGTAACATTGCATTGTGCTGTTAAACATCCTCCACCCCAGATGTGGCTGCCTTTAGTCGACAGGCAAACTTGGGATCAAATGCACCACAAAACGGTGAGAGAGGATGATTTTTTGGCATGTGGCAGCCTTCCGCCCTTTGCGGAGAGTCCCTCTCATTGCTGGAGGCTGCTAGCAATAGACTGAAGTGCCATCTGGCCTCTCCAAAAGCAAAGAGCATGGAGGAAAGTGCCTGGCGGTGGTGACAAACCACAACAGTTTGCCACGGTAACGCAGAGAGGCTTATGGTTGCTGGGATACCAGGTTTGCCCTATTGGAAAACTTATTAACCTAAAGCTCGTGGAGCTGATTGGGAGAGGAAACCTTGGAATTCAGCGTTCTGTTTTCTTCTCTCCCTGGCAGCTGGGGATTCACGGTGTTCTATGAAAACGAGAAGCATGAAAAGCAACAGTGGTAAGGAGCTGTGGCGGGCCAGCGGGGCTTTGCTGGAGGAGAGCTGTTCGTTAAGCTTAGCCAGGCCCAGACCCTGATCCGCCGGAGTTCAGGCAGACAGGGATGGAGGTGGAGCTCTTTTCAGAAACAGAACTGTGCTCACATACCAAAGGGGTTCTGGGACTTCCCTGCCGCAGGGGACCTGGGGAGGAGGAGCTGCTTCTGCACAGAAATGTCCCTGGCCAGGATCTGGCTGCATGGCCTGGTACAGTTATTATTGAAACAAATTCATCGCCAGCCCAGATCTCGCCGTGCCAGACTGTAGCTACTTAAAACCCCCATCTGTGGGCCCTTGTCACTGGAGCTAAATGAGACTCTCTATTGACAGGGGTCTCTGACATACAGTCCAGCAATTCTGAGTCCATCCAGGACAAAGGAGTGGGCTCTCTGTCACCCCCTCCCCCAGCCTGTTCAGCATAATTTTATTTAAAGGAGACACTATCCATTTCTTCAACCATCTGTCCCTCTAGATCAGTAGTTCTCAAACTTTTGTACTGGTGACTCCTTTCACACAGCAAGCCTCTGAGTGCGACCCTCCCCCCGCCCCATAAATAAAAACACATTTTTATATATTTAACGCCATTATAAATGCTGGAGGCAGAGCAGGGTTTGGGGTGGAGGCTGACAGCTCACAACACCCCTATGTAATAACCTCGCGACCCCCTGAGGGGTTCCGACCCTCACTTTGAGAACCCAGCTCTAGATTCATGCCCTCTGGCTCTGCCTGTCTAGCTGCCGTCCCTATCTAATTATCTAGAGCTCAGAAGCAGCTTTCATCATCCGACACTCCCGATGTTCTCTGGTCACTAATGATGACGTCAGAAACAGATCACTCTACACAGCTGTATTCCTTAACCACAGTGATACCATGTACGTCCACAGCCTGACAGCCAGGACCCCATCCTGAGAGATGCCCTGAGAGATGCTGAGAGCCCAGTAACATTGGGGCTGATCCCAAATGCCTAAAGATCCTGGTTTTCAAGCTGGCACAAAGGCCGGATCAGATTTGTGACTCCAACCAATCTGATCCCTCAGGTTCAAAGAAATCAGATTCACGAGCCAGAGTCAATCTCCCTGCTGCAAACAAACCCATGCCTGAAAGGAAACCTGTGTGCAGCCTCTCGGGGGAACATACCACTGATACATAAGCAGGGAGCACTGCAGGGTCACGGCTCTCTCTAGAGATGGCCCTGCCTCTGGCTACACCAGCAGATCCAACCCCACTGGTCACAAGTGCCACGGCTGGACTCAGGGCAGCCGGCAGCCCCTGTGCTGTCTGTGCCCTGTGCTGGGCAGGAGCGGTTGGCTGCTGCCTGGAATAGCAGCCACTGAGGCAGTTCTGATTGTGAGCGAGCGAGCCGGCCTGTAGGGCCAGTCGTGTTTCACATCTGCTGTGGGATTTCTGCCGCAGATGGCTTGCAAGTAACTGCATTCCCTGCGCTGGGCGCAGGCAGGCTGGGTGGGAGGCAGGGGAGGGGGCTCGTCTCGCTGCTCACATCACCTCCAGCCAGATGCACCGATCCTGACCTCCGCTTTGATCTCCTCCCCAGGTACCTGTGCTGCGATACCCAGATGGAGCTGCGGGAGTGGTTCGCATCCTTCCTCTATGTACAGGTACCTGGGCAGCAGGCGGCCCCTCAGCACGCCTTGCCATCCTTCAGGATGGGAGGGGCCTTTCCGCATGGCTCGGATATACCCCCTGCCATGTGGGGGGCCTGGCGTGGGGGGTCTGCCGGCCTCACAGGACAGTCGTATTTCACAGCCCACACAGCCAGCTCACCATCTCCCCCAGCCAGCCCAAGAAGGATGGTCTGGTGGCCAAAAGACTCGCTTGAGATGTGGGAGAGCAGGGTTCAATTCCCTCCCCCCCTTCCCCCCAACATCCTGGATGACCGTGGGCAACTCACAGCCTTTCCAGGCCTCAGTTGACCCATCTGTACAATGGGGACACAAGGGTGGAAGGGAATAAATATAGTGATGGGGGCCAGATAAGTACGGCAGGTAGGTAGCTGAGCAGGTGTGTTGGAGAGGGGCAGAGTTGGTCATTGATCCCCTTGAACAGACTGTAAAGCCTTTGGCTACTAGATTCCCCACTCTGGATCTGGCCCTGCTCAGTAGTGAAGTCTCTGATCTCTGTTCGGAGCGGATGTGAAATGCTTCGATGCTTCAGTGGCTCTTAGTTCAGCTCCTTACGGACAAGAGCTGGTGCAGCATTGCAGTGGGCTCTGGTTGCTCTCCAGGCTGAGCAGAGGCCAAGGACTGAGTGGAACTTGGGGGTCAGAGTTGAGGCATGTTGGCCAGACAGCATGGAGGGCTTCCGGCACCACTCTGCGTCTGAACTAGAGAGCACTCAGTGAGGCCCCGTTCACTGGCACACTGAGATCCCAGGCTTGTGCCAGCAGCGCTGGCTGCGTCCCTGCCCCATCTGCTCACTTGCCACATGTCTGCTCTCCCTCCCCAGAACGGCGGGAACGTGTGGCCCTCCGAATCCTCCAAGGTGCGGGCGTCGCGGACGCAGCAGGACTCCAGGTTGGGTAACATCTCGCTCATCCCTCTGCGGGGCAATGAGAATGAGATGAGGAACAGTGTGGCTGCTTTTGCTGCTGATCCGCTAACTGTGAGTGACAACCAGTCGGCGCTGGGTTTCACGGTGCAGGGAGCAGCATCCCACTGGCTCGTAGCATCACGCCTGCTGGGCGGGTGGGTCTGGGACAAGATCCCCATGCATGAGATCAGAAGGCGAGAGCTGGGTGGGGTTGGCGAATGCTGTTAGTCTGGCTCCCGATCCTTTTCCGGGCGGGGTCCTAGTCACTGACTCAGAGCAAACACAGCCTGGAGTGCAGTGCTGGGTAACTGTCCCCAGCAGGCCTCGGCAGCCATTATCCAAAGGTCGGCAGGGAGGTACCTGCAGGCGTGATGCAGCAACAGGGGATGCAGCTCGGCAGATGATTTCTCCTGGTAACTGGGGTCGCTGCTTTGAAATTCCTTCTCAGTTACAAATCAGCTCCCCCCGGCCCTCTCCTTGCCTTGTCCTGGCTCTGGACTCTGTCCACATGCAGCGGCAGCACGGGGGAGAGGCTACTGCAGACTGATTTGTTGACTGTGTCTTCCACAAAAGTGGAAACCTCTCAGATTCGCTTGAGCAACAAGGGCCAAACCAGCAGTCGGTGACTCAGATAAGGACCAGCTGGGCGTAGGGGGTTAGCAAAGAGCTGCTCTTTATCTGGTCGCCAATGGACTGATCCTGGGGGGCCTTATTGCTGTTATAAACCTGACCAGAAGCTTTTCTCCTGGCCCCAGAAAGCAGGACAGCTGGGTCTGAGGACTGCAGCTGGTGACCAGAGGGAAGCCACTGGCAACTAGCAGTGTTCATCCTGGCCAGCTCCTCCTCCGTGGCTTGGGGACTGGGCGATGCTTTCCAGCTACCAGCCCGGGTTGGTAGGGACTGAACCTCAGTACTGCTCGGTGGCTTGGTGTTAAATGAGCTTGGTGGGTCTCACACCAGTTGCTAATGGACCAGTGTCTGCGTGGGAAAAACCCACCACTACAATGAGTGGGGGCCATGACATGAGCCGGCGGGTCTCAGCCCAGCGGCTAGCAGACAGGTATTCCTACACAAACAGCGTCTTCACAGGGGGCCACTAGCAGGCCTCGCTGCAGAGAAGCCAGGGACTGAACGGGCCTTTCTAGAGGGGCCAGGGCAGGGCAGAATCATGGCACATCGCCAGGCGTCCAGGGGGAAGCTTGCCCCACTGCTGCCCGGGGTGTATCTCCGCTGTGGGTCAGGAAGGGACCAACACTTCCCAGCACTGAATTCATGATGTCCGTGTTTAAATGTCTGTTGGTACAAGCACCCTTTAGCCGAGGAGATCCAGGACCCCGGGCCTGGCCTTCCCTCAGGTTTATAATGACAGCTGCGGTGGGACAGGATCCCCAGCGTGGCTCTGTGCAATGGGATGCATTTGGCTTTTTGCTTGGCAGAGGGGGTGGGGAGAGATGCCCTCCAGCTCCCTGCCCGGGGGCACGATCGGACGCTGCTTCGTGTTTGCTTCCCCTCTTCTGCTCTTGCTCGGTACAAGAGTTTGAGGCTAACCCTGAAGCTGGCAGCCGTTTCCCGTCTCTGGATGTGTCCGCAGGCCGAACTGCGTACAGCGGGTGCAGCATGCCAGGGAAAGGGCAGAGGGTACGGGAGCAGCATTCGGTGCGAGTCTTGGCCAGGCCGCCACCAGCCTCAAGGATGGGGAGCGTAAGGGCCCTGCGGGGCTTAGGCAGCCCAGATCCCCCCCATCAGCATGCAGCATCACAAGGAAGCCTCTGGGAGCTGCAGCTTCTCAGGAGATTCCCCAAATTAACAATCCTCTGCCCTTGTGCACATCATCAGTGAATTCACCATCACCAAACCCAGGGGACGTGGGCCAGCATCATTAGCCCTATTTGACAGATGGGGAAACTAAGGCACAGAGTGTTTAGGTGACTTTCCCGGGGGGGTGGGGGGCACAGTAAATCTGTGGCAGGAATAAAATGCATGACTCAGACTCCCGTGCTCTAACCACTAAGCTAAACTGTCTGCGGGTGCAGTATAATTTCTAAAAGGACGGGGCTCCCTTGTATACGCCCCCGCTCCCCCCCCGCAGCGTAGCAAGGCTTTGAGATGCTGAGTACACTGAACCGGGTCCATTTGCCTAGAGCTGTTGTCCACTTGTTGTCTGTTGTGTGTTCACTCTGAGTGCCTGGTGCTTTAAGCAAGGAAAGGCTTGAGCTTGCCGACCGAGAAACGATTCCGTCTCCAACCCCTTGCTCTGAAAGCTGGGGACGAAAGGAATTGTGAAAGGGGGGCTTGAGGGGGCGGCGGGTGGGAAAGCTGCTGAGGCCCGAGGAAAAGTGCTGAGTCTTTGAAGAGTAACTGGTGACATGCCGGCAACGTTCTCTCCCCTCCTGTTTCTGAGATCAGCCACAGGGTGCCGGGGCGCTGCATCCGAGCACATCCCTCTGGCTGCAGGCCGGGGCTCAGGAGCACATGGGCAGACAAGTGTGCGTGCTAGTACAGGCAGAGCTGGGCTGCGGCCCTGCCTCCTTCCTGCCCCTCTCGATGTGATTTTGCTTCCCAGAGGGAGCAAGGAGCAGCTGCTCAGGCTGGACAGTGTGTGGATGAGGCGTGTTGCATTCCCGCCACTGGGCAAGGGCTGATCCTAACCTGGCCCCTTGACGCTATGGATAGTCTCTCGGTGCATGATGCACTTTCACCGCAAGCCCCTGCCTCCCTATCCAAAGCTGCTCGGACCTATTAGAATCTGTCGTTGGGTGAGACTTTTCGTCCCCCAGCTGACCTGAGGGGTCAGGATTAGAGATGGCATCTTTCCCCTTCCTCTGGTGCTTTTGTGCCAGCCCCCTGGCAGCAGGTCTGGTTCAGCAGCAACGGGACAGCTCAGCTTGGCTGATGTTTGTACCATGGCTCCAAGCATTTGCCAGGCTATTAAGCTTAGTGCCTCTTTGTTCCTCTGATACAAAGGTTGCCACATTTTCCGACAGCTGCTGCTGCTGGGGTTGTTACTTGTGCAGCTGTGTGGATAATACAGGCTGTTTTCCCATGGATGTGTTTGCAGCACATCTTGTGGTCACTGCTCTCAGGCATGCGAGCGAGGCAGGATGGTTGTGCGGTTAAGGTGCTGGACAAAGATCTGGGTTCAAGTCCCAGCTCTGCCACAGACTGACCTTGGTCAAATCACTGCATCTCTCCATGCTCGCGCTCCCCATGTGGCTAAACAGAGATAACAGTTACCGTGTAGGGGGGTTGTGGGGTGCTCAGACACTGTGGCAGTCTGGGCTGAAATGTTCGATGGGCACACCATGCTCGCAGGAAGGGATTTAAAAAGTCACACTCGCAAGTCTTTGTGCAGGATGCACTTAGGTTCTTCTCCAGTCAATATCACATGATATTTTTTTTTGGACCTATCCCAAAGCTGCACAGTTTGAGTTTCCAGTATCCCTGCTCAGACTGTGGAGTAAAGAAAAGGCAGTTTGAGTGTGGGGCTGTCGCAACGCGTGAGCCAGCCAATTGCTAATAACGATTCCCTGTGACTCGGGCCTGGGTTGTAGCGATTCGCTGTTTTGCCCAAGGCAAATAGTGTGTGTGTCTTTTCCGAGCCAGAGCCTCGGGGCCATGAGGTGTTATCATCGGCTTCCCATGTACCCTGTTTTCTGCAGGAGGATGGGGCATCGCCCCAAGCACTTGGGGTTTGCAGCACAGAGTTTGCTACTCCTGGGGAGAGTGGATGCTGGAGAAATTGACGTGTCCCCAGACAGACAGGACTATGATACAGTGGCTCTGGTTCTAAGGGAGCATCCTGGCAAGGTTTATCCATCCCCGAGGGGGGGTGAACAGCATGAGGTGCTTTGTCCAAAATGCGGGTTGTGTGGGGGCTGGAGCAGCCTGGCTAAGGGACAGGTTGCCAGCTCCTGCCACTGTGTTTCTGTGAGCACGTGATGTGCCGGTGCCTCTAAAAGAGACAGAGGTGCCCACAGGGCTGCCTCTGAGGTTCGTGGGTTTGCAGGATTCAGCCGGATCTGGAAATTTCACTGCACAAGGCCTGGTGCGACGCCATCATCCTTGGTCATGCTGGCTGATGCGGTGGTGCTCAGTAGGCCATGGGGGTGGAGAGGGTTGAGACCGGCAGCTGAGTTCTCCTGGTTCCACCGCTGAGCTCCCATCCCAGGCAAGTCATTTAACCTCAGCTCCTGCCCCTGCAGAACGGGGTGGCGCCTGTCCCGCACTCAGTGGTGTCTGGGAGGCGCTCGGGCATTCTGGAGTGAAAGATGCTCAAAGAGACGCAGATAGTGGCCACTCTCAGCTTCATAGGGTAGTTCCAAAGTGAAGGTCACCCCTTCGCCCTCTCCCAGGCAGGCAGCTAATTGATACGGGTACACAGCGGGAGAGGAAACTGAGCCAGAGTTAACCCTTTGTTCCCCAGGGAGCAGCCTTGTCACCTTCATCTAATTACCCACAATTGTTCCGAGCCAAGGCTCTTCCAGCTACTTAGCGCCCCCAACGGTACATGTTGGAGAAGGAAAACTAACCCCTTCCTCCTTATTTTCTCTCTCTCCAGCTTCTTCGAAACGTATGAGCCGGAGGCCTAACACGTCAGGTAATTTCAAGCATTCCTGCTTGTTTGCTGTGCTCTGCATCACGATGTGTGCCGGGGAGATCTTCCTCCAGCTCCTAGGACCCAGTGGCAGCTCGATGGCCAGACTTAGCCCAGAGCCACCTTCATCTTCTGAGCAGAGCTACAGCTCACAGCGACTGCCTGGGCAGATCCCACACCCTGGCCCGCTCCATCTCCCCCCAAGCAGCTGCTGCTCAGATCAGGAGGTCACATGACAAGCTGGGGTCTCTGTAATACAGATCGTGGAGTCTCCAGTTTCCATCTCGATCCCGGCTGCCCCTGGCCAGGCTCTCCATGGGGTTCAGTCCAGGAAGTCTGGATCTAAAAGGCATGTCCCGGTGCTGCCTGATCTGTGAGCCGACCTGCAGGGTCAGAGAGGTGCTACTGTGGGTAACACCAGCAAGCCGGTTCCTGCACAGTGCACAGGAATGGAGACGACATCTCCTGCCGGGCTGGTCCTCAGCACTTCAGAAAACCTGGCTGAGTCTATTTGGGGACTTGGGGAGGGTCTTGGGGCCTAACTATGGGCACCCACATTTTGGCCTGCGTTGCTTGCTCAAAACCACTCAAGAGAAGCAGAGTCAGAGCCAGGAGAAGGACCCAGGAGCTGACCTAGACTCCCAGTCCCCTCCTGAACCCCCACAACTGTGCCAGCCTCCCCTTAACAACGTAGTGGGCCCATCTCCAATGGGGGAGGAGGGCCGCAAAGCACTGCCCCGGGCCATGCAGTGTGGAGAAAGCAGCCCAGAGAGCGCAAGACGTGAGTGGGGAGGGATTGCAGGAGCCAGAGGGGTAGGGAAGACGCCCGGAGGAGCCGTTTGGCTGGCCAGCAATCTCTCTCCCTGGGAGTCAGCCTGGCGTCTCTTTCTTTTTGTCCTCAGGTCTGTTTGCGAGAGGTGGGAGGCAGCCTGAGAGCCCAGGAGTGCACAAGTCACGTCACGTTGTCCCTGCTCACCCAGCGGGGTCTGCGCGGAGCCCGGGGGGCTCTCTGAATGCGTGCCAGCCCCTTGACCCAATCATCTCTTTCTATGGCAACGCCGACAGCAGCAGCAAAACAATAAGCAACCATGTTTGATTTAAGGAAAATGAATCCATTGGCAATGAGCGAGGGACCCAGGAGCTGCTTCTGAAGGGTTAATTAGTCAAGCAAACATCGTCTCATCAGTCGTCTCGCCAGCTGTCAGTGCCATGACCAGCCGAACCCCAGAGACAGGGCAGAGGCTGTGCTGGGGCGGGCTGTTCTGGACCCATCGCTTCACCTGGGAGTGTCTTTCTCCCCCATCACCAGCTGCTTCTTGCTTCTTCTTGGGTCCTGAATGAAAACTGGAAGGGGGGCAGGCTGGGCTGGCCCCTCTCTGGTGCCGGCTGCTGCTCCGGGAGGGGTAAGGGCCTGGGGGAACTCTTGCTTTCTTTAATATCGCTCTCTCTCTATTTGAAACCACAAGCCACGGAAAGGCGGCAAGGACCGTCCAGCCAGTCCAGGCAGAGACGTTCCCGTGAGGGTGCTTCTGCTGGTGGAAGCATTAATCCTTCCCAAGGAGGAGCGGCGGGCTAACCCCGGCCGTTCTGTATCACTACGTTGGAGAAGGGCTGCAGACGACCCACAGGGGGAGCGGATCAAAGGCTCCCATCTCTGCTGCTGGACCCTCAGAGGCGCACGCCGCTTTGCTCCTTCTCCCAGGCTGCCCGATCCCGTGGCCACGTGGGCCTTTCGGGCGAAAGCTTCCAAGCCGGGCATTAGAGCGGGGAGCGTCCCAGCACCCAGCCATGGGCATGTGCAGATGGCTGAGTGGAGCCACAGCTGGGACACGTGGCTTGAGGGGCCCTGGTGGAAGCAGCAAGAGACTGGGGCGGGGAAGTGGGGGGGATGGGACTCTGGACCAGCCTGAAGTTGAGCTTGGCATGGGCTGTTTGTCCTGGGTGTCTTGCCTCGTGGTGTATAGGAAACTGAAAACTTTGGCTGCTGCAGTGGCTGTGGGCAGGGAGAGGGGCCAGCGCTGCCCTGGTCAACAGCGTCTTTGGTTATTGTTAATATTAAATGCCTGGGGAAGTCAGTGTGATGGTGTCCCCGTGATTCTGGGCTGCAGGGTAACATGAGGGGCTGGCAGCTTGAATGCATCAGGCCAATGTCGGGGATGGCCCTTTACCCCCGGGCTGCAAGCTGAGGTAAAGGGGCAAAGAACCGTGGTCTTGGGGCTGCAGGCCAAGATGGAGGAGCTGGGGTAGCGGGGAGGGGCAGTTGCTTCCGCTAGAGGTGAAGATGGAGGAGCATGAGCCCATTGTTTTAGGGCCCAGGCCAAGAAGGAGAAGCAGTGGCCCTCTTCATCGGGACTGTAAGTCGGGACAGAGAAAGAGGCCAGTTTCTGTCTCCGTCAGTGTTCAAAAGTGGGTGCTCAGAGAGGTGAGCCATCCGTCACTAAGGCACGTATCAGGCAAGCCAGAGTGTTCTCCAGTTGACTAGCTACATGGAAGAATTCCTCTGTTTAAAAGTCTCCCTTTTCTTTAAAAGCCTAGGAGATTCTAGACAAAAAAAAACAAAACAAATTATGTTAAAAGAACATTACATCTACATGGTCAAGCTCTCAAAAGCCAGGAAATGTCAAAAGTAAGGTTATCCAGGCAGCTTTAACTCTGCCCCTTGAACACGTGCATTATAATATCATGTTTAATGATGTGATCACATGCCATTTTCTCTGCAAACCCTCTGCCCCATTCCTTGTTTGCTGAATGAGGCAGGGACCACACAGCGAACAGCTGTCTCGTTTGCTGCATGCCAGGCAGCTTGTGCCCTGAATGAGGCAGGTGCTGCAGGAAACCAGTGTGTGATCCTGTAATTAAAGAGTGTTTTGTAACGCATACCCAAGGGGAAGAGTTAAGGTTATGTAGCAATTTGTAACCACATAACCTTAACGTAAGCATCTTTTTGGTATAGAATAGAGTAGTAATATTCTGTCTACATATAGCACCTTTCAGCTGGGGATGGCAGAGCACTTTATCCTTATCCTCCTTTGTAATGTTGCTCTTTCTATCAGGGCTTGCACTCTAAAGAACAGCTCTGATGCAATGCCCTGGAAAACTGAAGTTAGAATTAAGCATGGCCATTTATTTATCCTGTTAACCTGGGCCAAGGGAAGGGGGCTATAGGGATAATAAATGTTTTGCACTTCCTTAGCCTCTTTTGCCCAAGGATCTCTAAGCACTAGAAGAGCCCCATTGTAAGGGTTAGTTCTGGGGGGTTCAGATCACATTTCACTCCCCCTCACACACTGAAACGTAGCCAGCGTCAGGACGACACAGCTGCTGTTTAACATCAGTGTCGCACTCCACATCAGGCCAGGAAGTGAAGATGAATGCCATATCCTGCTGAAGCTACAGGGGGAATTTAAGGAGGCCAACTGGAATGGTCCAAGTAGAAATAGGCCCAGGAGCCTTGTGTTAACACCTCCTACTCTTGGGGAAAGTACCAGACAAGCTGTGGCCAGTGCTAGAACCTAGTTTCTTGCATAAAGAAACTGAGAGACCAAGGTGACGGGTTGCTCAGAAACAGCATGTCCAGTTAGCTAGGGAATTCCATCCCATCCTGGTGGAGGATGACCTGGCCTCAGTTTTTCAGGCCTTCCTCACCTCTCCTCTGGTTTACAGCCATATGATACACCTGGGCATGAAGCCTTCAGGGTTTAGGAAACTTACAGCTAATACAGAACATTGCAGCATGTCTTCTTAGCAACATGGGCTACCGCAAGCACATCAGGCCTGTCCTCCACTTCCCACAGAACACTGAATCCAGGTGCAAGGTCCTTATTTTCAGAGCAGTCAATGGCCTCAGCCCAGGGTGTCTAAAATAGTTTGCGGCTCCAGGAGGAGGACTGGTGTGGAGCACTTCACTCCTCTGGTACAGTAGAACTTGCCAACGTTATCTGTGCTGGAGACAGAACTTTGTCAGGGGCTGGTCCCAGACTGTGGAGTGAACTCCAGGAACTAAAGATCATCATAAACCTCCTCACCTTCCACCCCCAGGTCAAAGGAGCTTCTCCAATCAGCCTTCTCGAACAGAGAGAGATGGAGGGTGCCACTTAGCCCTGGCATTAATTGGAGCAGCTGAGGAGCTGCTCTAACTTACACCTGTGGTGTAAGGTCCATAAGAAGACAGGACACCAGTGCTCCATGGGTCTTGCCACCTCTCAGGATTTCGGCACAGGATTGTAGGAAACAGCTGCAACCATGCATAGGTCTAAATTACCACCAGGGCTGGAGCAGTTAGTCATCAATGAATCTCGTTTGTTGGCTAACTGGAGTTTTTCGCACCAGTTATCAGGTTGGTTCCCATTCCCCAAACGGCTTCTTGAAATGTGATTCTGAAGCAGACACTGTCTGTGTGCAGCTGACTCAGCAAAGCCAACATGAATAGCAGATGATTAATGGAATGAATGCTAGGAGTAACTGAGTCCCCCAGGGGCTGAGAGATAGAGAGAGATAAAGAGACCCACCTTAGGCCGCAGAGAGACAGTCACCAGAGCCAAAAACTATTCTGGTTGGAGATCCAAGAAGCTGGAAGCAGCTCACTGCTCTGCTTGGTGAAAGATTGAGACCCATGTTTATGCCTTGTGGGCATAAAATGGACTGAAGTTGGGGCCCGTACGTGCTGCTTGGGGTTTTACACTCTGTGTCGTATGCATTGTGGATGGGAAAAGTCCAACTATTGAAGGGTGATGGTCAGGCACCAGATTTTCCATTCTGTAGATCTTTTTTTTTTTTTTAATTTCTGTTCCTAAAAGGAGCAAAACCAAAAAACATTGACGTCCTGAAATATGAAATTTCAGGAGAATAATTTTAGGTCAATTTGAAACATTTTGTTCCAACTTCAGCTTTTTCAATTTGCTACGACGTCATCTAAGATAAAATAAAGAAATGGAAAATTGTTTCCAAAGGAGATTCGGAGCAGCTGGCCATTGGCTTTTGGTTTGGTTTTCCTAAAATGAAATTTTGAAATCAATGCGTTTCCGCAAAACATTTTGCTTTTGACAAAGCAGCATGGAAAAATGTCCTGTTGGAAAATTCCTGGCTACTGTTGAGTCTGTCTCTATTCTTGGGATGAATCTGGCTATCCTGTAAGCACATGCCTGGTCCCTAGCGCCTGCATGACGATACTGGACCCTGTCATGTTGTTTTCAGACCCTTGTCTTTAACCCATCACACTCTGAGGAGCCCTAACATGAGTCTCATTCGCCGACTGCCCCCTCTCCTCTTTGTAAAGAGGCCCCATGTGCCCCACCTTCTGGGAGAACCAGCTGGCAGAGAATGACACTCTCCCCATCTTTCTTCAGCTTAGCCCCTGCTAGACATGATCACAGTCTGAGTATCCACATGGGGAACGAATATTTAATAACAGGCTTGGTCTGGCAGAGAAAAGTCTGACACGAGCTAATGGCTGGAAGTTGAAGCTAGACACATTCAGACGGGAAATGAGGCATAAATGTTTAGCTGTGAGAGTAATTAGCTACTGGAACAAATTGCCAAGGGTCGTGGTGGATTTTCCATCACTGACTATTTTTAAATCAAAACTGGCTGGCTGTCTGAAAGCTCTGCTCTAGGGATTATTGTGGGCAGGTCTCTGGCCTGTGTGACACAGGAGGTCAGATTGGACCATCACATTGGCCTTGGAAGCTGTGAATCTAGAAGAGGACGTCCATTCCCCACAGGCCAACTGAACCGCTAAGACAGGTCAGTAATTCCAGTCAGGGCAGGTGGGACGGAGGTACAGGAGGAGTCGGGCAGAGTCAGAATTAGCACTCAGGAGCCTTGCGGCGCATAGCCTTGTGCACAGACTACTAGTCTCTTCCTAGAAGGGGCTCACAGAATGAAGCCAAGGTCGTGCCATCCTGTGCAGGGCCGCAGAGACTGCAGACTCGGGCCGCCGAATAGATGACAGGCCGGCTGGCCATATGTGTGTCCTGCATACTGTGACTGGCAGCTACAACCAGAGAATAAAGGTGCCAGGACTCGGGTAGAGCCTGCTGGGAGGCTAAACACGTGAGCGGCGAGGGCGGTCTCAGAGATTAGGCGAGTGAGAGCTATATAAGTAGATGTCTCTGGGAGATGACCTCATGTCATTGCCCTCAGTTGTGCCCTGCACCTTGGAACACGCAGAGTTAACAGCATGACCAGGTCGGTGAGATTCCTGACCTTGGAGGAGAAGAGCTATTTTTGTTCTTTAAAAGCCAGAGCTATTTTTAAGAGGCAGCCGTCATCCCTTAAGTGAAGACGCCGGCAATGGTAGCTTCCGCTACTAATGGAAGAGCTCTCCTACATGTGTTCTAGGCACCAGGCCCCATTACTGTCACTCAGCCATTCTTCTTCCATTAGCAGGTGGGAAGGCAGAGCTGGAATTGGTTACGTGTCGGGAACAGCGTGGGCACCGTGTGTGCCACAGAAGATGGAAGGCAAGATAGCTGCTTTCACATTTACTTTAGGAAGGAGGCTGAAGAATTACTCCTCCTCTATGGCTTTCCACACAGTTGCTGTCTAACCCCCACCCTCCAAGCCCCTTTTGGCATGGGGGATGGAATGCATGCCCATCTGCTCTAGAACCAGTGGAGCTAAAGGAAAACCCCTCTGTCATAGTAATATTCCTTGATTTGAACCTTAGCGTTCAAATATAAGGTACTAACATGAAGTCCTCTAAGCTTAATCTCCAGCTTAGATCTGATAGGCTGCCACCAGGTCAGGAATTGATAGGGCCTGACCCCCCTTTCCTCTCTCTGGTGTCCCCAACCCTCCCCTGGGGGGACCTCCAGATAACCTGTTTCTCTGTTTCCCAAGAGATAAGCGTTCTTTTCCCTCAGGACAATTGAGATGCAAAATACCAACAGCTTGGCTTTGCCTTTCCCCGTTCCTGCCTTCCCGTGAGGGAGACAGATACCTGATACAGAGGTTTCAATTTCTCTGCCTTACTAGAAAAAGAAACTTCCACAAGTTTTGAAAAAGAAAGCTTTATATAGAAAGAGAGAAAATACAGAATAATAACTTGCATAAAAATTAATACAGGCTCCTACTTAAGAAAATATGAACAACCCAGTCTGATTTAAAAAATAGCCAATTTAAATAGACCAGCAATCACACACAGTAAGTACAAAGCAAAGCATATCATAGCCGATTTTACTTTGTTTCCGTTTGGTACTCACTGCCTTTTAGTAGAATGAGAAGAAGATTGGAGTTAGCAAGATAGCTTGTCCCTCACAGCCGAGGAAGCAACAAAGACCCAGCAATCCACATCTGTAAATACAACACAAAGCTCCTCATAGCCGAATTACTTTGTTTCCCTTTGTACTCACAGACTTTTAGTAGAATATTTCAGATAAGATGGAGTTAGAAGAAAAGCTTGTTTACTCATAGCCGAGGAAACAACAAAGACCCCGAGTATACAAATTCCCGCCCCTGACTTTTAAACAATCCAGTTCTCTGATTGGTCCTCTGGTCAGGTGTTTGGTTACCCTTTCCAGGTAAAAGAAACTTAACCCTTACCTTACCTATCTACTTATGACACCCTCTTAGCAGTCAACAGAAGTAGAAGGTCTTTTATCTACTGTCGGCCTCAGTGGAGCGTGTACCCTGGAGGTTTTACCTAAACAAGGCAGCATCTAGAGATACCCGGTGTACATGTTAGCTAGTGCAACACAATATGTATCATGGGGAGGTGGTACTTTTAAGGAATTAGACAAGGCTGCTGCCTAGCTGTGACATACGCCCCTAGGGTGCAACCTGGAATGGGGGTATCACTCAGCACTCTGGCATTCCACTCTGGGCTCCCTCTCACATTGTGAGGCTGTGACAAGCTGCAATCCTCTCCAGGTCTTGCACTTACACAGCCAGGGACACACCCAGCTGCAGTTACACAAATGCTTTCGCTAGCCACTCATGAACCAACAAGAGGTTTCATCGAGTTCCCCCCCAGCCTAGGACCCCAGAGATGTACTATCCGATTGGTGTAAGTTATTATCCGGTCCTCAATGTGGAGAGGAAAATGCACCAGCCCCCACTTCCTGAGCAGATTTTCCTTTGCACTTCAAACCACACACTGTATTAGGTAAAAAATATAAAACAGATTTATTAACAACAGAAAGATAGATTTTAAGTGATTATAAGTAATACCGTACAGATCAAAGTTGGCTACCTAAAAAATAAAACAAAATTGCAATCTAAGTTCTATACACTACATAGGATTTGAAGTAAGCAGTGTCTCACCCTGATGATACAAACCAATCTGTCATACACAGGGTGGGATTCTCTATTTCCTGCCTGGGGCCACCTCCCCGGTTCAGTCTTTGCTCCTGAGGTGTCTCCAGGTGTTGAGTTGTGGGGAGAGTGAGGCCAAGTGATGATGTTGCTTCCCCCTTTTATAGTTTCTTCCATGTGGAGGGAACTTCATTGTCCCAAACAAAGCCCCCAGAGCAGTTAGTGGAAAAGTACAGGTACAAAATGGAGTCCAGAGTCGTACAGGTACAAAATGGAGTCCAGAGTCACATGAGCTAGTCACATGCCCTCACATGCTTCGATGAGTCATAGCAGCCTTTAGCCATATGTTGGCTGGAACATTCACAGGAAAGTCCATCAGATGGGGATAAGCTTGTGTTAATGGGCCATGACCTTGAATGGTTCATCCACAATGTGCTGGCTAGACTGGATGTAAACTGCCTTGTGGGTGTCACCCCAGCAGCAAATACAATTGAAATACTGGTACATAGTCAATATTCATAATTTCAAATACAATGACAGCACATACAATCCAACAGGATATTGATGTTCAACAGATCAAGACTTTTAGAATGATACCTTACGAGGCAGACTTTGCACAAAACATATAATGATACCACCAGGGTTAATATGGGGGTGCCGGGGTGTTGTTTTGAGGTACAGAATGTCACACCAGCCATTTGTGAAACGTCACAAACTGGCTGTAGAAGAGGAGGGATAAGAGTTTATTTCCCGTCTGTACCTAAGAGCAAAGGGATGTTGATTTTGGAGTGTCTCTACTCAGTGGTTTTAGCGTTGTGAGAAATACTCCAAAACTGGCGGTAATCCTCCTCTCTGAGCCTGGAAACGCGGAATCCCGAACAGCTGGGCTTAGCAGTGCCCCAGGTGTGTGGAGTGTCCGTTGACTTCAATGAGCATGCCACAAGGATGGTGAAACCAGCCACATCCCTCCTTCCCCATGAGGGACACTGTCTTGATCTCTTACTCTCTCTCAGACCCACCTTCAAACAATTATTCCTCTGATCCTGCCACAGGCCTTTCAACTCTGCCAGCGGCTAGAAAAATGCTGAATTTTCCCAGGTGGCTGGTATGTTTCATTGCTTGGAGCTAAGCCTGGGGAAGCCAGAAACTAGAGAGCCAGGCCTATGAGCCCGTAGTGTGAGATACATGGGAAGTCCCAATGGACGGCTTCCCGAGAGAGCCCTCTACAGCCAAGTAACCCAAGACGTGTCAGCACAGGGGCCTGAGATTGCTCCTGTGCAGATGTACAGATGTGTCAAGTGGAGATGAGTACTTAGGAAGGGAATGGCCATCTCTCAGCAGAGCAGATGTGAGAACTTTGGGCTAATATCCTTTGCCTGCCAACACAGTGCTCTGCTGTCCTCACCAAGGAGGAGAGAAGAAGAGCCCCTTGACTCCTGACTGGGTTGGCTTCTTCCTGGGCTTCATAGATGTGCTCTCAGAGTGAGCGCCAGCTGATCTTTGCCTGCATGTTCCGGGCCAGGTGAGATTCTCAGGTGTGGGGATACTGCAGAGATGGGTGCATTAGCAATGTCAGGTAAATGAGTGGTCCCAGCTGAGCGCTGTTGACTTTTCTGTGTGTGAACACTAGACAGCGTTACTAGATTAGATGTATTTCAAAAGTCCGTCTGTCTTGCTCCCACCCAAAGTAATCTGTCCAAAAAGCCACAACAGACCTCCCCCATCAAATCCCACCATTTTGCTCATCTTCACTGCTGTAGCTGCTACACGAGTGCCCTTGTCTTCAAGATTTTTCATTGCCATGTCCCCATCTATCTCTCTGGCCTCCCATTCCCCTGCGGCTGGGTCAGTGCTGTCATCTTTCTATCTAGTCATTTATCTACGTTCCTCAGCCTGCTATCTCAGTGCCTCCCAGATCCCCACTTCTGTTCTCTGCCTTGTTGGAGGTTGATCCTTTCCTGACCCTCTCTCCATCTCTGATTCTCTCAGCTCTTCTCCACAGCCCATTGTTGACCTGTTCCCTGTGAGGGCACTCAGCTCGTAGAGAGCCATTGTGTCTCTCCTTTTCCACTCTCACTCTAGGCTTTGCATTGCTGCAACCTCTGGGCATTGCAAGACTGTTCTGTTGAGAGCAGTGCTGTCTTGCTGTTGAGTAGCCAGGGTTTCATGAACGTGACTCTCATAAGCAAGAATACACAAAGTTCCTCTCACTTGAATTTTCAGATCATTGTGCTTTCCAAATACCAGACATACTGGCCTGGAAATAAATCCGTGCTAAAAATGTCAAGGCAAATCTCTGTGGGGGAAGGGATTTGTTTGCGGAAACTCATTTTCAGCATCAACTGGATTGGGCAGAAGAGTCGGGGGTCAGAGATTGTGTGTGATAGGCCAAAACTTGTCCCTACATGACGTAACACTGAATCTGACCTGGGGATTGGTCCTGCTTTGAGCAGGGGGTTGGACTAGATACCTCCTGAGGTCCCTTCCAACCTGATATTCTATGACCTGGAGAGCTGATGAATCAATCTCTTAACTGAAACTGTAGCTTGATGACTATTAACTGTCAAGCCACCGTTTGGGAGCGGGGGGTGGCTTATGCACAGATATAATGGGTATTACGATACGTTTCTTCTGTTGTATCAGAAAGCGCCATCTTTGCTCCCCATGTGTCCGTCGGCTTTTCTCCACTGCCCTTTTCCCATCCCTGGCCTCTTCCCCAACCCCTTCTGCCTTCTATGTGCCTGGATGCCAGCTCCTTCTCCAACTCTTCCCACCAGGCCCCTTCCTCTTTCTCGAGCCCTCATCAGCCCTTTGTTCATTGCTGGGCCATCGCTCCTGGTCCTGATCTCCCCTCTCCAGCCACCCAGCTTCCTCCCTCCTCCCTTTCCACTTCTTTTGGTCACCACTGCTGGGAAGCTGGTGCATGTCAGTTCTGGACTGCTCTCAGCTGAGGAGCCAAGTCCATCTCCTGGGTTCCCAGCTTCACCCCCATCCTTCACTGTGTCAGTTCTCGGTGCTCCACATCTCTAGGGCATCCCACAATCAAAGAAGCAGCTTGCCCACTGGGCAGCGCTGCTAAGGCTTAACAGCTGGGCCCACCTTTCTGTCTCCCTAGGGTTTTATGTCACACGTCACACTGGTATCCAAGTGTCCCCCCGCAGGACAAGTGAACACAGACATCTGTCTCTCATCCAGTCCTGCTGGTAGGAACAAGCTTAAGACTCTTGTTGCTGGGACGGCTCTGTATTGTGGGTGGGAGGATGCTGAGGGGCCCAGACATTTAGCCTTGCGTGCAGCATGGCGGGCGGTGGTGATTTCATCAGCCGCTTCTGCTGGATGCTGGCGTCCTGCACAGACGTTAAGGCTGGCACGGACCGCTGGGATCAGACAGTCTGACCTCCTGCCTAGCACAAGCTGGAGGATTTCACCCAGTCACTGCTGCTCCAGTGCAGTGCGGTGAGGTTGAACCAGAGCAGGATGCAGTCGTGACACCTGAAGTTTACAAATGCATGGCTCACTGTGACCAGGTCAGTGTCTGCCAGAAGCAGCGTCATCCCCTGGCCAGACGCAGGTGGAAACATCTGTCCTTTGCCACCACATCAATTCGGGTATCTAATCACATTGCCCTGCACCAAGGCTGTGGATGGCTCTAACACCCAGAGCACGGCACCTTCAACCAGCAAGGGGCAGCTTTAACTCCAGTGCCTGGAACCGTTTTGATTTCCTAATGCGAGAGAGTGCAGCTGGGTAAGGGACCATCTAACGTTTGAGTCCGGGGCACGGCAGTAGGCAGCTAGATCCCCCTACTCAGATCAGCCGGTGGCCATCACAGATCCATCCTGGCAGACAAGCTGATGGGCGCAGGATGGAGGGGTGGATATAGATCTGTAAAGCTGGGATTCCTATAAATGCTTCTTCCTTTAATGGGGCCTGCTGAATGGTAGCAGGTTCCCCTGGTAACACCACCAAGGTTACCATGGCAGTGTCTTGGCTACAGATTAAAAAAAACCCCACCGTGAGATTCTTAGAGAAAAGGAAATGGAATAATAGGGCGGGTGCCACGAGCTGCTGCCACACCCCAGGGGGCGTAGATGGGGGTCTTGTCACACTGGCCGTGCAGCACACACACATGCCTGGTGCACTTGTGCATAGACAAGCACACACACAGTGCACAATTCTCAGGATCCCCTGACTTTTAATTGGATAATTTTCATGCTGGTGCTGTGTTCTCCTCTCCAGTTTGTTCCTCCATGTGACTCAGCTTAACCCTTCCCCTGCTGGAGCCCCTGCTGTGCTGCCACCGTCTATTATTGTTCCATCAGGGGCAGGGCCGGCTCCAGGTTTTCTGCCACCTCAAGCAGCAAAAAATAAATAAATAAATATAATAAAAATGAAAAAAAAAAAACAACAACAAAACCCCCAAACAAAACAAAACAAACAAAAAACCCCCAGCACCGCAGCAGCACGATTGCGCTGCTCCACTCTTTGGTGGCAATTCAGCAGCGCGTCCTTCACTCTGAGAGGGACTGAGGGACCCGCCGCTAAATTGCTGCTGAAGACCCGGATGTGCCGCCCCAATAGGGGCCAGAGGGCTGCCCCTTGGTATTGGCTGCCTGAAGCACTTGCTTCTTTAGCTGGTGCCTGGAGCCAACCCTGATCAAGGGACATCTAGGTTGCCCCGGCATGGTCAGCAGCAGCAATCCCTCCCTTCCACTTTCCCCATCCCCAGCTACACCTACCCAATCTGCCCACCCCTCCAGTTCCCTGGCCCCAACCAGAGCCGCGAGGCTCATGCTTCCCCTAGCATCCATCCCACCTCCAATTCCCTCTCCCCAGCCACAGCAACTCAGCATCTCTCCCCAGCCCATTTGCCATCCCTGCTCCATCTCCCCAGAACCACCAAAGCCAGGGATGAGCCTTCCCTGCAGTGATGAAGTGGGAATGTCCATAATGTTTTCTCTGAATACTGTGTGGGTGCCTCAATGTCCCCAATGCATTTCTTAAGTATCTAGGTGGTAGGATAAGGGTGTGTGACTGTTGCAGAGCCCTAGAGGGCAGGGATGTGCAGGGGTCTGTACAGAGAATGGCTGACACCCTGTCTCCTGGCAACTGATGGCCTGGGCTGCTCTCCTGCAAGTGCCAACTGAAGGTGTTGGAGAACAAAGAGATCAGGTGGCCTCCTGGCCTGGAAAAGAGACAAAGGCCAGAGGACGGGCTGGAGAGTTTCCGTTTGGAGCTGGCTAGGGAAAGAGAGAGAAGCCCAGAGTCAGGGCCTGGCCTCCTGCCCCACCCAAGATGTACCTGCCTGAGGGGTCCTGTTTCCTATAATTACAAGCTCTGTTTTGGACCGTGTTCCTGTCGTCCAAGAAACCTGCTGTGTTACTGGCTGGCTGAGAGTCACGTCTGGTGCGAAGTTGGGGTGCAGGGCTTCCCCCGGAGCCCCGCCTGGGTGGAGTCACTAGGCGAAGCACATGGTGTGAGAAGGGGATGCTGAATGCTCCGAGGTCAGACCCAGGAAGGTTGAAGCTGTGGAAGCTTCTTGCCCTGGAGACAGTCTGCTCAGAGAGAGGAAACTCCCCCAGAGTCCTGCCTGCCTTTGTACCAGAGCATCGCCCAGTGACTCTGTGACCACCTGCTATGGGAGGGGCCCTGCAGCATTGCAACAGGGATACCAGGCCCGGGGAGCCCCTGTGTGTGTGTGGGGTGGGGCTCTCTGGCTCTAAATCGGATGGTGCCAGGGACTGTCTGAGCCCGCACCAGCTGGGGATGTGCCAGGGGAGCAAGGGCCTTCCCCCAAGCATCTGACTCCCTGCAGCGGGCCTGTTCCTTCTGCGCCTCGTGGGCTCCAGTCTCTCATTATTTGCTCTCAGCTACACAGCGTGGCTGGTACTTGCCAGGCCCAACCCCACAGCAGCCTCGGCACAGAGATAATTGGCTGGGCCAGAGATGGGTCAGGTGTGGGGGTTCTGACCTGGGGCAGGGAGCTGGGGGGTGGCAGGGAGGTTGTGGGGAGGGGGTTCTGACCTGGGGCAGGAGGTTGGGGTGCAGGAGGGGGTTTAGGATGCTGGCTCCAGCTGGGCGGCGCTTACCTCAGGTGGCTCCCAGAAGTGACCGGCATGTCCCTCCTCTAGCTCTTAGGCAGAGAGGCCAGGGGGCTCTGTGTCTGCCTCTGTGCTTAGAAGCTGGACATGCTGTCTGCTTCCGAGAGCTGCGCGGAGCCAGGGCAGGCAGGGAGGCTGCCTTAGGCCCACTGCCACTGACCAGATTTTTAACAGCCCAATCAGTGGTGCTGACCAGAGCCAATGGATGCCTGGCAGCTGTGGAGAGTTTTTTCTTGGGGGGGAGGGGAGTGGGCACTGAGGCCTGGCTGGGGGCTCGATGACTGGGTTGTGGGTATGTGGAGGAGGCTTCTGACCTGGGGGTGGGGAAGGGGGCTCAGGACTGGGGTTGGGGTGTGGGAGGAGGTTCTGACCTGGGGCAGGGTGTTGGGGGGTGGGAGGGAGTTTGGGGTGCAGGCACTTACATCAGGTGGTTCCTGGTTGGTGGGGGCAGCAGGGCTAAGGCTGGCTCCCTGCCTGCCCTGGCTTCGTGTGGCTCCTGGAAGTGGCTGGCATGGCTGGCTCCTGGGCAGAGAGGCCAGGGGCTCGGGGCGGGGGCAGTGTGTGGAGCCCCTGTGGCCACCCTTGCACCCAGGAGATGGCCGGTTCCAGGAGGCGCGCAGAGCCAGGGCAGGCAGAGAGCCGGCCTTAGCCCTGCTGCGCCGCTGACCGGTCCGGTCAGCAGTGCTGACTAGAGCCACCAGAGTCCCTTTTCCACCAGGCGTCGCACTTGAAAATCTGGCAGCCCTAAGCAGGGCGCATGGCTGCTTCAGGGGACGATGCAATAATCCCCCCGGGGGACAGTGCTGGAATGACCTCGAGTTAGCTGCTGGTTTTGGGCGCTGAAATGTTAATCCTTATTGGGCGACCATGCTAAGTCCATCGTTGCGTGTTGTGTGGTTGTGGCTGTCCCAGGCTATTAGTGAGATAGGTGGGGGAGAAAGTGTCTTTTCTTGGACCAACTTCCGTTGGTGTGAGAGAAGAGCTTTCAAGCCACACAGAGCCCTCCTTCGGCTCCGGGGAAGGGACTCCCAGCGGCCTAGCAAAATGCAAGGTGGAACGGATGGTTCAGTGTCAGGAGTTAGTTCCACCCATTTCGCTGGGCCGTGGGGAATCCCTTTGTCCCTGAAGCAGAGCTCTGTGGGACTCGAAAGCTTGTCTCTTTCACCAACAGAAGATAGGCCAATGGAAGCTATGAGCCCCGCCCCCCCCCCCACTTAGGCCAGCAGTGCCGAGGCACTGTACAAATCCTGCGCAGTATAGGGGCTTTATGACCCCAAGCTTCCCGCAGCTCGTCTGCAACGAAGCTGGTGCTCTGCATGAGCTATTGTCACCAGAGGCAGCCGCTGGCAGCTCAAGGCCATGGAGCTGAGAACAAACCACAGCCACAAAACACGTCATTCACCAGCATCACAAACCAGGCTGCAGAGAGAGCCGGGGTCCCAGACTCAGAGCCACAAAGTGGGACTCCAGGGGAGGGGTGAAAGCTGCAAAGCGAGGGCACAGCACACGCGAGAGGCCTGTTCCATTCTCCGACTACTCTGATTGTACGGTTTGCTGGCCAGGGTGGAAGATGTTTTCAGCTCCATACTCCCAGCCCAGCCCCGGAGCAGCAGAGCAACGAAAGGAAAACCCACTCCCAAGGCACCTGGCTGGATGGTACCGCCTGGACAGGGGTGGCCAGCGATCACTCACCCCTAGAACCGTCCCTGAATATCGGGCAATCAGGGGTCCTGCAAGTGTGCTTGTCCCCCATTCTTTTACAGTTACCGCTGTGTGCATTGCAGTGGTACCTAGAGGGCCCAGCTGAGCTTGGGGCCCAGTTGTGCTGGACGCTGCCCACGCACTGAGCTACTGCCAGCCCCTGCCCCAGAGAGTTGACACTCTAGCGAGCCAAAGGAAGAATTGTGCCCATTTTACAGCTGAGGAAATGACTTGCCTCTGACAGAGCTGGAAAATGGACCCAGATCCCCTGAGTGCTACTCGCATGCCTTAACCACTAGCCCAGCCTTCCTCTCAGCTTAGCCTACTTGCAACAGGAGAAAGGGCAGCCTCACTTTATGGAAAGCATTGCCCAGTGGTTAGGGTGCTAGTCTAGGACTTGGGTGACTCAGGTTCAATTCCTGGCTCGGCCACACACTTCCTATGTGACACTGGGCACTTCCCCGTGCCTCAGTTTCCCCAATGGGTTTAACAGCCCTGCCTCAGAGCGCTGTGTGAGGATCCCTATGTTAAAGATCATATGGTGCTCAGAAATGGGAATGGCCAGAGAAGTACTGTAGCTAGAGTCCGCTCTTTGATCAGTGCGCTGGTGTGTTCTCTCTTTAGGGCAGGATACTCAGACCTCAGGGGTTCAGGAGACAAATTAGCAATCAGCATTACCCAAAAGAGGCCCAGGCGGGTGCATTCCTTGTTTCATTTACTGTAGTACTATAGATTCTTATTTAAACAGCGTGATGGGAAGTATTTCATTTAGAAATCTAGATATTATTCTCCCAGAAAAATGACGGGCCAAGTACTGTTATTTTACCAACCACAGTTGGTTAATAATAACCTAGTAAAAGCATCCCAATTGGTTAATACCATCGCTGGGTTAATAATGCGATCACACCATGTTTTAATATCATGTGCTGCAAAGAGCTGTGGGGGCCACATTAAAGAGCCAGTTGCCAGCCTCCGGCTGAGTACCACTGCCTATGGGCATGTATTTGAATCCTATCCTCAGTCACTGTGTACAACAACCCCGCAACAGTCCAGCCTCCCATGGGTACACATCACAGAATGAGGCATTTCGCTCGGAAGTGAAAGTAGGTCCTGGCCAGATGGGGGATTCCCCTGATTTTCGGCCAGGCACCAGTCCAAGCCGCTGCCAGTCATAAGTTCCAGGGGGCGGCTTCCCCTGGGCTCAGGAAAGCCAGCGGCGTGGCTGCTCTGCTCCAGGGCTTTGTGGGTAACGAGGGGTTGGAGCAGCTGCCTGGGTGGGTGACATAGAGCAGATAAAGGGTTGGTCATGCCCTTTGCGGCCTGCCTGGTGGATATTAGTCCAGAGTTACAGCTTCAGTCCTCGGAGGAGCACAGGCCTGGGCAGGACCACCTGGGTCACAAGTCCAGGCCCCTCTTATCTCAGGCAACCGCGGTGCAGCATCCTGTGTGTAAACATGGTGGCCCAGAATTGTGCACAGTATCCCAAAGGTCTCCCCAGGGCCTTGGCCAATGGCACTAATATGTCCCTGTTGCGACTGGACATGCCTTGCTTGAGCTATCGGGCTGCTTTCATGGCCATAGCACATCCTGCCATTTCTCCGGGGAGCAGGGGTGACCACCAGAGGGGGCGGTCACACGTTCCCCTTGTGTGCTGCCCCCATCCACCACTGCCCTCTGCTGGAGGGACTCGGGATTGCTCAGCTATGTCCCTCAAAGCCCCCTCCCGCCAATAGTTGATGGTGACGCGCAAGGGGTAGACACCTGCTGCTGGAGAAATCTGTTGCCATTGGGTTGCACAAGACATCTCACATCATCCCAACTGGAAACCTCTCCCTGTCACCCTTGCCGACAGCTGCTGTGCCCATCACAATGGCTTCGCCAGATGCTACTGTGCGCTGTGGGGGATCCAGAACCAACTTTGCTGAAACTGGCCAGCAGGTGGCACTGGAAGAGCAGGCAAATGGAGTTTATTTCCTCACTGATTTTCCCAAGTGCACATTGCATTGCCAAGGGTTCCCCTCAGCCCGGTGTGTGCGTCTGCCCAGTTCCCCTCGCCACTGGTGCTACAGAGGAGCTGACCAGTCCCTGTGGTTTGGACAGGGAGCACCCTGCTCAGTAGCTAGAGGGAAAGGAAAGCTGGGCTGCAGGGCAGGGTCTAACAGCCTTGCTGGGGGAAAGGATGGAACAGCAGGGTGGGCCAAAGCCTGGAGCAACTGAGACCCGTGTTCAGTGACAGGTCACTTAACCTCGCCATGCCTCAGTTTCCCAGCTGCACAATGGGGTGAACAGCCCTGTGCTGCCTGTCAGGGCGTGTGAGGATAAATACATTACGGATTGCGAGGTGCTCAGACATGGGGGGGTCCAGGTGAGACTCTGCGTTAGAGATGGCCATGCTGTAATAGTTTGCACATCTATAGCTGTCATAATAGCCCCATTTTATGCATGGGGAAACTGAGGCACAGAGCGAGGCAAAGGGCTTTGGCCAAGCCCACACAGCGAGAGTCATGGCCTCTAGCCATGTGCTCTAACCACTGAATCATGCTGCCTTCCAACCTAGTATCAGTCAACACAGTGGCTGAGTGCACAAATGCATTTCTCCTCCCACTACATAAGTGAGTAGGCTGGCCATTTTGCCATGGGGGAAACTGAGGCACAAAGAGAGTAATTTACCTAAGGGCAGAGAGACTGTGGGCAAGCCAGGGTTTGGGCCCAGGTTTCCTGCTACCTAACTCAAGTCCTTAACCACAAACCCCACTCAGCGCCTCCTTGGCTGATAGGTCCTGAGGCAAACACCAGCTGTGGCCACATCTCTGGTGATTTCTGCCAAAGGCGCTGCAGCAGCATGACATATATTGACTTCAGAATTGGGCCATACTGCTCTGTGAGAGCCTGTGTGGGCCTGTCTGACACTGCGTGATGGGCACGGGATGGCGATGAATTCCCCCAGCAGGCAGTGGCGCAGGCAGTGGCCAGGAACGGGCACAGATGTGCGGCACCATTTTCCTCTGCCCATAAATAATGTGACACCTGCCTCCGCTTGGGGGTGATGCGCCTGGCAATGGGCACTGGCGGGTGGGCGAGGTTGATAGGGCTGCCAGGGAAGCACGAGGAGAGGCCTCGGGCATGTGGCTAATGTATCTCAGCCTTTCCTGCCAGCGCCTTCTGCTGGTCTGGCCCTGGAACCACCTTCCTAGTTCAGGCATGGCCACCTCCACGGCTCTGCCAAGCCATCCTGCCGCTGCACATGCCCTGCTGTGTGTGCCACTCTGCCAGCGCTGCTCTGTGCTGACCTGCAACCCCTGATCCTTGCCGGTCCAGGGCTAGCCATGCCAATGCCCCTCAGTGCAGCTTTGCCAACCTGCTGCAATCTCTGCTCTGCTCCTTCTCCGCCAACGTAGCACAGGCGTGACCTGCCTTGCACCCCTGCAGCTGGCTGCTGCGTGTCTAGACCAATGTCACTACTGCTGATGTGCTGTACCCCAGAGGTGGCTGCATCTCAGTGACTTCAGGCCGTACACTCTGGGCTCATTTGAGTTGGATTGCAGCATTAAAGGTGCAGTCTCAGGCCAGATCCTCAGCTGGTGTAAACAGGCTGTGGAGTCAATTAACACCAGCTGGGGTTCTGGTCTGTTACTCTCAGCTTGACTGTGCTCTTTGCACCAGGTAGCCCCCCACAGTCCCCAGGCGCGGGGGGAAACCAGCCTTCCTCCTCCTCCTCCCTTGGCCATCCTTAGCTCAACTGGCCTTTTCAACGTGCGCTGCGAGCAGCAACACTTCCCTGCTGACCTTTCGGCTGCTCTATTTATAGGGATGTTTCCAGGCGAGAGACCTTCAGCTCAGCAGCTTTGAAGGCAATGCTCGCCACGGGGGGCTCTGGGGCAAGCGCGGAGCTGCCAGGTTTGGAGGCAGGGCAGGAGATCTCAGGAGTGTCCCCAGAGCATGGCGCAGGCCTCGGAGGCAAAGACAGGGAGTGGCAGAAAGCCGAGCTGCTGGCTGGAGAGCTGGTGCCTTTTATTTCATACTTGTGTGTGAGACTCGAGTGCAGCCGCGTCCCTGCTGTCATTCGTTGGGTGAGCTGGACCCCTGAGGCCCCCTGCTCTGCGGAAACCATTTCAGGTTCATCTGAACCACAGATGCCCTTACACTAGTGAGGACAACTCCAATGGCAACTGATCCTCACGCTTCAGGGCCCAGCTACCAACAGTGAAGAACAGGAAGAAACATTCCGCAGCTGTACAGGCAGGGGACTTATGATGGACTGAAATCCTGCCTCTGAAGCAGCTGGCACTGACTGCTGCTGTAGGCAAGGCGCCAGAGTAAATGGGCCATTGGCTTGTTCCGGCAGGGCCGTGCTGGAGAATTAAATCTGGAATGTAAATTACCTTCCCTCAAAGTCCAGGAAGCGCAGAATTTACCCCTTTGTAACAGTGATCAACGAGATCCCTCCCCCTTCCCCCTGAGGGTCATCTGCTTTCACAGCTCTGCCTCATGTGTAACAGATGCTGCTGCACAGTGACTTCCAGTTCTGATGTGTCCCATCCATTCTGGCACAGCCCCGTGGCTGGGCTCACAACCGGGCCCAGGTACACCTGGAAGCTTCCTGACAAACCTGAGCTGAGTTTCCAGGGAAATCGGCCGTGTCTTGGGTTCCGTTGCAAACGTTGGTGCAGAGCTTTGGTTGCCAGCCCTCAAGCATCACAATATTAGACCAAGGCACTGTCAGGAGAGTGCCAGGGAGCTCCAGGAGAGCTCCTAGCAGCAGGCACTTTAACTAAAGAGATATGACCCTCACGCTCGGGATCGTGGGTTTACTGAAAGATAGAGAGACGATGCCTGGTTTACGTTATATACAAAAGCTAATGCCTTGAGAACATTGCCACGTCATTAGTGCTGACTGCTGCTGTGGCTCTGTGATTGCGATTGAACTGGTGCCACAAAGATACAGACACCAGGGCCTGTCAGCGGGGATGGAACCTGGGACCTTCATTAGCAAAAACTCATCTGGGAAATCCTCTGTTAGGTGAGAGGGCTCAGCAGGCTCTCACTGTAACTGTAGGGCCAGCCACCAAGGGGAGACATAAGCACACAGTTCCCAGGGAGAAATTCTGATGGGGCAAAACCCCACCTGTAATAGACACAGGCTTCAGTGCCAAAGCCCTTCAGTGGAGCACCGTGAGGAGGGGTCTCCTAGATACCGGGACAACCCCTGGGCTCCTTGATCTTCCTGATGGAGCCTGACCAAACCATCCCCCATAAATCAGTCCTGGCTGGAAGAGCCACGTCGCTCCTGGGTGGCGCGCCAGGGGCTGTGCTTGGAGCAGAGGCTGTGCTGGGCCCCATCAGTCACCCCACATGTTAGGCCGTGGGGCCTTTCTCTGGGAGCGGCGTGGGGCCTGGTGATGTACGGTGAGCTCTGTATATGTTCCCAGCACAGGAGGCAGCTTCCTTCCCATGGCGCACCCAGGCCACTCAGACACAGCACCTTCCTTAGAACTGCAGCAGCCTTGGTCACTGCAGCTCCCTGTGCCCCGCAATGCCAGTGCTGGGGCCCCACACAGCTCTGCTGATGGCCTTCGCTCCCTGTTATAATCTCCTGGATCCTCGCACAGCCCTGCCCAGTGCTCCTCTAGCTGAACTTGCAGCCCCTCCCATTGCTACCCTAGCCCCGTTCTTCCCCCACAGCCTTGCCAATCCAGCTAAATTCTGCACCTGGCCCTGGGCTTCCCCTTACAGCCCTGCTGGTGCCACTCAATCCCGGCCTGCAGCCCCCTGCTATCTCACCTCTGGGCTCCCCTCGCACAACTCTGCTGGTGCCCCTCAATCCCGACCCACAGCCCCCTGCTATCCCACCTCTGGGCTCCCCTCGCATAACTCTGCTGGTGCCCCTCAATCCCGACCCGCAGCCCACTGTTATCCCACCTCTGGGCTCCCCTCGCACAACTCTGCTGGTGCCCCTCAATCCCGACCCACAGCCCCCTGCTATCCCACCTCTGGGCTCCCCTCGCATAACTCTGCTGGTGCCCCTCAATCCCGACCCGCAGCCCACTGTTATCCCACCTCTGGGCTCCCCTCGCACAACTCTGCTGGTGCCCCTCAATCCCGACCCACAGCCCCCTGCTATCCCACCTCTGGGCTCCCCTCGCATAACTCTGCTGGTGCCCCTCAATCCTGACCCACAGCCCACTGTTATCCCACCTCTGGGCTCCCCTCGCACAACTCTGCTGGTGCCCCTCAATCCCGACCCACAGCCCCCTGCTATCCCACCTCTGGGCTCCCCTCGCATAACTCTGCTGGTGCCCCTCAATCCCGACCCGCAGCCCACTGTTATCCCACCTCTGGGCTCCCCTCGCACAACTCTGCTGGTGCCCCTCAATCCCGACCCACAGCCCCCTGCTATCCCACCTCTGGGCTCCCCTCGCATAACTCTGCTGGTGCCCCTCAATCCTGACCCACAGCCCACTGTTATCCCACCTCTGGGCTCCCCTTGCATAACTCTGCTGGTGCCCCTCAATCCCGACCCACAGCCCGCTGTTATCTCACCTCTGGGCTCCCCTCATACAACTCTGCTGCTGCCCCTCAATCCCGACCCGCAGCCCCCTGCTATCCCACCTCTGGGCTCCCCTCGCATAACTCTGCTGGTGCCCCTCAATCCCGACCCGCAGCCCACTGTTATCCCACCTCTGGGCTCCCCTCGCACAACTCTGCTGGTGCCCCTCAATCCCGACCCACAGCCCCCTGCTATCCCACCTCTGGGCTCCCCTCGCATAACTCTGCTGGTGCCCCTCAATCCCGACCCGCAGCCCACTGTTATCCCACCTCTGGGCTCCCCTCGCACAACTCTGCTGGTGCCCCTCAATCCCGACCCACAGCCCCCTGCTATCCCACCTCTGGGCTCCCCTCGCATAACTCTGCTGGTGCCCCTCAATCCTGACCCACAGCCCACTGTTATCCCACCTCTGGGCTCCCCTCGCACAACTCTGCTGGTGCCCCTCAATCCCGACCCACAGCCCCCTGCTATCCCACCTCTGGGCTCCCCTCGCATAACTCTGCTGGTGCCCCTCAATCCTGACCCACAGCCCACTGTTATCCCACCTCCGGGCTCCCCTCGCACAACTCTGCTGGTGCCCCTCAATCCCGACCCACAGCCTGCTGTTATCCCACCTCTGGGCTCTCCTCACATAACTCTGCTGGTGCCCTTCAATCCCCATCTGCAGTCCCCTGCTATCCCACCTCTGGGCTCCCCTCACACAGCTCTGCTGGTGCCCCTCAATCCCAACCTGCGGCCCCCTGCTACCCCACCCCTGGGCTCCCTGCAAAGCTCTGCCAGTGCCTCTCAATCCCAACCCACAGCCCCCTCTAGCCCAGCCCTGGGCTCCCCACACACAGCTCTGCCAACGCATCTCAGGGCTTCTTTTTTTAAAGGTCTATTAAACATTTATGAAGAAACACAAAAGAAAATGAGGGAAGGTCTCAGAGGGGTTATCTTCCCAGATATGGAGACACTGGGAGAATATACATTTGAAATTTAAGGCTCATTATCCTTTTCCTCATGTTGTAGGGCAAAGCTGGCCTGATTCTGAGCTCGTGCTGGTTTTACACCAGCAAAACGTGACAGATTTCTAAGGAGCCACTCCCAGTTCCCACTGCAGTGAGGGAGAGCTGAATCCGGACCAGGAGCGCAGCCGTCTGGCCTGGAAGGAGACATGCACAGAAGAGGGAAGTGACTCTCACTTTGGGCCTCTCATCTATCCCGGGGACTTACGTGGCCCCTGGCACTGGTATCGTCGCCTCTCACAATACTTAATGTATTTAACCCTTTAGCAGCTCCTTAGCCCCATTGTACAGATGAGAAACTGAGACATTATGTGACTGACCCAGTGTCACCCAGGGAATCTGTAGAGCAGGGCTTTGAAGCCTCAGCTCCTGAGCCCCAGACCGGCCCCCCAACCTTGGGCTATTCTGTAACTCCTTTACACAGGCCCTGCCATCTGAGTCAATGGGAGCCCTCTCCCTAGGGTGAATTATACACCGATGCTGAGGACCAACCTGTCACATTGTTGACTTGAACTGGGACCATATAGAACATGGTTGCAACCAAAGTCCTGTAGTGTCACCAAATCTTGTACAAAGGGGGAGAAATGAGGTGTCTAAGACAAGGTTATGGTTTGCTGGTTATGATTATACTGTCTGTATGTAACCCCCAAGGAGATTACATAGATTCTTGGAGCTCTATCTGCTGGCAGCTCAGGGACGAGGAGCCAAGGGAAACTCAGAGTGTGCCCAGCAATGAATAGGGAGTGGAGATGCCCCTCCCAGGGAGTTCAGGAGAGGAGAGAAGCCATTTTGAGGAGAGGCTGGAGCCAGCCAGGGCAAGGGCCAGACTGCCTGTGTGAGGAGCTGGTGAGTCCCAGGCCTGCAAGCAGGGTTTCCCCGAGAACTGGCCTCTAGGGACCTGACCACAGATCCCTCAACTGGGTTTTCCTTCCCCACGGATGATTCCCAATTGTTAAGTTTGCTGAGAAATTTCCCCAGCCAGGCTGGGTTCACCTCCAGCTTCCCTGGTGAGACCAGTCCCCACATGGTCAGAGCCGCTAGTCCAGGGCTGCTGCCTGCGGAGTGTGTGACTGTAGGCTGGGCAGGAGACTACAGTTTGGATGTTAGGGTAGTTGTATAACCTGCACCTTGAGCCCTGCACCCCTTTGTGGTGAGGGGAGATCCTGGGACCAACGCAGCCTGATTCCTGCCTGAGGAGGATCCCTGCCAGCAGACAGCAGCCCCTCTGCAGTGACTGAGGAGTCCAGCGTCATCTTCCAACCTGAAGGTCATGCATGGAGTTCATGAGTGCACCCTACTCCCTGAACTGTGTCCTCAAGCCGGGGAGTGAGGGTTTGAGGATTTTATAACCTGCTGCTTATTACACCTGTGGAGGGATTCACCACCTCCTCCCACTTGTGGGTCCTTTGGGCTGTACTGAACCCAGTCAGCCTCACTGCTAAACCACTGCAGAGAATTTTATAGGTCATCAAGGGCCTCAGCAAAGTACGCGTACCAACAGGACACTAATCGTACACTTGTTACATCAAGTCCTGGGTATTTTCAGTGTGGGCACCGGTGACCCTAAAAATAGTGTTTCACCCTGTTATGTTGTATATGTTGCCTGTTTAATATAATTATTGTGTTGAATATATTTTTATGTGTTGAGTTATTTCTTGGAAATTTCCAACTATCTATCTGGTAGGTAAATGGGATTACTCTGTAGTTAGAATTTTCCGCCCAAGCTGCCCTGGTGACCCTGCCAGGAAGGAGCGAGGGGGGTGGAGGCACCGCCAAATAATTTCATAGCAAAAAAGATAAAAGATTCACCCTGCTGAGTGGGTGGCGGGATCCAAAAGAACTCAGACCTGTCCATCAAAACCTGTAAGTGGATTGTCATTAAAGGAGGTAATCAGGTGGAGAGAGGCGCTACGTATATGTGTGTATCAACTTTGCAGTTGAAGTTATAATATTGGTTCTATACTGTCTGTATTTCAAGCTTGTGCTGTGCTTCTGGGAAACATCCCAGACAAGATGGTGTTAGCTCTGCCTAGCCTGCTTGATGGTCCATTAAGAACCATCAGCTATACAATTGACCCATTGAGAGAAGGCAGATAGGCCTTGTAACTCAGCAAAGTATGCAGGGACTTGCCCATGTGACTCCAGACTCCATTTTGCTGTAATTTTCCACAGTAAGGACAAAGAGGTGTTCTTACACCTGGAAGAGACTATAAAAGGCTGATGCCTCATCTCCATCTTGTTTTCAATCCTGCTTCTTACCTTTGGAGGGACTTTGCTACAAACAGAAGCTTTACGCAAAGGACTGAATGACCCATCCCAGCTGGAGATGTTCCAGAGACTTGATTTGAGCCTGCAGTTTATTCAATCACTGCTACAAGCCTGAACCAAGAACTTTCCCATTACTGTATGTAATTGATTCCATTTAACCAAGTCTAGCTCCCATCTCTATATTTTTCCTTTTATGAATAAACCTTTAGAGTATAGATTATAAAGGATTGGCAACAGCGTGATTTGTGGGTAAGATCTGATGTGTATATTGACCTGGGTCTGGGGCTTGGTCCTTTGGGATCGAGAGAACCTTTTTCTTTTACTGGGGTGTTGGTTTTCATAACCACTTGTCCCCAGGACGAGTGGCACTGGTGGTGATACTGGGAAACTGGAGTGTCTAAGGGAATTGCTTGTGTGACTTGTGGTTAGCCAGTGGGGTGAGATCAAAGTCCTCTTTGGCTGGCTGGTTTGGTTTGCCTTAGAGGTGGAAAACCCCCAGCCTTGGGTTGTGACTGCCCTGTTTGAGCAATTTGTCCTGAATTGGCACTCTCAGTTGGGTCCTGCCAGAAGTTACACAACCTAAGGGAGCTTGGTGTTGTTTAGACCTTGCGCTGGGGTGAGCTTCAGCCCCACGGAGAGATCTCGCAGGCTCGGCTGCTTCGCTTGAGGAGTGGTCAAAGGGACGCGCCCCTGCAGTCCAAGTGTTAGGAACACACCGTGTTTGTAGCACACAGCACTGGCCCACTTAGCTCGCGAGCATCGGCACGCTGCTGAATGGGGCGGCCACTCAGAACACCAGCCTGGCCGTGGGGAGAGCCCAGCAACTGCTGCAAACCCAGGCCTCCACCCCTTGGCAGCGGCATGATGCAGTTGAGGGCCTAGGAGACATAGCTAAGCCAGTCTGCAGCCAGTTCAGTTCAATGCTGCTCATGCTGGCACAGGAAAGACAGACATTCAGTGCTCCGAGAGCCAAAGCCTTAGTGGGCGGCCAGCAGCGTAGCTCCAGTGAACGCCCTGGCTTGGCGCTGACTGACACCAGCTGAGGCTACAAAAGGCCGGTGTAAATCAGGCTCGCGTACTGCAATGGACGCATAAGCTGACTGGACTATCTGCCTGCAAGATTGGAGCAGTGAGCCCTGACCAAGCTTCTCTGGGATGACAACCCCACAAAATAAGACTCAGGAGCACCAGGGGAGCTTTTCTTCCTGCTGCACTCCTGGGCTGACTGTCCCCAGCTGTGTGGGCTATGACAGCCCGGAGAACATTCCCGCTGTCATTAAGGGGAAGGCAGGTCACCTAAACCCCTTCCAGCATCCACAGAGTCACCGGGCCGCTTTCTCCTCTTGCTCTGAGTGGGGCCCCACCCCACCCACAGCACTGATGAGGGTCACTCCAGCGTTACACCAAGGGGAGTGAGCAGGGAATCAAGCACACTGCTGACTGCGCCACGGTTTTCTCTGCTGGAGGCTGGGGAACAATCTCTCCTCCAGGCTTTTTTCAGCCATGCTGGTGGCGTAGTCGGTTCTGCCAGCTGGGAACCTCTCCCAGCAGCGCGGAAGTTAACGCCATCAGCCTCCAGCGCAGTTGCAGTGAGTTTAATCTATGTAATAAGCTCCCAGGCTTGTCACCTGTCTGTGGCTCATGCCAAAGCCTGGAACATCTGTTGAGCCTGTGTGAAAGGATGGAAACAGGCTATAGGCGCGGCTGAGAGCTCTTTTTGTTCAGCGAATCTCCAGGTTGAATCATCGCGGGGTTTCCCAGTCTGTTACAGGCCACGTTTTATATTCACAGGCAGTTTAACTTTACAAATTACACCCATGCACTAGCAAGACAAGACGAATGGTAGAAGAAAGACAGGATCATTGCCCCTGTTTTATAAGGAGGAAACAGAGGCATGGATTGATTAATATGTTTCTGCCCCCTGTCTTGGCTGTTTAAACTCTTCAGGGCACGGACTGTCTCTTTCTGTGTGTTGGGTGGGGGGGTGTCCTTAATCTCAGTTGGGGCTGCTGGTTGCTGCTGTAATATAATCAATGATCTTGTGCTTGCAGGGAGCTGGGCTGGTTGAAGAGACAGGGCTGGCCCATCATTAGCTGTCGTCCTTGCATCACAGTGGCTTTATCATCATTCACACCCGTGCAAAGTGCTCATGGCACACTGCCATTCTGAGCCAGCGTGAGCTAGTGGGTAGTGCATGGAGCCAAAGAACCTGGGGGCAAGTCCTGGCTCTGCCACTGACTACCTGTGCAACTGCTGTTAAGTCACGTCACCTGCCCGTGCCTCAGTTTCCCCTCCCACCCTTGCTTGTCTTAGCTCTTTGGGGCTGGGGCTGGCCCTATGTGTATGTGCAACCCCTGACACAATGGAATGCTGATCTCAGCTGGAGCCTCTGGCTGCTGGAGTGATATGAATAATGCTCTGATCGTGTTTCATAGCGATTTTGCACATGTATAACTGACAACACAAGGTCGGAGGTCTGGGGGCAAGAGGACTAATGACTAAACGCTTTTGGATTCAGTGCGAGCAGACGAGAACCTTCCTCTCGGAATCAAGATCAGTTGAAAAAGGCAGCGCTACTGGAAAATTGCCAATCACAAAAAGAGGGTGTATTTTTTGCCCAAATACGGTCTTTTTAAAAAAATGAAACTTTTCACCCTCATTTGTCAACACTTACAACGGTTTCTGCTTTTCACATTATGTTCTGAGATATTTTTAACAGAAAATTGTATTGAAAAATTGGTCCAGACATTTTTCTTTTATCAAAACCGTGGTTGGCAGTTGAAACAAATGCAGTTATCGGTACACAGAGCTGATTTCTCCAAAAAGTCCACTGAAATGTCACAAATACCAGAAAATTCATCCATTTCAACCCCTGTGTAATGGAAACCAATTTGAAATTGTTCATAAAATCGTTTGTCACAGATTCATAGATTTTTTAGACCAGCAAGGACCCCTCGATCGCCTATCTGATCTCCTCTATATCACATGCCATTATGTTTCCTCCCGTTACTCCTGTGCTGGACCCCAAAACTTGTGTTTGGCTTAAGCATGTTTTCCAGAAAGGCGGCCAGTCTTGCCTTGAAGACATCAAAAGATGGAGACACTCTCGCTGCCCTTGATCGTTTGTTCCAACAGTCAATCACCTTCACTGGTGGAAACTTGTGCCTTATTTCATGTTCGAATGTGTCCATGTTCTGATGCCAGCCGCTGGGGCCTGTTGGGCCTTTCTCCGCTAGAGTCATTTTTAGAAATTAATTTTCAGCCAGTTCTACTGGAGGAAGATTTGTCTGGACTTTATAACACCCCCCAAATTGGTGTAGATGTCAAGATGTTTCAGGGCTGTGGGACGGGTCAGGCCTCTGTGCCGAGGAAACAAGGAATTCAGCTCAGGCAGCCGTGCGTTCTGTTTGAGTTCACAGCGTGCAGCACCCGATTGAAAGTTAATTTGCACCAGCGTAACTTCTTTCAATGGTGTTGCCCCGAGTGCTTGGTTCCTAAAGCTTGTTGCTGAGCTCTGAAATCCACCTGGTACAAGATTCAGCCTGCAAATCAACTGACAGCAGCTTCTGTCCTAGCAAACGTGGCCAGGAATGAAAAGCAGATGACAATGCCCCTGCTTAATTCAGTATTTCCAATTTTCTTCTCTTGATTGGGCTTTTCGTTTTTAATTTGATTTCCTTGCTTTCTGTTTATTTCACTGGATACCAGGGCAGCTGAGCTGGCGTCTGATTTAGTGTCTTTCCCCTCCCTCCCACGATATGCCCCAACCAATTTATCGCTGATGACAGAAAACAAGGGCATTAATAACAATCCAGGGAGAAATGGCTTTCACGTGTCAATTTCAGCAGCCACCTCTGTCCCCGGCTTTGATGTGCGGGTCCCTGCTTGGGATGGGGGCTTCTCACTCTCCTTCTCTGTAGAGGTTTGTCCTTGCAAAGATTTGATCCTGTCCAGCATAAACACAGAGCATGAGGTTAGAGAGTGCTGGCCAAGGGGTGGAGGAAACCTTACTTATGCATTAGGGAAAGCTCCGCTGCTAAGCCAGGCCCAGAGATGCCGGGGCCCTGAACTGCCAGGCCTGGAGGTGCCGGGGCTCTGAACTGCCAGGCCCGGAGGTGCCGGGGCTCTGAACTGCCAGACTCAGAGGTGCCGGGCTATGAACTGCCAGGCCCAGAGGTGCGGGGGCCCTGAACTGCCAGGCCCGGAGGTGCTGGGGCTCTGAACTGCCAGGCCCAGAGGTGCCGGGACTCTGAACTGCCAGGCCCAGAGGTGCCAGGGCCATGAACTGCCAGTCCCAGAGGTGCTGGGGCTGTGAACTGCCAGGCCGGGAGGTGCCGGCACTGTGAACTGCCAGGCCCAGAGGTGCCGGGCTATCAACTGCCAGGCCCAGAGGTGCCGGCTCTGAAATGCCAGGCCCAGAGGTGCCAGGGCCATGATCTGCCAGGCCCAGAGGTGCTGGGGCTGTGAACTGCGAGGCCTGGAGGTGCCGGGCTATGAACTGCCAGGGCCAGAGGTGCTGGGACCCTGAACTGCCGGGCCCAGAGTTGCCGGGGCTCTGAACTGTCAGGCCCGGAGGTGCCGGGGCTGTGAACTGCCAGGCCTGGAGGTGCCGGGCTCTGAACTGTCAGGCCTGGAGGTGCCAGGGCTGTGAACTGCCAGGCCCAGAGGTGCCGAGGCCGTGAACTGCCAGGCCCAGAGGTGCCGGGGCCGTGAACTGCCAGACTCGGAGGTGCCGGGACTCTGAACTGCCTGACTCGGAGGTGCCGGGGCTGTGAACTGCCAGGCCCGGAGGTGCCAGGGCCATGAACTGCCAGACTCGGAGGTGCTGGGACTCTGAACTGCCAGACTCGGAGGTGCTGGGGCCGTGAACTGCCAGGCCCGGAGGTGCCGGGGCCGTGAACTGCAGGCCTGGAGGTGCCGGGGCCGTGAAGTGTCAGGCCCGGAGGTGCCGGGGCCGTGAACTGCCAGGCCCAGAGGTGCCAGGCCGTGTTTCCATATTAAATGTCTCTCAGGGAGGTCACACCACACTCGATTAGTTCTGTGGCGTGTTGAACCCGGGAAAGCAGATGAGATGATCCAGCAGTCCCTGCTGGTCATGGAATCCATGAATCTATTTCACTGTTAGAAGAAAAGTCTGGCTACCTTTTCCCATAGCCCACTGACCTCCCCCTCTGCCTCCTCCCTTATCGCTGCAGAAACTGCGGGAAGATCCCTTACAAGTCGCTCCCTCCTCGAAAAGGGCTTGGGGATGAGTCATGAGTGGGAGCCGTGCTGCCAATCGGTCTAATAACCAGGGAAACCTGACAAGGGCCTTGGATTTGCCTAGGAAGCACTGGAAATTTAATCAGCGAGAGCTTAGCAACGAGGGCAGATTTCATAGCCAAGGAAGATGAATCAGGGCTGCTTGAGATGGGAGAGGTAATACACTGGGTCACCCCAGGCGGGTGTGGTCCCTGCAGCTGGCTTTTGAGAGGGCTGCATTTCAGATCCGTTTGCTGGGCTGAAGCAAGGCTGTAAAATGAGCCGGGGTTCCCATGACTGGAGACTTGGCAAACTGCTCCCTCTTGCTTTCCTAGCTCCCCCTGTGCCTGCCCACCGGTCCCTACCTGCCTGGCAGTCTCCCGGGAGATCCCGTGCTCCCCTGGGGCCCTGCTTCCTCAGCTCAGACGTGTTCTGTGGCATTAGAGGTGTGGGCGGGCTGATAAACATCCATATCAGCTGTTCTCGGGCCATGGCTGGGTTCTGACTGCGGCCACGCTGCCCTGGCCCATGTTGCCTTTTCGGCTGATTTCACTGTGCTGCAGAGCATAGGACTCGCTAATCCAGCCAACCAGTTCAGCTGTTCCCAGCCCCAGGGCAGAGCCCTTCAGTGCCAACCCACGCCCTGCGAGGCCACGACCTCTCCTGTCTGCCAAACCAGCCATCTGGCCCCATCATTGATTCCCTTGCCCCATTCCAGGAGCCAGACATGTTCAGCACCATTGCTTCTCCAGCCCCCAACTGGCTAGGCTTTCAATGACATGCTGCTTCAGACTCTCCGATTCTGGCCTGAAGAATGGGAATGAACCGGGTACCACTAGCGTTCCCTGGGGTGCAGAATACAAGACACCAAGACCAGGTCAGACCCTGCAATAGGCTGAGCACCCTCCCATCCCTTTGCAGGAGCACATCTTCCTGAAAGATCTCTCGATCCAAGAATCACTGGGTGAATTATCTGGCCTGGGCTATGCAGGAAGCCAGACTGGATGATCAGGGGTCCTCTTCTGGTCTTCCTAACTAGGAACCTTTCTGTGCATTCCTTGCGGGAGGGGGATTGGGGGGTGTATTTGGGGATGGGAGTTAGGGTCACAGGATTGGAAAGGACCTGCTGGGCCATTGAGCCCAATAAAAATGATATCTAATGCTGGGGTCTAAATGAGCTGTTCCCACTCAAGAAAGATGTTGGAGTCATTGTGGACACTTCTCTGAAAACACCCACTCGATGTGCAGCGGCAGTTAAAAAAGCGAACAGAATGTTAGGAACCATTAGGAAAGAGATAGATAATAAGACAGGAAATACCATAATGCCTCTATATAAATCCATGGTACGCCCACACCTTGAATACTGCGTGCAGATCTGGTCACCCCATCTCAAAACAGATCTATTAGAACTAGAAAAGGTGCAGAGAAGGATAACAAAAATGATGAGGGGTCTGGAACGGCTTCCGTATGAGGAGAGATTGAAAAGACTGAGGCTTTTCAGCTGAGAAAAGAGACGACTAAAAGGGGACATGATAGAGGTCTATAAAATCGTAACTGGTGTGGAGAATGTGAATAGGGAAGTGCTATTTACTCCTTCTCATAACACATGAACTAAGGGTCACCAAATGAAATGAATATGCAGCAGGTTTAAAACAAAGCAAAGGAAGTATTTCTTCACACAATGCACCTTCAACCTGTGGAACTCATTGCCAGGGGATGTTGTGAAGGCCAAAACTATAATGGGGATCAAAAAAGAATTAGATAAGTTCATGGAGGGTAGGTCCATCAATGGCTATTAGCCAAGATGGTCTGGGATGCAACCCCGTGCTCTGAGTGTCCCTAGCCTGTGTTTGCCAGAAGCTGGGAATGGGCAACAGGGGATGGATCACTTGATGATTCCCCGTTCTGTTCATTCCCTCTGAAGCACCTGGCATTGGCCACTGTCAGACAACAGGATGCTGGGCTAGCTGGACCATTGATCTGACCCAATCTGGCCATTCTTATGTGCGTATGTCCCCTGCGAAAACTGACAGGTGCCACCCACAGCGTGCGACCCATGACCCCATGGAAGCACCACCTCCCAAGTCTGGGGCTCAGGCTGTCCCACAAGCTGGGCTGGCTGCCATGTGTAGGGAAGGACCCCAGGGACAAACAAAAGCTGTTAAAGCACTAACTGGCTGTTAATCAAAGCTAAAGCGATTCCAAGCAGGCAGCCAGGAAGGAAGGGGGCTGAGCCCAGAAAATAAAAGACTTTGATCATCTGTGTCAGCTGGCCACTCCAGGAAAGGGAAAAAACCCAGCATTCAGCGCCAATCAATACACACACAGCCCTATTATTTAATTACTGCAAGCAGGTGGAAAGGCACCTTCGTGAACCGCTGCCACTCTCTTGACATGACTACGCAATTAGTGGAGCCCACCCAGCCAGCATGTAAGGCGTGAGTGTGGCTAGAATAATGAAGTCTGAGTCCTCCGAATGCCTTCAATGTCCAGCGTACAAGGGATGGGGATCGTCAAAAATGGTGTGTCCTAAGAACCCAAATAAGTCGAAGCTGGGGGACGCAGCTGCTCTCATTCGCTGTTTCCACTTACTGGGGAGTTTGGTCCATTCCTTTCCAGCTTAGAGAACAGCGAGTTCATCAGGGCAATGGGATGGATCCTGGCGTCAAGCCTATGGTATTGTATAGGAACAAGGTAGGGGCACTTTAAAACCTTGGTGACCCTCCGGCGGTGCTCACTGTGTTCTGTGTTTCAAAAGCCAGCCAGAGAAGCAGTGTGTATGGAGCTAGGCCTGAGGTGTTGGGGTGTCGTTACAAAATGTGAGATCTGGGACCCAGCTGAGCCCTGGGGAGGTTTCTCATTGTGTAAGGAGCAAAAGATGCATGGAGCAGGATAGGACCAGAAAGCTCCTCAGTCGCTTGTTCTCAATGCCCAACACAGTCCAACTACCTTCTTCTTCTTCCCCGGTCCTCGGGCCTTTGTTGCCCAGCTGAAACCTGATCAGACACAGCCCTCCTCTAGATCCTTTCCCCTCGGGTCTCTCTGGTCTCTGCACCTGGCTGATTCACTCTCGTGCCAGAGCCATCTCTGACTGTGAATCAGCTCCCATGTTCCCCGTGTGCTGTCTTCCTCTCAGGTCCCTGCAACGTGCCTGAGTGACTCCCAGTCCTGGCATTCTGGGCTTTCTGAGGAGATCTTGCCGTTCAGAGTCACAGCCACCCCCTCACAAATGTCTCCAGCAGGTGCCCCCTGCCCGAGTGCTCAGGACTGAGCAGTACTTGGCAGCACGCTGCAGCTTTGGGGGGCAGGCATGGGGCAGAGCGGCAGATCTGGGGTCAGCGTCTCTGCCCTCTTCTTAACCCTCCCTCTTTGTCCAGCGCGTTCCTTGTTCACACATGCCTCACCCGTTTCAGCTTGGTGCAGCGTGGTTAATGGCTGTGGCAGATGCTGGATAGACAGTGCTGGTGCCGCTGGTGTAGGATGGTGAAGCTCTGGCCATTGGTCTGGATTTCTAAACCTGTTACTGTAGTAGGAAGAGATCCTGAGACATAAGCCCTTGTATTAGAGGCCTGGTATGAGGCAGGACCTGCTCACAGAATCTGGCGAGAACAGGGAGGATATTGCAGAAATACACATTCCTAAGACGTGCTAGGCATAGAGAACTCATGCAAACACATCCCGATATCAAGTGGTACCAGAACGTCCCGATATCAAGGATGGTACAAAAACATTCCTCAAGGATAACAGGAACACACTGACCCTCCTGAAAGACAAGGTCAGGATGACAGTAGGTAATAGAAATGTTTTGATCGAACCAACGTGTACAAGGTGATGAGTGATAACTAGTCACGGCTGGAGGCAGTAACTATGTCAGAGCGGCAGTACTAACTAGTTTGTCTCAGGGTATAAAGATGTATCGCAGAGGGAGTATCTTTGTCTGGCCTAGGGAGGAACGGAAAGTCTCGCCGTTCACTGAGCTAGTTCATTGTTACGGGTATATGTGTATTAGTGGGCCAGTAAAGTCTGCGGGCTACTAGTACCGCGGTTTGTTGACAATAAACCTGGCCGGGTGCCTTCATCCCTTAACAGATCTTGTGGTCATTGGACAGTTTGCTCAAGGTCTGCCATGCCAGCTGTCTGCGCAGGGCTGGGGCAGCACAGAAAAGAAACACACACAGCCAAACATCTATCAACATCTAACCACACTGGTGACCCATGACCACTGATCTGGTGAGTAAGCGCACGGCCCTCTGTAGGAATCATGATCTAACATGACAGAAAATCACGAGCTAGGGAACTCCCTAGGCACAGACACACAGCATACTCCATGCATACCACACCTAGTGTGGGCTACACACAGATGCGTTGCAAATGCCCACACCCACACAACCCCATGCACACACACAGCCTCTAGCGTGGCCTACACACAGCACACACCCTCCACACACAACCCCTAGCATGGGTAACCTCCCCACATACACAAAACCCCTACTCTGGGTTACCTCAACTCTGCGTGGGTGTCCCCCCACCCACAAGCCCTACATATCTGCCCCCTTGTGCGGGGTCCACGCACTCACTAATTAGAAGAAGTCTCTCTGCGCCTTTCGACCCAGACAAAACTTTCAGGGCGATTTGGCTCTGGGGCTTTGGGCTGGCCCATTCCAGTGAGCCATCTCCCATGTGCTCACATTGCCGCCCAGCCCTGTGATGTCCAAGCTGGGGCACTGTTGTGAAAGTCTGTCCCTCGGGTTTGGGGTTGCTTGCTTTGGGCTTCATGTTTACCCCATACACCCCCAAAGCCAGGCTGATGGACTCAAGCTGTGGTTGAGCTGCTCAAGGTGACAGCCCCCGATGCCCAGCATAACCCTTCTGCTTCTGCTTTGATAAACGCACCAACTGTTACCCTCTGATAAGGGCTTGTCAACGCTGAGACCCCATCCCTGTAGTGCTGCAGTGAAGACATGCCTACGCCAATGGGAACGGTTCTCATAAGAACATAACATAAGAACGGCCATACTGGGTCAGATCAAAGGTCCATTTAGCCCAGTATCCTGTCTACTGACAGTGGCCAGTGCCAGGTGTCCCAGAGGGAGTGAACCTAACAGGCAATGATCAAGTGATCTCTCTCCTGCCATCCATCACCATCCCATGACAAACAGAAGCTAGGGACACCATTCCTTACCCATCCTGGCTAATAGCCATTAATGGACCTAGCCTCCATGAATTTATCCAGTTCTCTTCTAAAGCCTGTTATAGTCCAAGCCTTCACAACCTCCTCAGGCAAGGAGTTCCACAAATTGACTGTGCTGTGTGAAGAAGAGCTTCCTTTTATTTGTTTTAAACCTGCTGCCCATTAATTTCATTTGGTGGCCCCTAGTTCTTATATTATGGGAACCAGTAAATAAGTTTTCCTTATTCACTTTCTCCAAATCACTCATGATTTTATGTACCTCTATCATATCCCCCCTTAGTCTCCTCTTTTCCAAGCTAAAAAGTCCTAGCCTCTTTAATCTCTCCTCATATGGGACCCTCTCCAAACCCCTAATCATTTTAGTTGCCCTTCTCTGAACGTTTCTAATGCCAGTATATCTTTTTTGAGATGAGGAGACCACATCTGTATGCAGTGTTCAAGATGTGGGTGTACCATGGATTTCTCCCCTTCAGCACCAGCATTGTCTGCCTGCCCCGGCCTTCCAGGAAATAAATATGCCTGCAGAGGCAGCCACTGGGGGCTGCTGGCACCGATGGGCTTAGCATCTCTATCGGCTGTTGTGCGTTTAATGTGCCAGCTGCTCTCTGCTTCCCTGCCAGGTCGATGGGCGAGGGGGAAGGCGCTGATGTCTGTGGGGAATGCTTTGTCACTCTTGGCACCATCTGCTCCTCTGAGCCCAACCTACATGTTTATACATTTGAGGATGCTATTGCAGGGCAACTGGCTGCATCAGCTCTTTGCCACTTCTTAGCTTGCCCTCCATCCAGATGCCTAGCCTACCCGCCCCTGCGGAGCTCACGGCTGTATGCACATGGGGGGCCATGGGGGAGCCATGGCTCAGGGCATCCAGAGAGCAGCATGGTCAGATTTGAATGCTGGTACCATCTACACCGAGTTTCATGTTGAATGGGCGGAGCTTATTATATGGGCGGAGCTTGGAGGAGCATCGCCATCTCCCTGTCCCAGTTTGACCTCTGCTTTGTACCATCAGGGCCCATTGAGGGCAGAAGGGGTGTCCTCCTTGGAAGGGGGCTATCAAAATGGACCTGACTGGCCCTCTGCTTGGCTGTTTCCGCAGAGGGGCCAACTTGGCCCTGGAGACTAATCTCTCCTTTCACTGGCGGCCCTGTCGGAGAGGGCTGGGTTGGCCTTGCAGGGCTCTTGAGCTACACCCCCTCTGGCCAGCCAGCAGCATCCTAAGCCCAGTTCAAACAGATCCTCGGGATCTATGTGTCCCACTTGGGCTACGGCCGATTTGCAGGCCTGTCTGACTCCAGCTGAGAATGACTTGCTCATATGTCTCTCTGGTTCCTGGGTCCATGGAGGTGGAGGTCAATCGTGGAGCCTTATAAAGAGGTATTGGCAGGGGGGAATCACTGTTAAAAGGTGGAGGGTGCAGAGGGGGTGTGCAGAGGTGTGGTGGGGAGGCGTAGAGACCTGGGTACCCTCCCCCCCAAGTTTGCCTACACCCAGAGCACCAGAAACTATAGGGCCAAGTTCGATGCATACATGGGGGGCGGGCGGGGGAATAACCGACAGTTCAGAGCTGCCTGTCACTCAGCAGATGCAGTTTCCAGGGTTTCATTAGCACTGTTCTTCAGGTTCACATCCATTGTTCACAATCCCTTCCATTCAGGTTCAACCCAGCCTCAAGGCGAAATGCCCCCAAACCGCTGAGTTTGGCTTGGTTTTGCTCTGTTCGGCTGCCATGACCTTGCTGGAACTGGGCCCTGTGCTGTCAGGGGCCATGGGCAAAGCCTGGGTAGATGGATTTACACCCCCCACTTCTCTCTCGGTGTGTGTACGTACAGATACAGAGGTGATCTCCGTGTGATACATTGCATAGATGAGCGATCAGTCGCACAGGTGTGTAATAAGCAAACATATCACATTCCTGTGCATTTTAGCACGTGCCCATGTGACCGCATCACCTTGCCACCAATCCATTTCCCCTGGGGCTTCTTTTGACCTTCCTAACCCCTCACCAGCTTGTTTTAAAACCAAACAAACCCAGTCTGGAGTGGAAATGTCTCTAGCAAGCTCCAGTGCTGGCTTTTTAGGGTATCAAAATGCCCTGGCTGGCTTCAAAGCTCAGTGTTACCCTCGAATCCCTGCTGGAGCTAGGAGATTGATCTCATGCATGGGGGGAACCGCAGGGAGTTAGTGGCTAGGCCGGGGGAATATGAGGATCCTTTTGATGCTAGGTGCTAGAGAACTACTGTCTTGTTGGTATTAATTCTTTTGTTCATTGATTAAATGGACTAAGTAAATGCCAAGAAATATCCATTAATTTTCAAGGTAATGTAAAGCAAACACAAGTAATTGTATTACTTAGTGCCAGCCACTAAAAATGACAGAGGGATCCACTGAAATCTTGCTGCAGGCTTCAGTGGGTTTTGGGTCAAGGCCCAGGCATTCTTTTCTCATGGAACAGGCTGTTAGCTCAAAGGGAAGGCAGTGCTGTCTAGTGGTTAGAGCAGATGAACAGAAAGTCAAGTCTCCCCAGACCCATTGCCGGCTCTGCTGCTGGCTTTCTGTATTGATAAGTGGTTGTACTGCTCTGTGCCTCCATTTCCCCACTGGTAAAAGGGGGGTTAATCATACTGCCTTCCCCTCACTGAGGGGCTCTGAGTCTGAATTGAGTTTGCACAGTGCTTTGAGATCCACAGATGGGCAGAGCTGTAATGGTAAGGAAACAAATAGACTGTTAAGATACAAAACGTAATTGAACGTAACTCCTAAGCGGGGACTTAGAGGCTGTTCCTAGCTCTGCCACTGCCCTGCTGGATGACTTTGGATGAGTCACTTTCCTCACCCTGTGCTTCAGTTTCCCCATCCTGACCATGGGAATAACAATCCTTGTCCATCTCCTAGGGGCACCATGGGGTTGTAAATTCATTGATGTCTCCAGGGTGCTTGGAGACCCGGCAAGTGGGAAGGAACAGGCTGTATTATGATAGCCTGGACTATGACCTGTAGGGAAGGAGCCTGGAATGGCCTCACATGACCCAACAGCTCCTTCCTCTCTCTGAGCACTATGAGCCTATGCAAGCAGCTGTTGCGTTAATGAGCCTTGCACGCACAGCATGCAGCAGCTGTGCTGGCGGTGCCTCCCCGTGGAAGGTTTGCGCCGGGGTTCCCCACCCCGCAGCCTGATTATTCCAGTTTAATTTGCTCATCAGCACAGATGCTCCCCTGTTCTGCACTTCATCCTCTTCAAAGAGCGAGCAGGACAGCCGGTCCTTTGCTCGGCACTGCGGTCCCTCGCCTTTAATCATGCCAGCAGCTCGCGATCCCCTTCCACGTCCTTGCAGCTCTTGTCCCCCTGCAATTAGACCAACCAAAAGGAACACTGGGTCAGGGATTGAGCTCCTAATGCTGGATGCAGGCTCCAGCCGTGAGAGCTATAATGATAAGCTGCTGACTGAGTGGGTCACGGTGTCCTGAAATCATAACTCATCTGCGGTGATTGCCCTGCTAATAGCCTGCTCTGCAGAATCAGAGAGGCACAGGTTTTAGCCACTGGCTCCCTCCATGCCCATATTTGGATGGATTGATCCAATGTTTTAAAGCTGATCTTCATTCTAGCAAAGGGCGGGGGATTCTGCCCCACAGCCTGAAAACAGGTGTAACACCAACAGACCTCGGTCGTCGGCCAGGATTGAACCGCGGACCTCTAGAGCTTAGTGTATGAGCCTCTACTGCATGAAGTAAAAGCCAACTGGCTGTTAGCTAAGGCTGTAGCAGACTCATTTTATCTCTAAGTGGTCTTGGTGCCACTAGATGGGACAGAACCCCGCACCCAGGTGTGTGGCTTACACAGGGAGAGATGCTGCTATTTGGGAACTGGAGTTCAGCTGAGCCTTTTCCTCATGTCTAAGCAAGAGGGCTTTATTAAACCACCGTCACCCACAAATAAATCGCTGGGCTTCCCTGTTAGGTGTCACTGTGTTGGTGGATTCCTCTTGGGCTGAGTTACAATGCCATTTCCCTAGAACTTCCCATCCCCAAAGCGAATTAATCCTCAGTCCTTCTCTTTCCCTGGTAGGGAATCGTCATTGTTGTCCTTGTCCAGGTGGGGAGCCACACACTGATGTCACTCACCTGGGCCTGGATAAAATAAATCAGCTATGGTGCCATGGCTGCTGATGGCTTTTTTTTTTTTTTGACGGTCCTGAGGGCAACATGGAGGTAGATTTTCAGTTTTACATGGCACCTGGCTGCCCAAAGCAATGCCTCTTACCTTGTAAATCTCTGGAGAAATAAAGAGTTCTAGCGATTTTCATGGGAAAACTGGCATCTCCAGCTTCTAGGAGATCCAGTCCATTTTTGTCAGATTATCAGTAGCCCCGTGAGGTTTGGGGGCTATTGAAATCAACATCGCAGATGGACGGGGGTTGGTCAAGGTGGGGTGGTCCAGGCCTCATCAAGAGGTTTGTAAACAGTTGCACCTTTAAACGAACCAACCCTTACAACGTCCCAGTGAGGCGAAGTAATTGACCAGGTCTCTGGATCAGCATTCATCTAAAGGGCTCTGCCACATTGTCCATTGTGGTTGTAAGTTACAAGGTTACTGGCAGGAGCGGTGCTAGGGTTTTTGGCGCCCTAGACAGGGGTCCTTCCGCGCTCCCCGTCGGTGGCGGCGGCAATTCTGCATGGGTCCCAGAGCGAGTGAAGGACCCATCGCAGAATCGCCTCCAAAGACCCAGCGCGCGGAAGGGCCCCCGCGCTGCCAAATTGCCGCTGAAGGCCGCAAAATGCCTCCCTCCCGAATCCTGGCGCCCTATCGCCTAAATGGAAGCTCCGGCCCTGGTTACTGGCAGCCAAGCAGCGAGGAAAGAGCTGACTTGCATTTCCTGGAAACGTATGACATTGACCCCCCCCCCAACAGGCTGTGAGTGCTTTACTGGTACTGACAGCCCCTCGCCATTGAGTCGAAGAATGGAAAGCAAAGAACCAGCAAGCGTTGCTCCAGGATCACTGGAGCCGGATCTGGATGATCCAGATTTGGTCTGTTATTTGCTGCTTCAATTACAGGATGAGACTGGAGCAGCACTGTGTTCCCACCCGTACTCTGGTGTAAATCAGTAGCTGCAATGAAGTCAATGGACCGGGCTACACTAGGTTAGAACAGAATAGAATCAGACCCCCTGGATTTGCTGTGACAATCAAGTGGCGTGAGACTGAGCTGGATTGAAAAAAAGAAGAAGCAAATATGAACACTTGGTAAGTGCGCCTCAGTGACCATGATAGCAGGGATTACAAACGCCATAGTAAGCAAGCCAGCTTTTGCAGTACCTGCTCCCCCTTACAACGATAATGATACATAATTAAATATAATTAACAGTCACCTATCTGGCTATGATGCTCTCAGCTCAGAGAAGATGGTGAAATTAGATCTCTAATATCCTCCAATACTATAAGATAGTCTCTCTCTCTTATCAGAGTAGGAACCCAAACCAAGCTTCTCCTTAAAGTTCCTACCCAGTCTGAGCCCATATACCCCTTAGTGTGCTGAGTTACAGAAACCATTTAACAGCCATGGCTATGCACACAGCATAAAGAAACTCCTAATTACATGGCCTGAAACACTTCTTGGAACTGCTTTGAAGCAAGTGATCATTATGCACATTAAACCTGCCAGTGGGTAGCCACATTTTCAATTTCCCCCTTTTCCCCCATAGGAGGTGCCAGAGAGCTTTTGTTCCCCACAAGCCTTTGAGTATTGGGGCTGACCTCATTATATGGTCCCCTCTACAGTGTCTTTCATCTGGGGATCTTCAAAGTGGTTAAACCTTGCCAGCCTGAAGGTAGGTGTTATGACGCCTATTTTACAGCTGGGGAAACTGAGGCTGGGAGAGGGAACCTGGATAAACAACCTGATCCAAGTAATAGCCTAGTGACTAAAGCACTGGACCAGGACTCTGAAGACCTGGGTGCTAGTCCTGGCTCTGCCACTGGCATGCTGAGTGACTATAGGAAAGTCAAGTCCCCCCCTCTGTGCCTCAGTTTCCCCATCTGTAAAATGGTGATAATGAAACTGGCCGCCTGTGTAAAGCATTTTGAAATCTATGGGTGAAAAAATTGAGGGACTGTAAGGATCACACACCTGAATGACACACCATAGACGGTGCTGGCCTGAGTGTAAAAATGGCACCAGTGAACTAAGGACTTCTCTGTGCACAATAACATTGCAATCAGCTGCTTGCAATGGTGCTGGAGTCAGTGCAGTGATCTGCAGCTAGTGATGGGGCCGAATGGCGAGGTCTCTTTATTCAGGCAATACCGCACCGTGTTCCCGGGGATAAATAATGACACACCTAAAGCTTGCTTGATTCCCTGGGTGTTCCATATGTAGTTAGCCATAAATATCCAGGGGAAACAAAATAGGCATATTTTTAAAAAAGTGATAGATTCCTAGATGCTAAGGCCAGAAGGGACCATTGTGATCAGCTAGTCTGACCTCCTGTATAACACAGGCCAGAGAATGTCCCCACATAATCCCTAGAGCAGAGGTTTTAGAACAACAGCCAGCCTGGATTTAAAAATGGTCGGTGACAGAGAATCTACCATAACCCTTGGTAAATTGTTCCGGTGGTTAATTACTCTCACTGTTCAAAATGTTCATCTTATTTCCAGCCTGAATTTCTTCTAGCTTCAACTTCCAGCCATTGGAGCCTGTTAGACCTTTGTCCGATAAATTGAAGAGCCCAATAGTAAATATTTGTTCTCCATGTAGATACTGATAGACTCTAGTTGAGTCATCCCTTAATCTTCTCTTTGTTAAGCTAAATAGATTGAGCTATTTGAGACTATCACTAGAAGGCAGGTTTTCTAATCCTTTAATCATTCTCATGGCTCTTCTGTGAACCCTCTTCAATGTATCAACATCTTTCTTGAATGGTGGGCATCAGAACTGGACACCACTGCCAAATATAGAGGTGAAATAACCTGTTAACTCGTACTTGAGATTCCCTGTTTATGCATCCCAGGATCGCATTTGCTCATATTCAGCTGATTATCCACAACAAACCCTCAAATCTTGTTCAGACTCACAGCTTCCCAGGATAGAGTCCCCCAGCCTGTAAGTATGGCCGCCATGTTTTGTTCCTAGATGTAGACAGCTACATTTAGCCATATTAAAACTCATAATGTTTGCTTGCACCCAGTGTACTAAGTGATACTGGTCACTCTGACACAGTGATTTGTCCTCTTCTGATTTTATGTTTTCTTCCAGGTCATTGATAAAAATAGGGGCAAGAACCTGCTGGATCGCACTAGAAGCACATCTGCTTGATGATGATTCCTTATTTACAATTACATTTTGAGACCTATCAGTTAGCCAGTTTTTAAGCCATTTAATATGTGCATCTTAATTTTATAGCAATCTAGTTTTTTAATCAAAATATTGTGTGGTATCCAGTCAAATGCCTTACAGAAGCCTAGGTATATTATGGCAACACTATATTACCTTTGTCAACTAAACTTGTAAACTCATCAGAAAAAGATATCTTGTTAGTTTGGCAGGATCTGTTTTCCAAAACCCCATGTTGATTTGTATTAATTACATTGTGCTCCTTTAATTCTTTATTAATTGAGTACCATTATTTTGCCCAGGATCAATGGTAGGCTGACAGATCCATAATTACCTGGATCATCCTGTTTACACTTTTAAAACTTGGCAAAACATTAACTGTCTTCCAGTGTTCGGGAACTTCCCCAGTGTTCCAAGGCTTATTGAAAAATGAACATTAATGGTCCAGCAAACTCCTCAACCAACTCATTTCAAACTCTTGGATGCAAGTTATCCGAACTTGCTGATTTCAAAATGTCTAACTTTTGTAGCTTCCTTTTAACATCCTCCAGGGATACTAGTGGAATGGAAAGAGTGTTATCATCATCATATGATGAGACTGTATCAACTGTATTTCCCCCCAAATATAGAACAGAAATATTTAATATTTATTATTTATCATAGGTATTTATTTATTTATAATACTCTGCCTTTCCTGTGTTATAGAATCATAGAAATGTAGATCTGAAAGGGACTTTGATAGGTCATCTACTCCAATCCCCTATGCTGAGACTGGGCTAAGTATTAACTAGTCCATCCCTGACAGGTGTTTGTCCAACCTGCTCTTAAAAACCTTGCTCCCACATAAGGAAGCTGGGGGTTCACTCTCCTTCAGCCCATGGGGTGTTGCTCCCCTTGGCACATGACAATATAGGGTGCCGGGGAGTGGGAGAATCAGGCCCAAAGATTAACATTGCCCTCCTGAATATCTCTGCAGCCCCTGTATGCCAGCCAGGCTGGTGTCAAGGAGCCCTAGAACAGGCCAGGGAACTCCCCCAAGGCAGGACATCTGTAGGGACACAGGAGTGTTCTGAGGCTGGACGGGGCATAGAAGGGAGGGAGTATGGCCGAGGCAAACTTGCACTTGGGGAGGGATAACTCAGTGGTTTGAGCATTGGCCTGCTAAACCCAGGGTTGTGAGTTCAATCCTTAAGGGGGCCATTTAGGGATCTGGGGCAAAAATCTGTCTGGGGATTAGTCCTGCTTTGAGCAGGGTGTTGGACTAGATACCTCCTGAGGTCCCTTCCAACCCTGATATTCTGTGATTCTAAGTCTGCACTCCAGGGGCTGTGGAAAGAGGGGTGTTAGCAGGTGCTGTGCCAGCTTCCATGGCCTTCCCCCACCCCCTAAAAAAGGAGGTTCAAATCACCCCTCCTCCACCCAGGTGTTGAATCTACCTTTAAACACCTGCCGGAGAAGGGCCATGTTAAATTTACAAATTGCCAGCAGCCTAGGGGTTTGGCGCTCAGCCGAGCTAATGGCTACCTTAGCCCCCTTCAATCACGTTCATCCATGGGAAAAAATATATACATGCCCTAGGTGAAGCTGCTATCCTCCCCCTGCAAAATGGTAATAAACTCAGCAGATTACTAGCTACCTCGATTTAATAGACCCACAGCCGCACTCTGGCAGACTTTAAAACAGTCATTATTTCATCAGCAGCCCCATTAAACTGTCATGTGCTTGTGCAGCTGCTTTTCCCATCACAGTTTATTCTCACAGGCACCGATACTACAGAGTGAGGGCATGAAGCACCATGCCACCTACGCCACTCCCCCAGAACTGGCGCGAGCATGTCACTCTGTGTCTGGGGTTCTGTTCTGGCTGGATGTGCCAAACTACTGTCTGATTGGATCGTTTGCAATGGGAAGCTGTTGGCAGAGCATGGCCTAGTGGTTAGCACAGACATCAGGCTTTCTCAGGCTGATGTCCTATGGGGACTTGGAGAAGTCATGTCCCTCCAACACACACACAAACACCCTGCCTCAGTTTCCCCATATGTAAAATGGAGATAACACTGACCTACCTAGAGTAATAAGCTTAGGACAATTACGGTAGCACTCCAGCCACTCCTAAAGCTCTGTAGAGAGGTAGCGAAGTAGCCCCTGACAAAGAAAAAGAAGCGGCAGTTGCCCTGGATTATTAGCAGTCTAGGGTATAAGACACACAGTCAAACAGTTCCAAATCTGTTCTGTAGAGAGCAGCTGTGCCCTTGTGCACTGGCCCCATTTATGATGCTATTTGGCAGCGTGCCGCGGTGGCTTCCCAGGCACTGCTCACTCCCTTGCCTCGCCCCCATCATGTTCTTGCAGAGACCATCTGGAGCTGCAGCTCAATGTGGAGTCAGGTGCTTCTCTGCTCAGAGCTGAGCAGAACTTTATGCTTCTCTGCAAAGCAGTGTTTATACAGCACCTAGCACATGGGGGCCAGGCCCAAGGGTGGGGCTCCCAGGTGCTACGGACAAGCAAATAATAAATAATCGTAATGAAGGCGTGCTCCGTCCTGAGTCCAAACCTGGGAAAGTGTTGGAGGAGGGGGCGCTGGGCGCTTGGGAGGCAGAATGCCATGGAGCCTCCTTGCCCCAGTACAGTCACTCCTGCGCCTCTCTGCTAACAGAACTGGAGGGGGTCAGGGGATCCATATAGTAGTATGCAGCTCATGACTCTTTACTGGGGCTAGGTGTGACACTGGGCCAGAAAGGGTTTAGCAACTTGCAGGCTAAATGATCCAAATTCAGCCTTTAAAAGACATATTAGAGAAGTATATAAATGGAGCAGGGCTATTCCTTATAAATAGCAACATAGCCACATTCAATCGACTAGAGCTGTGAAAGGCAAACCTGTATTGTTAGCGAATTAGAGAGAATACTAATCGTATGTGTTTACTTATATCTTGTTAGATGTTAGCCATGTAAACAGATGGTTCCTGTCTGTTACTATACCTGTTGATTCAGAGATCAAAAGAGAATATTAACATTTAGATGAACCCTGAATATAATAATGTCATTGTCTGTATGTCTCTTGGAAGTTCATAGTAAACTTTCTATGAACTGCTTAATGGATAATTACTTTATGCTGATGTATGCAACTAGTTACCTGTGTATACATAGGAAATAGATAATTCTATTTTGAAGCTACCATTCTTCACCCAAGGAATACCTGCTGGCAAGAGGCGAGCATCACCTGCCAGTGACCTACATAAAGAACTCTTGGGCCCTGATCCTTTCATCTCCGATCTGCTTAAGCTTTATCACGGGACATTTAAGTCTCAAGCCTGATGTCTCCAGTTCCATTCTGGATCGCCCTGATGTTGGATAGTTGGACATTGGAAGATAAACTGATGCTGGAAAGAACTTTTGCACCTCAACAGCTCACCATGTCCACTATGAAACTGAGCTAAGAACTCTGTTCACATCTGTGTGTATTCTGAGCTTTTAACCAGTACGCTCTCGCTTTGCTTTTTTAATACCTTTTAGTTTAGTTAATGAGAATTGGCTGTAGCGTGTATTTGGGTAAGAGCTTGGATATTCAGTGACCTGGGAGATAAATGCATCCAATCCTTTGGGATTGGTAGAACTTTTTTACATGATGAACAAGATTTTCAATAATCCTCATCATATTTGACTTGGCTATCTGGATGGGAGCCCAAGGCTGGGTTGCTTTAAGGGAGCTGTGGTTTTGGCTTCCGGGTAAGCAGTGAGCTATTGTAGAAGCTGCTTTGTTGCTGCTGTGGTGAATCAAAGTATTGGAATAGCTACCATTCTGCCCCGTTCTTTGCAGTTTGTCCCAATTGGGCAATTTTAGCGTGGCCCCTTGGGACCCCACTCACACTAGGTAACTGGTCTTGTGTGTTTCTGGCCTGTCCAGAAACACTGAGAATCTCCCCTGTTCTCCTAAGACTTCTAGTCCTGGTGCAGCAGGGCCCAAGAGGTTTCTCCCGTCTCTAATACATTCCCTTCCGGGTCTCAGTCTGTTATCTTCTGCGTGACGCATGGATCAAGTGTTCTTTGGTCTCTGTACAAAGCTCCTTGCCTTCTCTTCTCCCTGGTAAGATCGCGAGCAGCATGTGAGAAACTTCCTGCAGAGAAACCAGCGAGCTCTTTCTGTGAGCCATGACTTGGCCGCAAACATCCCTCTAGATGGAGATGGAGCTGCTGAAATAAGTGTGTCTGATTTTATAAAGCAACTCTGATTCCTTTTGGCTAGAGATAGGCCTAGACCACTACCTGTGGGAATATTTGAAATCTGAACCCCGTTCCAGCTCCACATTTTGCATATGGTCTCTGTAGTCATACTCTATGGAATCAAAGTCCATCTAAAACAGCCACACGCTATAGATACAAACAGGTTTCCACACAGCTTGAGTTCCAACTTTGCTTCCTTTGTTTACCAGGGACCACACTCCATCTAAACTTCCAACTCAACACACAGAGGAATCAGGTGGCTGAATCGTATACTGCAATTAAACATATAATTTCATCCATCTTTTATGGTGAGTTGAACAAAAGCCCCGGATCCAAGTGCCACCGAAACCAGGTCATTCCAAATCCAAAAGTTTCCATCTTGAACCCAATCTGTGCTACCAACTACAGTTAAACTTGAAACCTTCCAGCCTGACAAGCTGCAGATTTGTTCTCTTCCTCTCCCTCTGTTATTATGTTTCTCCATAAACAAATAGTATATTTTGAATCTAGATGTCTTTTAGATTAAAAGGACAATACACTCAGAAAAAGTACATGCAAAGTCTCCAGGAGAGAGTGCAGTGAGTGTATCTCCTCCAACAGTCTGCATGGACCCGAACACAAAATGTCTGCTTGTTTCTGCAGGCAGCTGCGTCCTTAGCCATGTAAAGATGCAGTATACACAGGACACAATATATAATTGCTATCAAATAGATAAATACAACCTGCACAAACACGGTGGCTTAGAGCCACCTCAAAAAGCTCCCATCATCCGAAATGGAAACAGGGATTGTCTGAGAATTAGGAGTGTTTGTAGATGCCATTAACCGTGCACTATAATCCCATTATATAATGTCCATAGGCTTACTGCCCCATCCATCTAGCTAACTGGGTTTTTGCATCCCAGTCCATAGCTGCACTCATGAGACAGCGTTGTTGATTTCCTTTTCCCTACAACTCTATGGCCTCATTCTGTGAGTCTATAGCACAGTCATGGCCAGAGAAGCAGGGCTCAAAATGCCTCCTTCCAACACACCAGAGCTGCTCCTGGTGTGCCTTTGGGTGGCACCTGCTCATGATGTTACCTACACACCCGTTTGCTCTGCCGAGCAGCTGCAGCAATGGGTGAGCAGCAGGCCAAATTCAGTTCTGCCTCATGCCTCTGCAGCCAGGACCAGCCGAGCTGACTGACATGGAGGATTTACAGAAACGCAGCTGCACCAGATCTGTTGTACGGCAGCAGGTGCTCAGGAACACTGCAGAGTGAGTGCTGGACAGGCATTTTTGATTCCTGGCGTCTGTGTCAGCTGCTTCATAGTAAGTGGCAGGCCGAGATCAGAAATGCGACTATTCATAGCTAGGGCCGTCCCAAATTCATGCTCCAGTTTGGTCAACTTTATGGCCATAGGATTTTAGAAATTGTAAATTTCATGATTTCAGATATTTAAATCTGAACTTTCACAGTGTTGTAACTGTAGGGGTCCTGATCCAAAAGGAGGCTGTGAGGGGGTTGCAAGGTTATTGTAGGGGGGATCATGGTATTGCCACCCTTACTTCTGTGCTGCTGCTGGCAGCAGCGCTGCCTCCAGAGCTGGGTCACCAGACAGCAGCAGCTGCTGGCCAGGATCCCATCTTTGAAGACAGCAGCACAGAAGTAAGGATGGCAGGTATGGTATTGCCACCCTTACTTCTGTGCTGCTGCTGACAGGGCGCTGCCTTCAGAGCTGGGCATCAGGTCAGCAGCCGCGGCTCTCTGGCCACCCGGCTCTGAAGGCAGTGCAGAAGCAAGGGTGGCAATACTGCAGGCTCCTACAATAACTTTGCCACCCCTCATGACCTGCTTTTGGTTTGGGATCCCAGTTTGGGAAACGCTGGTCTCCCCCATGAAATCTGTATAGTACAGGGTAAAAATACACAAAAGACCAGATTGCACAGTCCATGATGCGTTTTTCATAGCTGTCAAGGTTTTTTCCCCACTTTGAACTTTAGAGTATAAAAAGTGGGGACCTGCATGAACACTTCTAAGCTTAATTACTAGCTTATATCTGGTACGCTGCCACCAGCCAGAATTTAGTGTCTGGCACACTTTCTGTTCCCCTAAAACCTTCCCTGGGGAACACAGATCCAAACCCCTTGGATCTTAAAACAAGAAAACCAATTCAGGTTTTTTTTAAAAACTTTTAATTAAAGAAAGAAAAAGTTAAAAATATTATTCTCTGTAAAATCAGGATGAAAAATGCTTGTACAGGGGTACTTAGAATTTATTTGCCAGAGGAACCCGTCTTAGCTCTCATGAGTATTCGAGTTACAGCAACAAAAGGTAATATCCTTCCAGCATAAAGATAATGGATTTACAAGTTGGCGAACACAAAACATTAGACTAATTCGCCTTGCCTGGCTATTACTTACAATTTTTGAGACATGAGAGTACTGTTCAGAAAGATTTGGGAGCCTGGAAGATGTTCCATTCCTCAGTCTGGAGAGGTGAACAACGAACAAACAATAAAGCACAAACAAAGACTTCCCTCCACCAAGATCTGAAAGTATCTTGTCCCCCTATTGGTCCTCTGGTCAGGTGTCAGCCAGGTTTACTGAGCTTCTTAACCCTTTACAGGTAAAAAAGACATTAACCCTTAACTATCTGTTTATGACAATAGCTGTGAATTTGGTAAGGCCTTATTCATAGCCAAAGCTAGAAACTGCTGCCATCAGCACTGTTTTTGGCTTCAGCTAGTGCCTTTTTTGGTAGGGCCTTATTATCAGGGTGGCTGACCAATGAATTCCAAAGAGTATTTACCAAGGATGCCGTGACATGGCAGGCGATCATGTGGGCACCAAAAGCATTGGTGGCACAACTAGGTCGCCAGTTGCGGACATAGACTGAGCATCCAGCCAGCCCCCTTTAAGGACCGATCTGGAGATGGGTCTCGGTGGTGTTTGATTGGCAAGGAGACCACTGCCCTTCGGGGTGTGCCATGATGAAATTAAGCGACGAGTGGACCTCCTTCCCAGAGCTCACCTCCTGGAGGGTGCTTGGACATATGTGCAGACGCAAACACAACAGCAATCAAGAACAAGCACTTTGCACCTCAGCGGTGGCTCTCCAAGGTCAGTCTCCTAATAGCCCTGGGAAGCAGGGGTAGAATTCACGTCATTCACTTGTAATCCCTTTAGGGTCTAGAGAGCATGGCCCCTTTAAATCTTTTTCCCGGGGGTGGGGGGAAGAGTAAGAAAAAGGAGGGAAACTCCTGGGGGCAGGAGCTGGAGCTCCAGGGAGGGAGAGGGGCAGCCGGCAGGCCCTGGAAGAGTGAAGCAGGGAGAACCTGCCAGAGGCCAGAGGAGGACAGGCCCGATCAGGGACAGCCCAGGACAGGGCCTGGAGGAGCACTGTGCCGGGGGGAATCGCCCGAGAAGGGCAGGCTGGAGCTGGACCCAGTATCACAGCTTCCCAGAGCTGCATGGGGCTGGGAGTACTGGGGCTTGTGACTCTGCATTGGGAACAAGGAGGGAGGCTGTTAGAGAGTTAAGTGGAGAGGTGGTCGCTCTGTATGGCTTTGCAGAAAGCGGCAGAAGAGGCATCAGAGGGGTTTGCTGGGGAGAGTTCATTGGCACGGAAGATAACCAGGAGCACCCAAGACTCACCACTGGGCTCGAACTTTGCTCAGGACTCCTAAACTCTGTATGCAGACACATTGCTCAGTGTCTGCCCTTCCAGACTGTGCTACCACTGGGCGTGTGGGGCCTTGGTTTGGATGCAGCCCTGTTCTACTGCTCCCCCTATATTTCCCCTTGTTGTATTTCTCCTCTCATCTCTCTGTAAATAAATACCTCCCTTTGTTATATCCATTGTACTTTTCCTGTGTGTGGGTGTGTTCACTCTGGGGGGCTGGAACAGGCACCCCTGGCTAGAAGGGATTTCTCCTGCTGCATTCCTGCGCGCACCTCCTCTTGGCCAGAGCTGGCTGCAGAGCACACTCCATCTTGGCCACGAGGGCGCTAAAGTTACACACTTCACACGCCGTTCTAGGAAAATCCTTCCAGCCCTGCGGGCGGGGGAAACCTATGGACTTGGTCACGGCACCCAGCAACGCCACAGCACAGTCTAGGACAGGACGTGAAAGGGAATATTGGATCCGACTGAAACCACATGTGGGATGTAGGGAGCTGGCTTGTTGGAAGTTGTTCAGGAAACTATGACGAACTGCCGCTCCTGCAGGCAGGGCCATGGTAACATGTTGTAGGAAAGCCCAGAGAAAGCATCTACTGCTGTTTTGCAAGCATCAGCTCCCTAGGGCAGCTACGTGTCCCTAGCAGGTCTCTTATCCACTTGCCGAATGCTGCTTCGTTTGCAAGAACCACAGGGAAGCCCAGCACAGGGGCCTACGGCTGCAGGCTGGAAACCGAGACTCCAGAATTGTTAATTTCAAGCATCATTAAAGCAAAGTGGATGGGGATCACAATGGAATGTTTACAGGGGAATAAAAGCTACTTGGAAGCTTTTAAGAGCAAGCACCTTGCATCGGTGTCTGCTAGGAACCCACAGGCACGATTCCCGTCTCCTCCCCCGGCCCCGCGCCATTCTCTTTTCTCCTTCTCCATTAGCCGCCCACATGTCAGTTTTATTCTTTAAGAAATGCAAATTGAATTTAGTGCTGGTGAAAGGTGCCAGAGTGACAGCTCTATTTATCCCCAGAGCAGAAATAGCATGTACAAGGCCTTGCCTGCTGCCTCACCCTGACCTGGACTGACTCCCTCTGCGGGTGGAAATGTGCTCTCCACCCCGCCATCTGGTCCCTGCTGAGATAGTGACTGACTCCTGCCAGGCAGGGTCACTGGAGGGAGGCCTGGCTCCTCCTCGCACAGCGGACACTGAGCGGCTGGCGATGACTCTCAGGGACACCTACACTGGAAGTGCACTAGCGTTCGGTGACTAGCTTGACACAATCGTGGCTGATCCAGGGCCAACATGCTCGGCGGAGTTGGGCCCCCACAGTTAGTGTTCCTCAACTGTATTACAGGAGCACGGGGAAGGCCCCAAATGTAGCTGCTGCATAGACACCTAGGAAGGGATAGTCCCTTTGTGACGCCCTTACAATCTAAAGAGACAAAGACAGGGAAACGGATCAAGCGACCCACTCCAAGCTCATAACAGTGGTGGTGAGATAGGACCATGATCTCCTGATCACAATCCAAGAGACCACAGTAAGGGCACTGGAACAGAGGGCAGGGGCCATGGCCCCTCACTTTTTACCAGCTGTAAAGCGAGTGGACGGAGTGGAGTGATGGCGGGGCAGGGTTTTGGGGAAAAGGCAGTACGGGGCAGGCTGGGCAGGTGGCGTGGGAAGAGGTGCATGGGCAGGGGTGCCAGGTTTGTTAATTTTTGGTGATTCCCAGAACAGGTCCGAGCAGAGCTGTCCCATCCATATGATGGGCCGGGCAACTGACTGGGCCCCATGCTTTGGGGACCCACACTTCAGGCGGATGCTTCAGCGGCGATGTGGGGTCCAGGCAGAGCTGTCCTGTCCATAGGACTGACTGGGGCAATGGCCCTGGGCCCACACTTTGGGGGGCCCAGCACTTCAGGGGGACGTGGGCACAGGGCAGCCTGGAGAGCTAGTGGGGAGTCTAGTGCTTGCTAGCATGAGTGACCTGGCCCCAGCCCACCCTGCGGCCGCTGGATTGCTCAGGCGAGGGGGAGGAAGCTGGAAAGGGGTGGGACTTGGGGAAGGGGTGGAATGGGTTGGGAGGGGCGGACCAGGGGACTGGGGCGAGTCGCTCACTGATGTTGGTGCCAGGCCCCCTGCAAACCCCCAGGCTGCCCAACCGCATCCCAGATCGAGGTACCCACCCCCAAAGCACGGTAAGCCCAAACGTTGGTGGAGCTGGGCCCATGTGCTAAATATTGGTGGAGCACAGGCCCACGGGCCCATTAAACTCACGCCTATGGGTGGTGGGGTGGGCGTCGGAAGAGGCAGTTGCATGGTATCTTTGCCCAATCTGAACTTTAAGTCCAAAAAATGGGACCAGCATGAATTCCTCAAGCTTAATTACCAGCTTAGATGTGATAAGCTGCCACAATCAGACTGGAGTGCCTGATAAACTCGGTCTCCCCAAACTCTTCCCTGGACCCAAGGACCCAATTCCTAGAGTCTCACACAAAGGGGATAAACCGTTCTCCTCCCCTCCTTTTCTCTCCGATTTTCCTGCCCTGGTAAACAACCAGGAGAACACATGCTCAAGCTCTTCATAAATACAACACAGAGACTAAGGTTTCTCCTCCTTCTCCCTGCCCTCAGCTTTTTCTCCACTGGATATTGCGAGAGATAGACAGTGATTCAACTCCTGAATCTTAACAAGAGGGATTCCCTCAACCCCTCCCTGCCTTCCCCTCACAACAGAGGCATACAGATTCAAGCTCCGAGATCTAAAACAGAGAGGAAATTAATTTCCCCCCTCCACCTCTCTTCTCCCACCATCCCGGTAAGACAGGACTCAATTACCTGCATAACAAGGGGAAAAATATATAAAGATTTTTTAGGTGTTAATAAAAGAGTTTTATAAAGCGAAGAGTAGTATCATGTAAATTCAGATGGAATAAGGGTCCTTAGCTTATAGACACTAGAAAGAAAACCTCCTCCAGCAGAAAACATTGAAAATACTTCCAGCAAACAACACATTGCAAATAAAGAGAAAACAATTAAAAAGACTAAAGCCGCCTTTATCCTGATACTACGAACAGAAGAATTTTTTTTTAGAAGATAGGAGACTGACTAGTCTGGTCCCTCCCATACCCCAGAAGAGAACCCGGACAAGGAACAAAAAACACACTACAAGACTTTCCCTCCACCCAATTTGAGAATATCCTGTTCCTGATTGGATCCTCTGGTCAGATGTTGCAGGTCACTGTTTGTACCTCTTACAGGTGAAAAGAGACTTACCCTAGGCTATCTGTTTTTAGACAGCCAGCATGGGGGCGGGCTGGAGAATGGGTGGCTGACAGGTAGCGCCATGGTTCTGGCGCCAGTGCCCCTCCACTTTTAGTGGAGTTGTCCACTGTTCCGGGACTGTGGTGCTGCCTTCCGCACCCTGCGAGCCATTGCACGCAGGCTGTGACATGCACACGGACATGCTTGGCCTAGCCATCGGTATCAGTGCCGCTGGGCAAGTTAGGGGCAGCTGCTCCTATGCAGTGGCCTGAGGCTAGGTAGCCCAGAGGCGTTCACCGAGCAGCATGTAGAGAATGATGATCGTGGGGCTGGGAGGACCGTCTAACTCAGCGCGCATGAAGATCCGACCGAGTGCGATGGCGAGAGACTACAATGTGCCAGCCGAGCTGCACAGTCAACTGCCACCGTTACGGAGCCACCATGGACGCGAGCTCTGTTGAGAGTCAACACCTGGTCGCTAGCTCCGGGGCAGACACGCTGTCCCTCACTGCTTCCACGGGGCAAGTGCTAAAGCAGGAATCTAATGCAGAAAGGCTCCTGGCTCGTCCCCACTCCATGAGCCAAACAGGTTTGCTTTTAAACCATCCTGCCCTGCCAGAGGATGGCTCTCAACAGGGCTTTGAATGGAGGTTGCCATGGACTCAGATGTGAGCATGTCACTGATTGTTTGTGATGCTTGTGCTGGGGGCTGCTGAGTCAAGCTCTCCATGGCAGCTCAGGCCATCCGGGTTTCCTGGGATGTCTATCAACTTCCCTCTCTGCACGGGATCCTTTCCCCTCGCCGCTCCTGTGGGAGCAGCGTCTTGCAGGTGTGTCGGTGAATGTGAGCGTGTGTCTGTCTAGTGCACGTGGCAGCTCCGTGCGGGATCAGGGAGTGAACCTCTCTCAGAGCAAGCAGGATAAAGCTGGAGTAATGCCACTGATCTCCCACAGTGGAGGAGAGAACAGAAGCTGACCCTGCAGGCCCAGAAATGCAAGGGAGGTGATTTGCTCCGGCACTGGAGGGAGTGGATCCTTCTTCAAAGTCCTGATGTTTTTCTGGCTGCAACCACAGTGAGCTGACTGGAAACTACAACATCAGGTCGATGGTAGTTACACACTGTATATCTCATTGCTAGAGAAGAGACTGAGCTGGATGGGTGTCTGCCTGGAGAAGGATGGTGGTGATAGTGGGATTACACTGTCCTGAGGTGAATTCATCTGTACCTCATCCTCCTTGAGTAGCTCCAAGATGCTTTCACGTTAGGCCTGTGACGTGCGGCCGAAGACAACGCTGTATGCCTCAGAGGCCGAGCTGCTGCATGCACCTCCAGGAACATGTCTTCTGATAGACATGGATGCTCCCCTACAGAACCAGGGAGGAGGAAGGGGGAGCCCAGGCAGACGTTAACGCAGTCCCCGATGCCGCCGCAGGAGAACAACAGAGTCAGGCCAGAAAAGAGCTTCATGTTTCTGACATGGACAGCCAGGCTGAATGAGACGCAGCAGCGTTAACGCCCCTGGAGCCTTCCATCCTCTGTGCTGCAGCTTTCAGAAGAATAGGCTCTGACATGGGCTGTCTCCTGTCTCTTTATTATGTACAGGGGGTCTGACCCCCGAGCTTCTCTGCTGCAAAGTGAGTGCCACCTCTGCCCCCTGGCACTCATCCCTCCAGCCCAATGTGCTGACTCTCCCCTAGGGAGCTGGGACCCATGCACTGATGGTGGCTGCATGGTGTGTGGGTCTCACAGGGTGAGCCTCAGGGCTCTGATATGGACCCAGAGAATTCCTCCTGAAAGAAATAGGTGCAATTCCCTGGAACATTCAGGCATATAGCTGTCAACCTCTCACCCTGCTCTAGCATCAGCTGCTTGCCCCACTCTGCCATTGGCCGCTCACTCTGCTCGGCTGTTCCGCTCACTCCACCCAGCTGATTGCTCCACTACACCCTTTGGGATCACTTGAGGTCCCATCTCTTAACACAGCTCTCAGTGACTTCAGCTGTCAGTGAGGGACCCTCACTGCTAGTGCAGGCTGAGCAGTTGCTCTCATTAGAGACGTGGTCCCAAAGCAGGTCTAATGCTTAGGTCCATCTATCAGAGATTTCAGCTCTATTGATCTGTATTAAAAGACTCCCAAAGGGATCTTAATTAGTTCTATCATGACACAGTGGAGAGGATCAAATGACATCTAGGATCCTCAAGCAGAACCCACATCACCAGGAACAAACACTTGTTCCCATTTTCTCTACTAGGCTTTGAAACCCGTACCTGCCGCTTAGCAAGAATAGTTCGGCTGAGGATGAGTCCCTCAGTCAGGCTGTGCCAAGCACAGTTCTGCTGCCGTTGATTAACACAACAAGGATTACAACCCTTTATTACCCCAGCACCCAATAACAAAGTGACTTGCAATCTAACACCCGCCAAAAGTGATCATTTGGGCAAAGCAGCCCCATCATGCTGCTTGTCTAGACAAGGTGGGTGTGTCCATTCAAACAAGGTCAGCTCCTGAAGTCCTCTTCTCCCACTCATCACCTGGTGTCAGGGAAGCTCTCATTCAGTTCTGCTTATATGTAGGACTGGGCCTGAGCCAAGGGTGGACCTGGGATCGAGATCTGGGGACATGCTGGGGTCAATGCCGAGAGCAGAGTCTAGACAAACCAAGATCAGAACCATAGCCAGAGTCCAGGCACAAGCCAGAGGTCGAAGCTGGGTGTCAAAGACAAGCCAAATTGATACTGAAGTCAGAGTACAGATATGTGCCAAAGGTCAAAAACCAGACAGTCAGAGTCCAAGGGTTTTGAGGGGGAGGGAATCAGGAGAAGGGCAGGGCTCAGGCAAGGCTGAGGAGCAGGTACGGATGCAGGAGCAGCCTGGGAGTTTCTGGAGCCTGGTGCACTGCGAGGCAGGAGGAGGGTTCCTGGCCGGGTAGCGCTCTTGCTCAGACAGAGGCTACATCTTCACTACCCGCCGTATCGGTGGGTAGCAATCGATTTCTTGGGGATCGATATATCGCGTCTCATCTAGATGCGATATATCGATCCCCGAACGCGCTCCTGTCGACTCCGGAACTCCACCAATGCGAACGGCGGTCGCAGAGTCGACAGGGGGAGCCGCGGATGTTGATCCCGCGCCGTGAGGATGGTAGGTAAATTGATCTAAGATACTTCGACTTCAGCTACGTTATTCACGTAGCTAAAGTTGCGTATCTTAGATCGATCCCCTCCCCTAGTGTAGACCAGCCCTGATCTGCAGCTCTCCTGGGACTGTGGGAATACCTGATCCTGGGGTCACCTGATCCAGGATCCGCTCAGTGATTGGCTGCTCCCATGTGGCTAGCTGAGTGCTGACTCACAGGTTCCAGTCTGGAATAACTCCATTAACTTCAGTGAAGGAATCCCAGTTTTACAACCGCGTATCTCGCTACCTTCAACTCACCCAACTGTGCTTGCAAAGCAACACAGGTGGGCAGCAACTCATCACCGTGACGGTCTGACCAGTACTCCGGGCTGCCTATCCAATACTAGCACCTGTGCAAGTGCCTCAGGCTGCGTCCCAAGGTCCTTGGAAGATAGAAAGACAGAAAGGAAGTGGTGCTTGTGGAGATAAGCTGTGGTTTATCGTTTCTGTGCAGGAGTCGGGAGCTACAGCGGTGGACGTGGTATAAAGAACTAGTCCACCTGCAGAGAAGAGAAGAGACCTAACGTTATTTCTCACGCAACTGGGAGAATCAGACCTTTCTCTGCTCCCTTTTTCTGGCCCGAATTGCTCTGCAGCTTCTGGACAAATCTGTCCCAGGGCACCTTTTTTAGACATGTTCCAGACTCACAGATCCACTTTAAGGACATAGAAGCGATATCATTATCTTTCTGACCTGGACAGTGGCCAGACTGGAGCACTCTGCAATCATCAGGGCGTTGGCCCTGAATAGTTCTTTGGCTTTAGCTGCTGCTATGAAGTTCTTTATGCTTGAGGTCCCATTGCTGAGACCAACACATCAATAGCAATTAGCCAGTGCGCCAACCCCTTCCTTGTCTTCCTTCTGTTCTGCAACCCTGTCGTGCTGAGCACGGCTCTTCTTTCTCTTTCATTGGGGTTATAACTTTCCTTTGCAAACTACTCCCTAGTGATTCACCTTGTGCTCTGCCGTACAATGAGGGGGCTCTTTGGAGACGGGGACAATAAGGAAAAAACCTAGAGACCTTGAGGTTTCCACGGATCCACTGTGCATCACTTTCCATTCTCTGAACACCCAGCATCTTGTTAAGTATTAACACTGGCTGTGTCGAAACTATGGAGCCATAATTACTATGTATTGAGCAATAAGCCCAACATGGTATGGAACCCAAAACGTGGACAGCCCTGGCTCCACAAATCTCACCGCATTCTCTGAGTGCATCATTAGGAGGGCTCCGTGTCTGTCACAGAGGTCGTGGAAGTCACGGATTCTGTGACTTTTCACAACCTCCATGACTTCTGCATGGGCCAGTGTGGCTGACCCCAGAGCTGCCCAAGCAGCTGGCTCCAGGGCCAGCTGCTCAGGTGGCCCCCGGGACAGCCACACCAGCCACTGCTCCAGCGCCCCCCGGCAGCAATCCCAGGGTGGCCAGAGCAGCTGAGGTCCATGGCCTCAGGCAGTGGTCTCCAAGCTGCCGGTCGGAGTAGCCACAGTCTGCAGAGCCCAGCAGCGGGAGCTGCTGACCCTGGGAACCTCCCCCCAGCAGCAGCCTCCAGTGTCCCCCCGCAAAAGATTTAATCACAGCACAGGTATTATTAGTATAAGTTATGGACAGGTCACGGGCCATGCATTTCTGTTTACTGCCCGTGACCTGTCCATGACTTTTACTAAAAATACCCATGACTAAATTGTAGCCTAAATCATCAGCAAGGTTTGAAGCAGGGGCCTTCATAGGGCAGATATCATGAGCTAAAGGAGAACCTCCACTAAGTGACAGGTGTAGTAGGCTGTTATCCTGTAGCGGCCCAGTGGCCAGAAGAGGATGTCACACACAATCTGATGGCACAGGTTATACTCACTGTTTAAAAGACAAAGAGAGAAAAGACGTGATGTACTGGGAGCCCAGAAGAAGGAATCACATTTTTTTTGTCAATGTGTGTATTGGTTCACTTCCTGTGGACAGCACGGAAGAGGATTCTGGGTAATGCTGTCCAAGAGGCATTTCCTGTACTAAGTAATACTTTACTCAGATCTACCAGTAGAGGGCATTCAAAACTCGTGTGCACCTATAGCTACATCTCCTCAACCGTGCATGCCTTCAAAGAAATGGCCTGTCCAGCAGCATATCACACCCTATATTGCTGGGGCACTGGTTTAGTCCCATACAGAGAGGGAAAAGGGGCCACTAGCCAAAGCCTCTCTTCCCACAGCACACACCTGCTCTAGCAAAGCCTTCCATCCAAAGACTGAACAACCCTGATCATGTTCAATTTGCAGAAGCTGGGAGGACCATCATGCACAGTGGTCACTCTGCTGAACCTCCCGGTACGTCCGCTGTGATTAACGTAACGAGCAATGCCATTACGGCTGAGCCGTTCAAGGTGTGTTTTATTGAAACCCTTCTGTTTGGAGTTGGCACTTCCCCTGGTTTTGGAGGATTATGCATTGATCCAGAAAAACAGGTGCTTCATTGAACAACTTGACATAAAATCCGTGAGGGTCAGGGGGAACTAAACAGCAAATGGGCTTAGATCTGCAAAACAGCTCCACTGCAGAGGGAGGAGAGTGGCAGTGATTAGGCCAGATGAATATAGGTCACTCAGGATGCCTTTTCTCATTGCCATCCACATGGACGCTGATAGCAGGTATGTGTATGGGCCCGGGGGCTGGGAGGAGCGGGGAACGAGCTGCTCCTTTATTCCCTTGTTTGGAGGTGAAGGAACAAGCTGGCTTTGGCAACGGACCCTTTTCACAGGAGTTTTTTGAAAGCCGTTTTTAAGTGAATGCAGGAGTCTGCTGGATTCCAAGGCCGGAATGTTCCACTGTGATCACTTATTCTGACCTCTTGTACAAAATAGGCCACAGCATTTCCCACCCAGTAATTTCTAGAGCCTAGATACCAGTCCTGAGTCTGCTACTCTTCAATTTATTCATTCATGACTTGGATAATGGAGTGGAGAGTTGATAACATTGGCAGGTGACACCAAGCTGGGAGGGGTTGCTAGCCCTTTGGAGGACAGAATTCAAAATGACCTTGACAGATTGGAGAATTGGTCTGAATTCAACAAGATGAAATTCAGTAAAGACAAGGGCAAAGTACTTCATGTGGGAAGGTAAAAGTCAAAGGCACAGCTACAAAATGGGGAGTCAATGGGTAGGTGGGGGTATTGCTGAAAAGGATCCTGGGATTAGAATGGATCTCAGATTGAACATGAGCCAACGATGTGATGCAGTGGTGAAAAAGGCCAATATCATTCTGGGGTGTTTTAACTGGAGTGTTGTTTGTAAGACATGGGAGGTAACTGTCCTGCTCCACTCGGCACTGGTGAGGACTCAGCTGGACAAACTGCAGAAAGTCCAGAGAACAGCAACAAAAATGATCACTGGTTTGAAAACCTGAGCTGTGTGGAAAGGTTTAAAAACTGGGTGTGTTTTGTCTTGAGATAAGAAGACTGAGGGAGGACCTGGGAACGGTCTTCAGATCTGTTAAGGGCTGTCATAAGGAGGACAGTGATTGATTAAAATGAAGTGAAGTCCTATGTGATGGTCCCCTGCAGTTTGAACTTGCTCGCCGACAAGCTGAAGAGGACAAGAGGCACAGGAGGAAGGAGAGCCTGGTTTCCAGTCATGGTCAACAGCCTCCTGCTGAGCCTGAAAACATCTGCCCTCATTGCAATAGAACTTGTGCTTCAAGGACTGGCCTTATTAGCCACGGGCGGACCCATAACTCCCATGTCCCTACCCTGGTCACTTCGGAAGCCTATGGCACTGATAGGAATTGAACTCCTATTACTCAAGGGACAGTGTCAGGCCAGGCCCATCCGCCTTCACCTTTGCCATGGAGGATGATAACGACATGTCAGAGAACCCAACTCAGATGCAGGAAACTCCCAGCTGTCCTGAGGAAGCAGGTGTGTTTTAAAGTGAATAGAGATCAGCCCATCTTTTGTTCTGCTCTGATGGGACTGCAACAGAGAGGTCCATTTCCAGTCCCTGGGCTTTGCATCGCGTGCAGGTGCCGTCTCAGCCGTTCACCAAACAGCCAGAGAGGGCTCTGTTACTGTGGCGGCCATGGCCTCGCTTTCTCTTCCTCAGCCCCCCGATATCTCTTAGCCCAGTGAGGAGGGCAGATTTCTCTCTCACCTTGCCCTGGTGTAAATGACACTACCAGGCGTTAAGCCACAAGGAGTCTGGTCCCGTGGTTCGGATGATCATCCAGTCCATGGGCATTGGTCTAGACCACACTTTTTGAGGCCATGCATACTGTCATGGCAGGATCCACTAGGTCGCAGTGTGACACTCAGCTTCACAAGCTCTCTTTCTTAGCACGCGGGCAGTGCCCAGACTTTGAAGGAATGCTGTCTTGTTATCAGTGTGCTGTGATGCCGCCTCTGTTAGGAAAGCTGTTGCAGGCAGTGATGGAGTTTGCTTTCAGCTCAGTCTCTCTCACTAAAGTCAAGGATGCTGTGACACAAAGCAGTCCTGTATTCACACGCTGTTGTAATCCTCTTTGTACAAAATATGCCTTGTGGTGTCATTTCAAAACTAGTAATTCACGGATCATTGATATTATTGCGCTGTGACGTTATGAGTATCATATAATATCTCATTGAAAGGTGACCGGGCCAGAAAGAGTTAATTAATTCAGCTCACCGACTGACCTGACCCATGGGTGAACCTTAAGGACTGGTTAGCAAGGTATGTAAATGAACAGAGCTTTGAGATGCAAGTCTGCATTGTTAGAGGTAGAAGGGGAGGTGTTTGCTCAGGGCTTGTGATGTAAGCAAACAGGTCGTGTCTATTGCTCTAGTTTTAATTCAAAGATCAAAAAAGGAATATTAGCGTTTAAGATGATACTTGAGTGAAATAGTGTGTTATTGTCTATGTGTCTCTTTGAAGGTTGTGGAAACCTGTATCTGAACTGTTAATGGATAAAATTATCTGTTTGCTAATTGCCAGGATGTTTGGGAGAAGGAGTTAAGCTATTGTTTTCTCAGACCGAAAGGCTGCTGGAAATGTATAAGAAGCCTGGACACGATCCTTCTTCATCTCAGATCTGCTTTGGGTTCAAGAGGGGAAACCTTAAGCCACAAGGATTGAGATCCCCAGTCATTCACTGGAGCCACCTGAATATGGACAGTTGGACTATAACCTATGGGACTATTTCTAAAAGGACTTTTGGCTACTACAAGCTCATCTCTGCTATGTATCTGAACCTCAGGAATTGAATTCAAGTTTGTATGTGTATCCATCTTTTTAACACAACTCTCTCTCTTTCTTTTTCTAATAAATTTTAGCTTAGTCAATAAGAATTGGCTATAGCGTGTATTTTGGGTCAGTCTAAGCTTATAATTGAACCTGGGTATGTGGCTGATCCTTTGGGATTGGAAGAACCTTTTCTTTTATATGATGAAGTAAGATTTTCAGGAATCATCATTATATATTTGACAGGTGTGTCTGGACGGAGGCCTGAGGCTGGGCACTTTAAGGGAACTGCGTGGTTTAACTTTCTAAGTAACCAGTGAGGTACTATAGAAGTTGTTTTGTGCTGGTTGATGAATCTAAGTAGTGGAATAACCACCAGCATTTGGGGTTTGTCTGCCCTGTTTTGTTTGCAGTTCACCCTGATTGAGTGACCTCAGCTGGCTCCCACGGGCAGCACCGTCACATGCGCTATACGTAAACAGTGTGGATTCAGAGTTATGGATCTATGCTGGAATTATGACTCAAATGTGTGTACACCAGGTATGTCCGGGGAGGTGGTAAACAGGTCTGGAGTAAACAAAGGAATGTGTTTTCTTCACCTGGGAGTTATTTCCAAAGTCTTTTGAAAGGCAATGAGAATGTATTTACATATCGCATAAACAGACCTATCAGCCTAACGAGGGGCGGAGGCATATCTCACGCTAGCAAGTGGGGAAGAAGACACAGCATCGTGTCTATGCCTCCAGCAGGAGAGAGAAGCTTGGTCCAGGTTTTACTTTTCAGAGGAACCCATTGCAAAGGTTTGCTGGTCTATAACAATGGGGGGTAGGGGTGGGGTGGCTGAACCTCAAGTGATGAGCAACTGAATTAGCCGATCATACACAATGTTACTGTTGTACAAGAGCATATAGCGTGAGGTCTTTTCTGAAAGCTAATGACACACTGGTGATTAATATCATTGTGAAATGTCCGTATTACACTATATGAGGAAATATGGATACCTAGTGATATTATGTTTTACAGTTTGTGGCCAAACAAAGGGAGAAACAGCCCCCACCCCCCACAGAAGAGCAGGCAGCGATCTACTTGTCTCCAGTGAGATTAAGTGAGGTGTGACCAGAAACAATGGAAGCCCTGTTTACATAGAAATCAGCGGGGGGGGAAAGCCCACAGGAAGGGAAGAGCAGCCTGAGATCATCCTGCCTCTTGAAACAAAGTCATTGAACTTTGGAAGGACAAGCAGAGACAGAAGCCGTCTTTGGCATTCATCGCTAGACAGACACAAGGGAGCAGAGCTCTTGCAAACTGAGAAAGATGGGTCCTTCAGCCAAGGTGGGGAGAGGAGAATTGAAGTCTCTGGGAACTGAATATAAGTGAGAAACCATCTTGAACAAAGTCTGTATCTTGCTAGATTAAATATTAGACTTTTTGATGCCTGTGTTCACTTTTATTTGCTTGTAACCCTTTGTATTTCTATTCCTTTTACTTGGCATCACTTACCCAACGTCCTGTGGTTAATACATTTGTTTTATTTTTATTCTAAGCCCACTCAGTGCTGTATTTACCCCAGGTGAGCGGTGATGTGTTTTTGTGTTTTTAGAGGAACAAACACATTGTATTATCTCTCTGAGCTGTCCAGGAGTGGGCTGGACATTACACAGTGCATGGTTTGGGGGAAATGTGGGACTGGGAGTGTGCTGGGGTCACCCCACAAGGAGTAAACCAGGCTGGTGGAAGCCAGGGTGGGGCTGCAGACAGGCTGCGGGGGACAGAGCTGCTGATCCGGGCTGCCTAGCATACAGATATTCAGGCTGTGCCCTGCATGCTGGTAGACTGGTTGTGAGCAGCCTAGGTTGGGACAAGGCATTGTGAGGCTCCCTAGGGATTGCCATCCCGGAGGCAAAGGTGCTACAACAGAGATTCCTGAAGGAAAGGATTTGCCTGCATACTGTCCGACCACCTTGGTTCCAGAGCCAGTGGATATAATGTAAAGACACCAGTTTCAGAAAATGCTCAGACTCTGCATCACAGATTTCTTCTTCAGCAGGAAATGGACGTGTGAGTCCCTGAGACCTGCTACTGCTTGGGAAACTGGAGTCCGACTATCTATTAAATTGTGTTCATGGGTAGCGGCAAGGTTATTGCCAGGGTCTGACTCAGTCTGTTCAGCCGCAGTCCAGAAGAGGTTGCAGAACAAGCAACCTAGCAAGGGTAAGAGCTCTTGGGAAGAACTAAGAACAGGGTTTATCCTGACAAGAGAGTTCAAGGAACATTAACTGAGAATGAAGATTGCTCAGGGACCACCGAAGTAAATCTGCTCCTGCCCAACTCTTGACACCATTACTGCGAGGATCAAGATAATCCCAACCTGCCCACAGAGGAATATCCATCGGCTGGCTTCAGACTCATGCCGCAGGATAGGTAGGGGACTGGATGCCCTGAGTGTGGAGATCACAAGTGCAAATGCAGCACAAGGGAATGGTAACTGGACAGCGTTCAGGCTATCTGGTTACCTGTGCAAATGAGTTTGGTGGATCGCAGCCTGGTTGCTAATATATATTAGTTGTGTTAGGGTAGCACCCAGAAGCTGCAGCTGAGATCGGGTCCCCATTGTGCTAAAGGCTTAGTAAGGAACGGACTTTTGCACGGAACAGCTTGCAATTTAAAGAGACAACTGGAGAATTATCACTCTCTTTTTACAGCTAGAAAGGTCCGTCCCTACATCAGCCAATCCCTGCTTTCTGGAGCAGAGGGCTGTCTGTCATCCGGACGCCTGACACGAACTGGCAGCTCGAAGACAGAGCCAAGAGGAATCAACAGCCCCTGGAGGCTGATAGGCCTTCAAGTCAGGGCTCGGGTTTGCTTGAGAAATTGCTCGGGGGATTTCTACAGCAGGGCAGAGCAGGCCAGGGCCTGACACAAGTGGAGAGCAGAGTGCTGCAGCAGCCGAGGAGTGAGAGGAGAATCGGGGGTCCAACCAGCGCTTTGATAAAGCCGAAGATGAGTTTTAATGCTTGGTGCATGCAGTGGAGTACAGAGGCCCATCAAAACTATAGGTGTGATTTTTTCTCACTCCTGGTCCTATGGGACACTCACAAAGCCACTTTCACCTCCCTTCCTCTAGGACACTAGTGGGGCAATTAATATTCCAATTCAGGGGCAAGAAATGGTGCCCTGAACCCCCTCCCCCAAAAAAGAGAAAGCGCAAGACCCATCATAATAGTGTCGGCAATTTGCCACACTGCCCTAAAGAACTTGGAGTCTAAATAGACCAAACAGCTGAGGAAAGAGCATTATCAACCCATTTTACAGATGCATAATTGAGGCATGGAGAGATTAAGGGACTTACCCAAGGTCATATAGAGGATCTGTAGCAGAGGCAAGAACTGAATGCAGCTCATACCCATATCCAAGCCTGTACCAATGCCTTAGCAATGAGACAAGACCAGCCTATCTCTCAGTGGGAAAATTCAGATGTAGCTCCACCTTCCATGGCTCAAACTTTGTTGCTGTTTTCTAAGGTCACCAACATTGCTAACTACAATCAGGAAAGCAGATGTAACTCAGTTCCATTTGGACAACACCAGTCTTTTTCTCCTCTAGTGATTGGTCTGCCTAAGGGGTTTAGGAGTAGAGCTGGTTGGAAAAGGGGGTTATTCCCCCCTCCCTCATAGACATTTTTGATTTTTCCACCAAAATTGAAAACTGAAAGTTTTCAGCTAAATTCTAGAAGTTTTGATACATAAATGTCACCCCTGGGCCTCATGGCAGTTGTAGTTCAGGTGTCTCAGGCCCTCATTCTCCGTATCAGCCAGGCTCACTGGCTGGACCGCATCACCCATGACACACCACAGTCTCTCCCGTTGTTGTGTCCTCCCTGGCTGTGGTGCATCATGGGACATGTAGGCTGGCTGAGGAAGAGAATGGGGCTTTGAAGCACCTGAACTACAATTCCCACTGCCACGGCATTTCCAAATTGAATTGTTTTGTATTTCGTGTGTTTGATTTTTTAGAAGTTGACATTTTCAGCCAGAAAGCAGATACTGTTTGCAAAGTCTTTGAGTCATAAACCTCAATTTCCTGCCAAAATACCAGTTTGGATGGAAAATTTCCCACCAGCCATATTTAGGAGTCTCAAACAGCTCCCTGCCTAACAGGCTGAGCTCTTAGCTCTAGCAAGAGACACTCATGCTAAAGATCCAGTGTTCTAATCCTACTGTGAGCCTTGACTCCTGGCAGAGTGCAGCTACTCAGAAGAAGTGGTGGAAGAGTGAAATCGCTGTTAGCCTGAGGTGGGTCAGCATCACAACCCCAGATGAAAATGAAAAGATGACTGAAGCATTTGCAAAGCTGGGTGAAATCTTTGCAGTTCTTCTGGTGCTGTTCACTCCTTGTTATGGAAATAGGTTCCTCTATGGAAGATGAGAGAGGAGACTACCCAGTGCACTTCCCTTTATTAATAGAAAGTGATGTCACAATGTCTCCAGAGGCCGGGAGGTGAGAGACTAAATAAAGCATAAAAACAGATTAGGAAACAGAGAATTGTTTGGAGGAAAAGAAGCAGCAAAACGAATCCCAGTGCATAAATCACTTCCCCCTTAGATGGAGGCTCTTGAGAAGAAAGCAGTATCCAAGGTACTTTTCAAAAGCGTGTAGAGACGCCTCCAAGGGACACAGATGCCTACGAGGGAACTTTGAAATAGCTCATATCTGTCTTTATTTTGATCCCTTCATTTGTGAACCATTTGGAAGAAACCAAGCCTGAGAATGGGCGTTTGCTGTAAACCTGGATGTTCCATCTGCCTTTCCATGGAGAACAAGACTATAAAATAAAAGGCAGGAGATACTAACCCTCATGCAGCAGGGCTCCAGCAGACCTCAGATTACAACCCTCAGGGCCCTGCCCCCGTTGCTGTGTTAGTTTGAACCCAGTGTGAGATTCTTTTCAAAACGCAAGAACTGTCTTTTGGCCCAGCACATGTGACAGACGTGAGTCCTGTCGCTGAAAGTGCTGATGGAAGGTGCTTGGATGTGATGGTGCTGAGAGCGGTAGAAGAGCCTCTCTAGGCTAGAACCCAAATTGACATAGTCACTGCGTCCTGGGAGGCCACCACCTGGATTTTGTTCTCAGTTGTTTCTTTGGTGTTAATTTAACTGGGATCCAATTTTGTAGGTGATGCCAGAATGGGAGGGATGCAAATACACAGCAGTAGTGAAGCAAGCTGTGTCCTGGGAGAGCAGAGGAGTGGGGGATGCATGCAGGAGGCGGAGATTTGGTCACCAGCTAAGCAGTCAGTCCTAAACTCTGGAGATGGTCAGGCTGGGAGGTCTCCAAGGAAATCTCTGTTTCCAGCAGCAGCCAGACAAGACTGAGAACTCCAGCTGTAGGCAATGTGGCGGATAGCGCCATCGATGGCTATTAGCCAAGAAAGTCAGGGATGCAAGTATCAGAGGGGTAGCCTTGTTAGTCTGGATCTGTAAAAGCAGCAGAGAATCCTGTGGCACCTTATAGACTAACAGACGTTTTGGAGCGTGAGCTTTCGTGGGTGACGAAGTGGGTATTCACCCACGAAAGCTCACGCTCCAAAACATCTGTTAGTCTATAAGGTGCCACAGGATTCTCTGCTGCTTTTAAAGTCAGGGATGTAACCCCATACTCAGGGTGATCCTGAGCCTCTGACTGACAGAAGTCAGGAGGGGAAGATGGGATAGATCTTTCTGAAATGACCCTGTTCTGGACACTCCCCTGAGGCTCTGGTACTGAACGCTGTCGGAGACAGGATAGTGAGCTAGATGGACCCGTGGTCTGACCCAGCATGGCGGCTCTTACGTTCTTACACAGACATCCATAGATCGGGGCAATGGAGTCTTCTGAATAGTGGGGGGCCCACAAGGCCCCTCCCCCTCCATAGTCCCAACCCTGGCCAAGCTGGAAGTTGGAGCCAGGCCAGGAGCCCGGGCCCCTTCTCCTGATCAGGGGAAGGGGGTCAGAATGGGGTTGGGGTAAGAGCTGCCCGGGAATCTGGGACAGGAAGTCTGGGGGGCTGGGACATGGGCCGGGGGCTACTCTCGGGTGCCCCCACCCCAGGCAGGTGGAGGGTGCGTGCGTCCCCACAGCTGTCCGGGGTCCTGGGCCACTCTTACCCAGGCCAGGCTCCAGCTTCAGGCCTGGCCAGGGGGCAGGGCTTTGGGGGGAAGATAGGGTTGCCAGGCATCTGTTTTTTGACCAGAATGCCCAGTGGAAAGGGGACCCTGGCGGCTCTGGTCAGCACTGCCGATCGGGCCATTGAAAGTCCAGTCAGCAATGCAGTGGGGGCTCAGGACTAAGGCTGGCTCCCTGCCTGCCCTGGCTACATGCGGCTCCTGGAAGTGGCCACCGGGTCCCTGCGGCCCCTAGGCACATGGGCAGCCAGGGAGGCTCCGTGTGCTGTCCCCACCTCACGTGCCAGCTAAGCAGCTTCCATTGGCTGTGACCAATGGGAGCTGTGGGGGTGGCACCTACGGGAACAGGCAGTGCACGGAGCCTCTCTGGCCACCAATGCACCTAGGGGCCGCTGGGACCCGGCGCCACTTCCTGCGAGCTCTGGTACGCGCTGCTAGGATCCCTCACTCCCTCCTGCACTCCAACCCCCTGTCCCAGCCCTGAGCCTCCTCCTGCACCCCAAACCCCTCATCCCTGGCCCCACTCAGAGCCCACACCTCCAGCCAGAGCCCTCTCCTGCACCCCAACCCCCTGCCCCAGCACAGAGCCCTTTCCCGCACCCTAACCCCCTGCCCCAGCTCAGAGCCCTCTCCTGCACCCCAACCCCATGCCCCAGCCTGGAGTCCTCTCCTGCACCCCAGCCTCCTGCCCCAACCCAGAGCCCTCTCCCACACCTCAAACCCCTCATCCCCGGCCCCAACCCAAAGCCCACACTTGCAGTCAGAGCCTTCACCCCCCTCCTACACTCCAAACCCTGCCCCAGCCTGGTAAAAGTGAGTGAGGGTGGGGGAGAGCAAGCGAATGAGGGAGGGGGGATGGAGTGAGTGGGGGGTGGGGCCTCGAAGGGGTGGGGTCTTGGGGCAGGGCAGGGATGTTCAGTCTGGTGCAGTTAAAAAGTTGGCAACCCCAGGGGAAGAGGAGGGGCAGGGGGCCAGGCCTGTGGCAAAAAGTCGGAGGGCCATGACCCCCTCTCCACCTCCCCCCCGTTCTGACACCCCTGCCATAGACACACATCATACAGCCATGTGCATGCTCATATGACCGAGCACACGTGGAAACATGTGCAGAGACGCGCGTGCACACACAGATCTGCGTGCAGGCGTACATCTCTTCTCTCAGACAGAACAAACTCAGAACAGCTCCTTGTGTTTGTTCCCATCAAGATCAACCCTCTTTTGTTTCTCTTCCGTTTTGTACAAAGCAAGGCAGCGACTCATTATCATGCCACATTTTCCAAACCTTGAATTCTGAAAAAAGAGAGAGCTAGAAAGATGAGGGATTTAATCAGAAAAGCCCTGCCTGGGGAATCACTTTGGATTGGCTACTTAGCGGTGCAGCATCCTGTAGAGAGGTTTCCATGGCTACCTGTGAGACCTCAGCAACCAGAACCCACTGCTGAGAGGGGAGCGGGGCTGCAGTGAGCCCCATGTATTGTAAATGTTTCGTAACAATAATAGTGATAAATCTTTGCGGCAGGATAGCGCCTGCTGCCTGAGCGCTTGGCAAAGGGTCGTGAATTTAGCTGGACAACCTCCATCCTCCTAAGGGATGGGGATGCATCATTATCCACATCATACACCAGGGAAACTGAGGCACAGAGTGGGGAAGTGACTTGCCCAAGGTCACACAATCAGTGGCAGAGACCCTAGGGGGGTTTAGCCTTCCTCTGCAGCATGGGGCATGCACGAAGAATACATGGTGGATTCTCTGCAATTTTAAGTCTTTAAATCAAGCTTTGAGGACTTCACTGTTTCAGCCAGAGGTTATATGTCTACTCCATGAGTGGGTGGGTGAGAGTCTGTGGCCTGCAACGTGCCGGAGGTCAGCTGATCACACTAGGCCTAAAGTCTATGAGGTTACCTGGCTCCCCAGATTCCTTGCTCTAACCACCAGCCTATGTGTAGCAACCCCCCGCCCCCAGCTGTTACATACAGGCGCCATGAATCATGACGGTGACTGAACTGGGGACCTTCAGCACTAGAAAGTCAGCAGCTGCCTAGAGCAGGGGCAGGCAAACTTTTTGGCCTGAGGGCAGCAACGGGTTTTGGAAATTATAGGGATGGCTAGTTAGGGGAGGCTGTGCTTCCCCAAACAGCCAGGTGTGGCCCACCCCCCACCTCCCTGCTTCTTGCCCCTTGATGACCCCCCCCCCGGGACTCCTGCCCCATCCACCCCCCTGTTTCCTGTCCCCTGACCGCCCCTGGAACCCCCGCCCCTGACTGCTCCCTGCCACCCCATCCAACTCCTCCTCTCATTCCTGACTGCCCCCTGCCCCAAACCACTGCCTCATCCACCCTCCCTGCTCCCTGTCCCCTGACTGGCCCCGGAACCCCTGCCCCGCTCCTGACTGCCCCCTGCTGCCCCATCCAACCCCACCCTTCTGACTGCCCCCCCAGAGACCCCTGCCCTCATTCAATCCCCCTGTTCCCTGCCCTCTGACTGCCCCAACCCCTATCCACACCCCTGCCCCCGACCCCTCCAATGCCTCTGCTCTTTATCCAACCCCCCCGCTCCCTCCCCCTTACTGTGCTGCCTGGAGCACCAGTGGCTGGCAGCGCTGCAGCCATGCCCCCCAGCAGGAGCCAGCCGTGCCACCGTGCAGCTCAGAGACTGGGTCAGGCCGCGGCTCTGCAGCTGCGCTGCCCACGAGCTCGCAGCCCCGTCCAGAGCATTGTGTCAGTGGAGGGGTGAGCTGAGGCTGCAGGGGAGGGGGAACAGCAGGGGAGGGGCCAGAGTAGCCTCCCAGGCCAGGAGCTCAGGAGGGTCTCATGGGCCAGATGAGGTGAGCCCCTGCACTAGATTACAGCAGTGATTCTCAGCCTTTTTGAGACCAGGGACCTGCTTGCTGCCTCTACACTGGGTCAGGGCGATCTCGGGGACTGGCCCTGGGCCATGGACCAGCTGTGGAGAAACACTATTCCGTTGGGTGGAGGCAGCCTCTAATAGATCTAAACCTGAACAGCTGGCTGTGGTGGGAGCCAGATTCCAGTGCCCAGGCTGGGCTCACACAGGAGCAGTGCTGGGGTCCTCGTGCTCAGCTCAGACGGCAGGGGGAAGGGGAAGTGAGCTGCCCCTGGGAATGGGGCTGGTCATATGAAGATCATAGACACCTCTGAGATTCCTGGGGTCTGGGAATGTCCTGGAAAGGTCCGTCCTCCTCTGCCTTCCACTTGTCCCACCCGCTGTGCTCCAGAGAAGCAGGGCCTGGCAGCCCGCGATGGCCAGGCGTCCTGCCTGAGCCTATAGGCAACACAACGCCCACCTCCTCCATCAGCAATGCAGTCTTTTGCCTCCGGGTCACTGGTTTGAACCCAGCTGGAGACAGTCAGCACCCCGGGCGGCTGGCACACCATGCTACCAGGAGATGGTAGCAGTGTTGCTAATGCAGGAATGCCCAGCCACATACTGTACATACCAGCCCCCTGTACCTCCTGCTACCAGCACCCAAGACATACAAGCCACGGCTACTACTCGAGCTCAGTCAGTGGGGCCGGGAGCAGGCGGTTACAGTTGCTAAAGCCGGCTGCCGGAGGGAGACATGATCTCTCGCTAAGCTCCGGCCAGTGCGGCTCAAGGCTGCGAATGGGGGACAGCCCCTCCTCTCTAGGTCTCTTCAGTCTTGACCCTTACTGCTGCCTTTGGAGGGGGGAGCCATGGGACCATGAGGAAATGGACGGAGACGCCCAAAGGGCCTGATCCTGCGGGACCAGGGCCTAACTCATTCCACAGAGCCGGATGGAGGAGACTGTGGGTGCACGCCCAGGCTACGTTCACAGCGGCAGCCTTGCTCCGTGTTCCCCAGCTGCCTCTTCATGTTCACCCCTCTGCAGAGCCCCGAAGGCACTTGCGGAAGAGGGAGCCCCTGTTTGCTGCTAAACATGCGCAGACCGATCCACTGCAGCGTGAGTCTTTCCACACGGCCCTGGCGACGGGAGGCTGTGCTGAGCGTCTCTCTGCGGGAATTTGCGCTTTGCAGCCTTTCCATTAGGCTGTGAAATGAGGAGGATAAACAGGAAAGCATCTGGGGCCTGGCATGGAGATTTTAAAGCCAGTTAGGGGAAAAGCACCATGCAATAACCCACAAGATAGAGTGTGAGTTACAGCCTAGGAGCACATAAGTTTTAATCCCTGTGCTCCATTGCCTTGGGTTGGGTAGGAAGGACAGCGGAAGGGTTCTCTGCTGGATTTTTGACTTTGGCATCTTGCTTAATCTGCCCTGCCTCAGTTTCCCCATCTGTCCAATGAATGCTGCTGTAGCTCACAGGGGTGCTAGTGAGGCAAAAATCCAGGCATGAGCCCCTGGGAAGTGGAGAGATATTACCCACTTTGCCTCTCCAAAAACATTTTATTGGATGGACTTGTATATTTGTTCGTCAGTTACCAGTGGGTGGGCGTGAAGGGACGGGATCAGTGATGTCAGTTTTAATTGGGTGGCATAACCACATGATGGGATGTCCCAGATTCAATGCGTGGCATTGTTTGAACTTTGCCATTGTTAGGGTGACCAGATGTCCTGATTTTATAGGTACAGTCCTGATTTTTGGGCCTTTTTCTTGTACAGGCTCCTATTACCTCCCACCCCCAGTCCTGATTTTTCACACTTGCAGTCTGGTCACCCTTCCCACTGTCAATTAGCAAATGTTTTGTTTAGAAAATGAGGGTTTTTCAAAACAAAACAGAAAAGCTGAGGAAAAAAATGTCTGAGGAAAATATTGGAAAATTCAGAATTAAAAAAAAACAACCAATGGAACAAAGCTGTCTTCCAAATTTTCACCAGTGTTTTGGCTTGCTCAAATTAGCAGTAAAGGGCCTATGACACACAGAGGAGTAACTCAGCTTTCCTGCAGCCCAGGGCAGTGTGGCACATACAGGGCCACCACTTCACAGCAGTGCAGAGACACAAGCTGTACAGAGACACAAGCAGTACAGAGACACAACCTAGGAGGCAGAGACTGGTGGGATCCTTGTTAAAGGGACGCAAGCCCGGAGTTTCAGCAGCAGGGTTCTGGTTCATACTCTGATGGATGTTTACACCATTCTGGTGAAGGGCTCTACACATGCTGCTAAAGTGAAAGAGACAGACAGAACCTCTCCAGTCTTTGGCAGGGGGAACGGCCTGCCCAGGATGGGCTCACGGGCTGGGTTTGGGGTTGGATCTCCAGTGTCTGGCAGGGGGAATGGCCTGCCCAGGACAGGGTCACGGGCTCGGTTTGGGGTTGGATCCCCAGTACCTGGCAGGGGGAACGGCCTGCTCAGGATGGGCTCACAGACTGGCTTTGGGGTTGGATTTCCGGTGTCTGGCAGGGGAACGGCCTCCCCAGGACAGGCTCACAGGCTGGGTTTGGGGTTGGATCTCCAGTGTCCGGCAAGGGGAACAGCCTGCCCAGGACAGTCTCACGGGCTGGGTTTGGGATTGGATCCCCAGTACCTGGCAGGGGGAACAGCCTGCCCAGGATGGGCTCACGGGCTGGGTTTGGGATTGGATCCCCAGTACCTGGCAGGGGGAATGGCCTGCCCAGGATGGGCTCACGGGCTGGGTTTGGATCCCCAGTATCTAGTAGGGTGCCATTGCATCGTAAACCTGAGTTCTCCCAACCCCCACTGATAAAGGCCAGTGACGTTAGTGGGCAGGCGTCATGCGGCTGGCTAGGGTCTGAGGACTCCTGCACTGACACCAGGGCTGCTCCAAAGCCAGGGCTGCCCATCGTGGAGGCTGGTCTCCAGCAGGGCCCTGGGGCTGCATTAGCCTTCTGGATATTGGTTCCTCATGGACAGTTGACATGCGTCCCTTTCCTGGGCCATGGACAGCCCTCTGCGGTGCCCACTCACAGAGCGATTGGGGCTGCAGGGCTGGCTCAGCCCCTTCCCATCTTCTAGGTGGGATGGAAGAGACACATGTGTGGAGGGGACGGTCACAATTCCTCCTCACTCCCAAGCACCAATGTGTAACACTGGGGTTATTGCCTCAATTTCCCCTTTCCAGCTCCTAAAAGACTCCCCTACAGTTCTCTTGGGTCTGATATTACCCCCACCACCTCCGTGGATTATCCCCCATAGGGGAAATAGCCCTTGAAAGCCCCAAACACTGTCTATTTATCCCCCACGCCCCCCACAGTGTGCTGAAATCTCCATGTGACGAACTGGGAATGTCTTAATGTTTGCTCTGAATACTGTGTTGGTGCCTCAGTGTCACCTATGCAGTTCTTAATATCTAGGTGGTGGAATAAGGGTGTGTGATTGCTACAGAGCAAGGGGCCAGTGCACCTAAATGCCTGGCACTCTATCTCCTAGCAACTGATGGCCTGGGCCCCTCCTCTGCAAAGGTGCCAGCTAAAGGTGTTGGAGACAAAGAGATCAGGTAACCTCCTGGCCTGGGAAAGGAGCTGAGCAGAGAGAAGGGGCTGGAGGGGGTTGTTAGTTTGGAGATGGCTGGGGACAAGGAGTGAAGTGCAGACGTGGGGGTCTGGCTCACTACTCCCCAGAATGGACCCAGCCAATGGGTCCGGTTTGCAGTACCTACAAGCTCTGTTTTAGACCCTGTTCCTGTCATCGAATAAACCTCCATTTTACTGGCTGGCTGAGAGTCACGTCTGACTGCAAAGTGGGGGTGCAGGACCCTGTGACTTCCCCAGGACCCCGCTGGGGCGGGCTCGCTGTGGGAAGCGCACGGAGGGGCAGAGGATGCTGAATGCTCCAAGGAGAGACCCAGGAGGTGAAGACATGCGAGCTTCTTGCCCTGAACAAGTCTGCTCCAAGGGAGAGGAGGGTACGCAAAGTCCTGACTGGCTTTGTGGGCAGCAGTTCCAGAGCATCGCCAGGGGACTCCGTGACACCCCACACCAGGGCCAATGCTACGCCTCATACCCCGACGTCTTCCGCCGCACCTGGGATCTGCATTGGCCCCCACATGCTCTCGGATCACAACAGCCTTCGGCGCTTCCTTCTGGCTCAGGAAGGTCAGCAAACTAGCCCGTCTGTGAGTTTCCTCACCCTCCGCCTTCCCGGGGGAATTTCTGTAACACCCTCCAGGGAGGGACCCCCATTCCCCCATCTTCCGTTCATTTATTAGCCCCAGATGCTGCCCCAGGCCCCACCCTTTTAATCAGGTCGGCTGGGGATGCATCTATGTTGGCACATGGGTGCCGGACCCACTTTACTTAAAGGGGCCACCCAGCCTCGGACCGGGACCCTCTGCCCTGCATGCATCCAGCCGGCTCTGATTCCATGAGAGAGCACTGGACAGGGAGTCAGAAGAGCTGGGATCTAGTCCCAGCTCTGAGCTGTGTGTACAGCACCCTGCACTCTGAACAAACCCAGTGTGGATGTGCCACTGTGGGAGGAGTCAGCGCTGCCTGGCTAAGGGTGCGTCCGCACTGCAAGGGCATGGGTAATGGCCAGTTTGAGGAGATGTACCCCTACTAGCTCTGGTTTATCTGGCATACTAAAAAGAGGTATGTAGCCAAGATGGCAGAAGGGCCTGGGGTACGATCTTGTCTGCGACCCTGGGTATGTGTCCACTGGAAGCCCTCACTCCAGTGCTGAGATACCTTGTGTGTCATAGGCCCTATAGTGCTAATGGAGAGTCTCCTTTAGCTCAAGTGGTTGAGACCTGGGCTTTTATTGATGGAGGATTTGAGTGCTGTCCCTACAGTGCCTGTGAATTCTGAGTGGCTGTGGGGTGCCCTTTGGGGACACAGGTTGTTACAAGAAACATAACAAACTCACGGGACTTGAGCACCCCGAACCTTACTCAAGGCCCTGATGCAAGCCAAGGCATGTGGGAAGGGCGGGGGGATGCTGGCTTCCTGACGGGCTAGGATTTATCCAAGAGCCAAGGGTTTTCTCAGCTGATTGGTTTGATGAGGTTTCAGAACACAGGTTTCCCCTGAGTTCCTGTGGACACAGTGCCTGGGAGGACGAGAACCATCACATTGACCAGGGGAGACAGCCAGCTGGTCGGTGCCGCTGCGGCCCAGCCTTCTGACCACAGGGGAATATGGATCCTAATGTGTTGCCATAGAAAATAACGAGGCCATTAGAAGGCAGGCGCTGCCGGGCTCCTCTCCCTCGCAGCACAACAGGCAGGGCCAAGAGATGCACAAATGAAGCCCGGTGGGCTAGGCAAGACCTGGGGGCTGTGATTCCCAGCTCCAGGGCTCGGGACTGGCCACATGAAACCAGGAGTTTGGTGGCTTGGCAGCTTGACTGCTTCAGCTGGGTTCTGCTCGCTCTGAGGGGAGATCTATGTCACTGCCAATCCCTGCCTTGCCTTGTTCACCACCCTGTCCGTTCCCCCACCCCACTGCTCCTTAGACTGGTTGCTCCTTGGGATGGGGGGAACTGCTCCTCCTTAAACACCTGGAAAGAGCCCATCATGCCCTGGGTACCACCCTCATGGAGTAGGTGCCCATCATCTGCTTATCCCAGTTCAGGCCCTGCTGGCGCTTGTTCGGCTCTACCCGAGTCAAACGTGCCTTTCCCTCCCGGCCGCTGATTCCCCTGGGGTGGTGGGCAGGAGGAGCAGGCCTTCTACTGGCGCTGCTTGATGAGCTGATTGCAGGACGGCATCACCCATCCGCCATGGGGGAGGATCCTCTGAAAGCCACTGGCTAGGGATGGAGGAGTGGTCGGCCTAAGGACCGGAGAGACCCCATTCTGCCTCCTTTACTCATGCTGCTTAGGGCCATACCCTCTCGACCTGCTGTGACGGTGCTGCCTGTGGGAGCCAGCTGAGGTCACTCAATCAGGGTGAACTGCAAACAAAACGGGGAAGACAAACCCCAAGCACTGGTGGATATTCCAGTACTTAGGTTTACCAAGCCAGTACAAAACAGCTTCTACAGTACCTCACTGGTCACTTAGAAGTCCAAACCACGCACTTTCCTTAAAGTGCCCAGCCCCAGGCCTCCATCCAGACACACATGTCAGATATGATGATGATTCCTGAAAATCTTATCTCATCATATAAAAGAAAAGGTTCTTCCAATCCCAAATGATCAGCCACATACCCAGGTTCAATTATAGCTTAGATCTTACCCAAAATACACGCTATAGCCAATTTTTATTAACTCAGCTAAAATGTATTTAAAAAGAAAAGAGAGAGAGTGTTGGTTAAAAGATCAATATACAGACAGACTTGAATTCAATTGTTGAGGTTCAGATGCCTAGCAGAGGTGAGCTTGTAGTTACCAAAAGTCCTTTTAGAAATAGTTCATATGTTATAGTCCAATGTCCATATTCAGAGTGGCTCCAGTCAGTGACTTGGGGGTCTCAATTCTTATGGCTTACGGTTTCCCCTTCTTGAAACCCCAAGCAGATCTGAGATGAAGTAGGATCGTATCCCAGGTTCTTAAACGTTTCCAGCAGCCTTTTGGCCTGAGAAAACAACAGGCTTAACACTTCTTCTCCCAAACATCCTGGCAATTAGCACAGAGTAATTTATCCATCAAACAATTCAGATACAGGTTACCACAACCTTCAAAGAGACACATAGACAATAAACTATTTCACTCAAGTATCATCTTAAATGCTAATATTCCTTTTTTTGATCTTTGAATTAAAACTATAGCAATAGACAAGACTTGTTTGTTTACATCACAAGACCTGAGCAAACACCTCCCCTTCTACCTCTAACAATGCAGACTTGCATTTCAAAGCTCTGTTTATTTACATATCTTGCTAACCAGTCCTTAAGGTTCACACCTGGGTCAGGTCAGTCGTGAGGTAATTAACTTTTTCTGGCCCGGTCACCTTTCAGTGAGATATTATAATGTCACAGATGCCCACCCAGGGAAGGCAAGACGGCCCCGATTCTGGGGTCTGATCTGCCCGCTGGAAAGCTGTCAGGAGCTGGTTTACGCAGCTACCCGGGAATTGCTTCTGCGTAATGGGAATCCCCCGGTGGCACAGAGCCACCGTACCAGCTTTAAGCCAGTTCTAAGCCTTCTTCCTCACCCATTGTGGGCTTGGGGGTGTGGCTGGTGAAAAGGGGGCATGGCCAGATCACCTTTGCAATCTGGCTCCTCTCACCTGTTGAAATACCCCCTGTGTGGCAGGGCAGCTGGGCATAAATTAAAGCCTGGGGGCTGCTGTGTCTGATATGGGTGGGTTGGGGTGTAGGGTAACTAGATGTCCTGATTTTATAAGGACAGTCCCAGTATATGGGACTTTTCTTATACAGGCACCTATTACCCCTCACCCCCTGTCCCGATTTTTCACATTTGCTGTCTGGTCACTCTAGAGGGAGAGGGGGAAGGGTGGAGATCAGTCCCTGGCCACTCCCAGAATCAATGGGGCTGAAGTGGTGGCACCTTCAATCCCCCCCACCCCGCCCCACACACAGTTGATCTGTCATTGCAAAGAAGCAAACCCCGGCCCAAGCTGTTTTCCTTATTTCCTCCGTTAAAAGCATCAGCTAATGTCAAATTCCCCTCTGAGCTCATGGGAGACCCCAGAGCCAGTGCTGCTGGCTTCCCTCCCCCTTGTTCCTGTACCAGAACAGGCTGGGAGGAAGCCTGGCAGCTGCCGGGGCTGGAGAAATGAGCACGTCACCCCAGTGTCAGGCATGACGAGACGGCAGGCTCCCCTGCCGCGAGTGACTGACAGCCACGCCGGGCTCTCCCAGGCAGGCAGGTTGTGGCAGGCACTCCTGCAAAGTACAGGTCTCTGCCAGAGCAGAATCCACGGCTCAGGGTGTCACTGCTGTCACGCTGCTGTACCAGGCCTGGCCTAGCTACGGAGCTGGCTAATACACGCCGTGTGTTCCTCATGATCCTTGGGTGCTCTGCCAGGTCTGGCAGAGGTTCGTTTACAAATAAGGTATCTGACACATAGTGACACCCAGCAGCTGAACGGTTTACGGTATCATTCCATTTCCTCTCCCCCTTTAACTTCTACCAGCCAGCCCACGACGACAGTGACACTATTATGCTGTCTTTAAAGTGCAGTACGGCTCAGGCTGTTCAGTGTCTCTGGATCGGGCTGGTTTTCTAACGAGACGACCTGAACGTGTAACGACTTGAACGTGTAATGACATTGGATCTGTCCATGTGTTGCAACGACTCGCCAGGGTCCATTCGGAATTCTTGAGTCATTGTCTTCTTGTTCTGCACCCGCCACCGGTGGCATTTGCGCCGTTGATTGTTCTTTCTGAGGAGCAAACTGTTGATGTCAAAATCTCCGCTGTCAATCCTGGTCACATATGACCTCGGGGCTGGATTATTTTTCTTTATGACAACTGCTGTTGTTCATCTCTTTGCCCCATCTCATTTGCCATGAAGGTGGTCACCAGGTTCCAGACTTGGCCATCCTCTGACTGACGCGCATCCGTTTTCAAAGGGTTCATAAGATCTTTTAGCCTTTTTATCCGATCTGGCTCCTCTCATCGCGTCTGGCCGCTTTGAAGGCAGGTTCTTTTCCAAAGCTGGAACAGTAGCTCTGAGTTGTCTTCCCAGCAGGAGTTGTGCTGGACTCTATCCAGTAGCTGCTACTGATGTTGAGCTGTAACTCAGAAGAACAAGGAATGGGTCTTCTTGCTGTGGGACTTTCTGGGCTCTCTGTGCAGCCCACCCAGCCTCCTCATTCGCTTGTGGGTAATGTGGGCTGTCAAAATGACATTGCATTTGGAAGGACGTAAAATCTGCGGCAGCGAACTTAAGTCCATTGTCCATCACTCTGAAGGCAAGCCACAGACCTGGAGGTGCGTTTGCCACATGGTCTTGCTATTCCCAAGGCGTGTTCAAATACAAGATGATTATCTGCATTGCTCATGTTGCACATTGTCTAATCACCTGCACACAAGAGCCTCCTTTGCCGGCTGGCATTGATTTCACAGAAATCCATTACTGCTTTCTGCACATCTAATTGATGGCTGCTCGTGGAGTCAGCGCTCCCTTCCTTTGTGCAAGACGACACGAAAGGAAACTGCTTGATAATTCTGCTAATTTCGGAGTCTCTGTGTCTGGCTGGTTGGGGTTTTTTCCTAGTTCTTTTTGGCAGCCGTCTGATGAACCCATTAACATTTGCTCCAATGCATGTGGCATATTAGCCATATAATGACTCTGTAATCACAGGGTAATATGAAACCGTGAGGCGCCCTGCAGTTACTGGTGGCTCTAGATTTTGGACAAACCTCCGTGACACAAAGTGTACCTCAAAATGGCACCCTGTAACCCTTCTAGCTGTGATATTTCATACAAAGCACATCATGTAAGGTAGCATATCAAAAGTCATGATCTGCTGAAGCCTGCTATTCTGGCCAAATATGTATGTTGTGAGTGTGTATGGAGTTATGAGATTTTGCTGCATGGTTGTTAATGAATTATGCTGTACATTTGCTAGTGACGTACAAAGGAACCCCGCCCAGGGGGGAGCTCAATGACCATTAATCAGCAGGAGAGTTGTAATCAAGGGATTTACAATTCAATGAGGTCTGTCGAAGCGCCATCCAATGGGGACTACAGGACCCCATGACTCAGTTGTAACAGGCCACTTTGGGGGATTGCCCAACCCAGTGACTCAGCAAAGCCCACCAGGCCATGTCTGGGCAAGTGTCTTCTAGCCACAAGAACCAAAGAAGCCTATCCCAATCCACTCCACCTGCCCGGTGCTCCTGCGGGGAGTGGAGGAAGCACCCATGCCTCAACCCTGCTCCCTGGCAAGCATGCGAGGCAGGGGAGGAGGGGCAGGCAGGACTGCAGGTGGACGGGGTGGGAAGGGGCCCCTGCTTGCTCTTGCCCAGGGCCCCACAAACCCCTAATCTGCCTCTGCTGCCACTGGTGACACAAGAGCACAAGTACCAGCCTAATGGCAGGTTTCAGAGTAGTAGCCGTGTTAGTCTGTATCTGCAAAAAGAACAGGAGTACTTGTGGCACCTTAGAGACTAACAGATTTTTTTCAGCATAAGCTTTCATGGGCTATAGCCCACTTCATCAGATGCATCCGATGAAGTGAGCTGTAGCCCACGAAAGCTTATGCTACAATAAATTTGTGAGTCTCTTAAGGTGCCACAAGTACTCCTAGCCTAATGGCAGATTGTTAAAAACCAGGTCACAAATCCAAATTGGCTGAGCTTAGATTTCCCCAGCCAACAGCCCCAAGTGCAAACTCCCCAGGCGTTCCAACAGCCTGAACACAGAGTCACAGACAGTCCCCTTGTGTACTCTGGTCTGCCTCACCTCCTGAGACAGCACATCTCTGATAGCTGGCCCCTTACACCAAGGACCAGAGCAATATTCACGCTACTCCTGATCCCAAAGGACCAGTCGCTTACCTCAGGTCAATTGCACTTTTGATCTCAACGTTTGTAGCCAATCCTGTAATAAACTGTCTAAAGATTTATTAACTAGGAAAGGAAATGAAGCTGATATTTGCAAGATCAAAGCAAGCAATTATAGACATGCAAACGAGTTTCCATCTTAGGTTTTAAAAAGTAATAGAGGCTTCTGCAGTCAGCAAGCTGATTTTGTCCTTTAGGGCTAACCCAGACTAAGTAGCTGGGGATCTTTGCTTGTACCTGACGACGCTTTGCCTCATCCGACGCCATAGAGACCCTTAGTTCTTCCGGTTTGTGGATTTTTATCCCCCACCCACCGTCCCTGCCATGTGCGCTGAGCTACCAACTCCGCTGCTGGGAGGAGTCCACTCGCATGACTCATCTTCCTGGTGCGGAGAGAAGAACAAACACTGAGCGTCTTTCATCCTTTTGTTGATGATTCCTCATTCCAGATATGGAGTTTCCAGCTGTGAGCTCCAGCCACAGCCCGTCTGGTACCGATGGGTCACCTCTTTTGGAAGGGGCATAGCAATGTCTGTAGAAGGGCAGCTCTTTGCACTAATTAATGTCCATCTCCTGCATGGTGAGTCACACGATCCCAAAGGCTCCCAGTGCAAAAGCTCAGATATTATATTACACTCTAGAACACAGCTAATACATGTAGGATCAGAGCAGGCAGCAGTTCACAAGCCCTCGATAGTCTAAACACTAAACACTTTCTTATAATTCTCGTACCTATTTTATCAGTATCAACCCACAAGTGAGCCAGATGGATTCCAGGTATGTCTCTGCTAGTGGCTAGTCGAGACATGGGGACTTTGGCACGAACTAGCTCCTGGCCTGCCAGCATCACAAACAACTTCATAAACTATCTGGAAAAGGGGGTGAGCGGTGGGGTGGCAAAATTTGAAGACGATTCAAAATTACTCAAGATAGTTAAGTCCTAAGCTGCCTGAGCAGAGCTACAAAAGGGATCTCACTAAATAGGGTGACTGGGCAAGAAAACAGCAGATGAAATTCAATGTTGATACATGCAGAGGAATGCACATTGGAAAACATAATCCCAACTATACATACAAAATGCTGGGGTCTAAATTACCTGTTGCCACTCAAGAAAAAGACCTTGGATTTGCCATGGATAGTTTTCTGAAAACATCAGCTCAATGGGCAGCCCCTGTCAAAAAAGTGAACAGAATGTTAAGAACCATTAGGAAAGGGATAAATAATAAAACAGAAAATATCAAAATGCCACTGTATAAATCCCTGGTACGCCCACACCTTGAATCCTGCATGCAGTTCTGGTCGCCCCATCTCCAAAAAGATATATTTGAATTGGAAAACGTGCAGAGAAGGGCAACAAAAATGGTTAAGGGTCTGGAATAGCTTCCGTATGAGGAGAGATTAAACAAACTGGAACTTTTCAGCTTGGAAAAGAGACACGAAAGGGAGGATATGATAGAGGTCTATAAAATAATGACTAGTATGGAGAAAATGAATAGGGAACTGCTACCTACAACTTAACGCAAGAACTAGGGGTCACCCAATGAAATTAACAGGCAGCAGGTTTAAAACAAACAAAAGGAAGTATTTCTTCACACAACACACAGTCACCTGTGGAACTCATTGCCAGGGGATGTTATGAAGGCCAAAAGTATAATTGGGTTAAAAAAGGAATCAGATTAGCCAGTTTTCCCTGGCAGCTTGGGACTTCAGTACCCTGCCTTATTGAGCCAGACACTCTAGCCTGCTGGAAGCACAGACCCAGGTCTGAACCACGTCCCCCAAAAGCTGCAGACTTTACTGAAAACAGCTTAAGAAGTGCTCCTGTCTCCAGCACCCAGATATTCAGTTCCCAATGGGGTCCAAACCCCAAATAAATCCATTTTACTCTGTATAAGGATCATCCAGGGTAAACTCATAAATTGTTCACCCTCTGTAACACTGATAGAGAAATATGCAGCTGTTTGCTCCCCCAGGTATTAATTACTCATTCTGGGTTAATTAATAAGTAAAAAGTGATTTTATTAAATATAAAAAGGTAGGATTTAAGTTGTTCCAAGTAATAAAAGATAGAACAAAGTAAATTACCAGTACCAGGTGACATGGTCACATGTCCTGTGAGACTCCAAGCCTTCATTCTTCCTGTCCTGACTCACAGGAAGGCTTCCAAGTAAACAGAGCCATCCACAGTCAATTGTCCTGGTTAATGGGAGCCATCAAGATGCCAAACCACCATTAATGGCCCACACTTTGCATAATTACAATAGGACTTTGGAGTAATACTTCATATTTCTAGTTTCAGATGCAAGAATGATACATTCCTACAAATAGGATGAACATACACAGTAGATTATAAACTTTGTAATGATACCCTATAAGAGACCTTTTGCATGAAGCATATTCCAGTTACATTATATTTGCACTTATTAGTATATTTTCATATGGAGTGCAATGTCACAATCATTCCTCACTATTACTCTTAGAAAGTTCTTCTTAGCATGGCTGAAATGTTCCATCACAGAGGTGGTTGCATTTCAGTAATGAGCAAGCAATCTCTACACTACACACAGAACCAAGCTGCTGCAGACCTCTCCTCCTCATCACAGAACTATTAAAAAGTGAGCTAGGGGAATGAAGATATTAGAAAGAGACCAGCTACTGCCATGGCTAGCAAGCCATCTGGCTGGGACTTCTGTTAAAGATTGCATGTGGCAAGCTCTCAGACATGCACTAAACTGATGACTTTTCCCTACATTTTTTTTTCTTTTAATTTTCAGATCATTTGTATCTTTTCCCAGTGACTGAAATTCAGGAAGTCGGGGAGCTGGCAGGACAAATCCTTGATTTGCTGTGTCCTAGATAAGCTATAGAAATGCACCTCTAATGGCCCTGGGCCCACAGCTCCTTATTGCTCAGGGTTAAGGGATGTGAGGGGGCAAGGTTTGCTCTGCTGGGAATGGCAGGGAGTCAATCCCCCCAAATCCACAATCCTCCTGCTTTGTGCCTAGATCCCCATGTAGATTAAGGACATCCGCGCTGCAGCCCTGTGATTCTTGCTGTCCACCCCCTGTGTTCCTCCCAAGACAGTCAATGGGAGTCTTTCCATTGACTTCAGTGGAGCTGGATCAGTCCCTTGGGCAGCATGAAACTTGCAATAGGGTGGGCCTATGCAGCTGAGAGGGAGCCATGCCCCAGAGAACAGCCACTCCCCAGCCCCCCACCAGCTCTGCCTGGATGAGCACAGCCTCAGTCGCACGAAGGGGCCACCAATAGAATTGGAGCATGCAAATGAGCTGCAGAATAAGCATGTGATTGGTGTGGTAAAGCATCATGTGCAGGAGGGTGGGTACAGGTGATGCTGCAGGGTTGGCATTGCCGAGGGGCACAGTTAAGGTTGTGGTGCATGGTCTGTTGTATACAGTAGTTGTGTGAAATAGGAAGCAAACACCTGGGATTGGACATGGTTTAACTTTCATTAATCTCTATGCAGAGTTCCCTGGTATCATGCATAATGTCTCCACAACGTCTGGATCTACTCAGGTGAAAGGTCCCATCAGACCAGGGACTGATCTCCCGTCCAGAGGTGTAATGCCAGGATAACGCTGTTGACCTCAGGTGAGTTAACCTCAGATTTAAACTAGAAGGAATGAAAGCAGGATCTGGTCCAGTGGGAGTTTTGCCTGAGACTCCTGAGCCTGGTCATTATATCTGCATCATGCTTCGGAGCGTAACATATCAGAGCTTGGAGCATACATAGCATGAGCCCAGATACAACGTTTTTTTGTAGATTCATAGACTCCAAGAACAGAAGGGACCACTCTGATCATCTAGCCTGACCTCCTGCATAACATAGGCCAGAGACCCGACCCCAAATAATTTCTAGGGCAGATCTCTTAGCAAAACATCCAATATTGATTTAAAATTGCCCAATTCAGACTGGAAATAAGGTGTAAATTTATAAACGTGAGACAGATCTAAATCGATCCAATGGCTAGAAATTGAAGTTAGCCCTGTCTCTGCTAGAGTGAAGATCTCATTATTAAATATTTGTTCCCCGTGGAGAATCACCCCTTAACCTTCTCTTTGTTCAGTTAAATAGATTGAGCTTTTTGAGTTTGGCACTGTATTTTCTAATCCTTTAACCATTGTCATGGTTCTTCTCTGAACCCTTTCCGGCTGAACTACGTCCTTCTTCAATTGTTGATACCAGAACTGGACACGGGATTCCTGCGGCGGTTGTACCAATGACAAATATAGAGGAAAAATAACCTCTCTACTCCTACTTGAGATTCGCCTCTTCATTTATCCCAAGTTCACGTTTTCCCTTTTGGCTGCGGAGTCACACTGGGAGCACATGTTCAGCTGATTATCCACCATGACCCTCAAATCTTTTTCAGAGTCACTGCTGCCCAGGAAAGAGTCCTCCATCCTGTAAGTACGGCCTGCATGCTTTGTTCCTAGATGTATATATTTATGTTAAGCTGTATTACCAAGCAATCCAGACCTCTCTGTATGAGTGACCTGTCCTCTTTATTATTTTCCACTTCTCCAACTTTTGGGACATCTGCAAACTTTATCAGTGAGGATTTTATGTTCTCTTTCAGCTCACTGATAAAAAAGTTAAATAGTGCAGGGCCAAGAACCAGTCCCTAGGAACCCCACACTGGAAACACACTTGCTTGATGATGATTCCCTGATCACAATTACGTTTTGAGATCAATTGGTTAGCCAGTTTTTAATCCATTTAACGTGGGCCATGTTAATTTTATATCGTTCTGGCTTTTAAATCAAAATTTCCTGTGGTACCAAGTCAAATCCCATGCAGAAATCTAAATATATTACATCCACACGATTACCTTCATCAACCAAACTTGTAATATCATCAAAAAAGATATCGAGTTGGTCTGATGAGATCTATTTTCTATAAACTGTGTTGATTTACGTTCATGACGTAACTCTCCTTGAATTTTTTATTAATAGAGTCTGGTATCAGCTGCTCCATTATCTAGCCCAGGGTTGACAGGGATGGGCAGCAGTATAAAAACCCTAAGATAGAACAGTTTTCGGTGCAAAGGAGGTCAGACTACATGATCATAGTGGTCCCTTCTGGCTGTGGAGTCTATGAACATAGGTCTTGTCTTGCTCCCAGACTGTGCCATGGGGGCTTAGATCATTGAGGAGACAGTGACAAACATCACACTCATATAATGCAATAAACTCTGGGGCCATCTAGGACTACACAATAGTCTTTCCGCTGCACACCTAGAATGCAGAACCTCCTGCTCCAAAACACAAACATCTACCACTTGAGCGATAAGAGAATCCCCATTGGGTCTTGGCAGTCTGGGACATATGACATACGCAGTATTGCCAACCCCAAGCATTCAAAAATCATGAGTGAGGCCCTCTGACATGATGAGATTGGGTTAAAAATCATGAGATTTAAAAAAAAAATTAAATACATGTTGTATCATTCTGGTTGTTAAACTGTAGGGTGCTCTCGGGTCACATTTTCAAGCTGTTCCTTGCAGCGATGAGGGCTGGAAATGTCCTTTTTTGAAAGGAAAGCCGAGAGTCTCACATTTTCACAGGAATGCGGGAGCTGGAGCTTTAAGAATCGCCAGAAGTTAGCAACACGGCGTACAGCTGAGCGGTGTTGTCAGATGTTCGGCGGTGCATGCGTGTTCTCTCTGAGTGCTGCACTGGCTTCAACCAAACGGCCCAGTAACCACAGACCTGTTAGTAGTGAAGGCACCAGGACAGGTTTACTGTTGACGAAGCACAGTATTAGTGATCAATACTTGATTCACATACACTGTTGATAATGCAACACTGTTGTACAATGTTGATAAAATGCGAAGTAATACATACTGGAAAACATAATCCCAACTATACATATTAAATGAGCGAGTCTAAACTGGCTGTTACCACTCAAGAAAGAGATCTTGGAGTCACTGTGCGTAGTTCTCTGACATCATGCACTCAACGTGCAGTGACAGTCAAAAAAGTAAACAGAATGTTGGGAATCATTAGGAAAGGGATAGGTAGTAAGACAGAAAATATCATATTGCCTCTATATAAATCCATGGTACGCCCGTGTCTTGAATTGTGTGTACAGATGTGGTCGCCCGATCTCAGAAAAAATTAATAAGACACGGAATTTTCAGCTTGGACAGGAGAGGACTAAGGGGGGATATGATAGGGGTCTATAAAATCATGACTGGTGCAGAGAAAGTGAATCAGGGAGTGTTATTTACTCCTTCTCATAACACAAGGACTAGGGGCCACCAAATGAAATGAATAAGCAGCAGCTTTTAAACAAATAAAAGGAAGTATTTCTTCACACAACGCACTGTCAACCTGTGGAACTCTTTGCCAGAGGATGTTGTGAAGGTCAAGATTATAACAGGGTTCAAAAAAGAACTAGATAAGTTCTTGGAGGACAGGTCCATCAATGGTGTCCCTGGCCTCTGTTTGCCAGAAGCTGGGAATGGGAGATGGGGGATGGATCACTGGATGGGTACCTGTTCTGTTTATTCCCTCTGGAACACCTGACACTGACCACTGTCAGCAGACAGGATTCTGGGCTAGATGGACCTTTGTCTGACCCAGTGTGGCCGTTTTTATGTTCTTCTTAATACATATATGGCCATGACAAGAGGACACAGCTTAATCATTGGTGGGACTTTCCATTGCCCCCTAGGCTGGACGAAGGGTTAAAGAGAGGTATCTCAACATTTATAGAGTGAGATAATCTGGGATAAACAATTTACAGATCACCTTACGTGTTTTGACATGTTTGTTACCTCCCCTTGTACTTTCCTCCTGATGTTTCAGACAAAACATTCCTATTCACCACCTGTCTTTGTACTTTTACTCCTGATATTTCAGACAAGATATCACTATTCATCACTTTTGTCAAACCATCTTATCATGTGCTAGGTTGGGGTGTTCTTGTGGTGGATTGCCTGGGTATATTTACATATTCAGTGTGTTTTAGCAATGCTAGCAATACTGGTGCTGAGTTCGTGTACTGGACAGTGGCTTGCAGGCAAGCCTCTGCTTTTGACAGGGTCTGACTGTTGCTTGTAGTGTAACTTTTGCTGACTTTGGTTCAGGCCTCAGGCCTTGCACTAGGCCCATGCTTCAGGCTCTCTCTGCTGCCACCAGTTGTGACCAAGCAGAGGATACTTGTGATACACACACACACATGACTCAGCTCATCGCATTGCATTATGGGGTATGTATAAAATACACATACCTAATAGATGTTTCTATTAAACCCTTTTCTAACAGAGCCTTAAAATATGCACAGTGCTTTGGGCCAAAAGGCACCGAATGCAAATGCTTAATAACAACAATAATCTTGGAGAATGTGTCAGGGCATTTGCTGTGCAATTAAAAGTATGTTTTGACAAGGCAGAAGCCCTTGTTCAAGCGCCGGGGGACGTCTCCGGCGCGAGCGAGTGACTGATTTCATGGCAGCTCCCAGAGCTGCGGATGGAGACGCTGGGGGGGAAAGAACACGGGTAGAGTTGTCAGCTGCAGAAGGGTGTTAAAATCAGGTCAGCTCTCACTTTCCCTTCCTTCTCGAAGCCGATTGCTGTAGACCTCAGAGCTGGAATTCGGCTTCTTAATGATCCAAACCTACTTAATCCGCAGAACATCCATTATAGGGACAGGTGTTAAAATTGCCCTGAATGATGCATAGGTCATAAAATTAACTCCAGCCATGTTGCTTCCTGCACAGTAGTGTCCCCTGCGGGACGGAAGAGACACATGCAGCTGCAATGAACATGCAGGGGATCCTTTAGAGAGGCTGCCATGGTTCTTTCTGGCTCCCACGCTGACTGAGGCAGCCCAGACTCTAGCTCCGCTCTGCCTCAGTTTCCCACATGAACAATGCACTTTCCTTACACGTGGTAGAGATGACAAGCTGTTTGGGCCACGGCTGTCTCTCACGATGTGCGCACCATGTGCCTAGCCTATCAGGGCCCTGATTTTGACTGGGGCCTCGTTGGCCATTGCAATGCTATAGGACAGTGCCTGGCCCCAGTTGAAATAGACATGAGTGAGAGGAGAAACGGATGCAGAGGGAGGGGAAATGACTTGTCTAAAGCCACACAGCAAGAGCTGGGACTAGACTGCAGGTCTCCTGACTCCCAGGCCAGTACACCACCCACTAGACCACACTGTCTCCTGACACTAGTCTACTGGGACATGTGTAGTCACAGGCACCGACTTTCTAAAGTACAGGGGGGTGCTCGCCCCCATCTCTGCCCCAGGCCTTGCCCCCAATCCACCCCTCCAAGCATCTATTACCTTTTGTTTCCTTTTACGTATTTAATAAATCTGTACACAGTTTATCATAGGACTAGCTACAAGCGCTGTCTTTGTCATGAGATCCAAGGTGCTACCTGGGGTAAGTGACTGGTCCTTTGGGACTGGGAGTAACCTGAATGTTGGAGTGATGCTTGGTGTTCGGGACCATCTATCAGAAAGGAGGCTCACCTAGGTGACGAGACAGACCGGAGAACCCGAGGGGACTGTCTATGGCTCCATGGTAAGGCTGTTATGTCGCCTGAGGAATTTACACTTTATAACTGGTTGGCAAAAGCTAAATACAGAACTCACAGCCAGTTTGGGGTTTGTGTCCTGGTTCTTAGCCGTATGCCCAGAGGTCGGTACCCACACTCTTGAGTCACTGCAGGTATCGTTACACTAGCCTGCGTTATCTCACTGGCAACAATATGTGTTACCCTCGTCACGCTAGGGAACCTCTGAAAATCCGAGAGGTGCCCTGAGCCAGCTGGTGTCGGTGGGCCTTGCAGTCAGCGGAGCTGGGCTGATCCCCCGTGGTTTTCAGTATATAAACTCATTCAGCTGCAGGCAGGGAACATGGCCAGAGACACCAAGCAGATGCTTTCCCACTGACATTTCAAGCCAAGACGCAGAGGAGGTGGCAGGCTGTGCTCCTTTCATAATCACTGGAGGGAGAAGAATTGACAGTAGCTTAATTACGTTCTCCTGCTACAGGATGTCGGATTAATAGGGCCTGAGTTTGCTTTTGATTCTTACACTAGGTGTAAATCAGGAGTAACTCCACTGGAATCAAATGCCTAGATTAGTGCTGTGCCCAGCAAAGGCTGCATAAGAGTCAGTTGCGACTCCTTGATCTTGGGGCCTGTTCTGGGATTGTTTTGGCATAGTTTAGAGTAGCCTCGAGGCTGCTCTAAAGTACGTTGGCTGACTATGGTCCCCAGGGCCAATACGCCAGCTGAGAATAGCCAGAGTGTATTAGTGAGTTATTCTCATAGTTCTGTTTCAGTTCTACTGGCCCTCCAGCAAAATGCCAGAGTGGCGTAAAGAAGCTACATTGTGGCAGAAGGGTCTGGGCCAAAGGAGCTTTTCTGGGTAAATAAGATGGGAATCAGGCCCAGTGTCTTAGGGAAACATAGATGTTAGCTCTTTTGGCCTGATCCTTGTCTCTAAGTGTGTTTTTCCATTTTCATCTCAAACACAGATACAGGCTGTGAAATGAAATGAAATGTCCAGTCTACAGGGCTGGCTCCAGGCACCAGCATTCCAAGCAGGTGCTTGGGGCAGCAATCTGCAAGGGGAGGCAGTCCGTGTGCTTTCATTGCCCCAAGCAGCGCGCCGAATTGCCACCGCGACGGCAGAGGCAGTCTGTGCGCAGTTAGGGCAGCATGAGCAGCCCGCGGAAGCGCCGAATTGCCGCTTCAGGCAGCTGAACATAGAGGCTGCCGCTGAATTTCTGCCGCCGCGGAAACGCGCGTGTCATCCTAAGGGCACATGGACTGCCTCCACCTTCCGTGGCAGCAATTCAGCGTGCTGCTCGGGGCGGTGAAAACAGTAGAGCTGGCCCTGCCAGCCTAGCCTTGAGAGAATGTGTTTTAATCACAAACCTCTGTGAAATTCATTTCTCTGAGTGGTGACATCCTGGGGCGAGTTGCTCTGAAGTGTTCCAATCCGAGCCAGAGGAATGCTGGGCTCAGTGCGTTAGGTTTCGCGATCCTTTCTATCCATATGTCTCTGACAGCTCGAGAGAAGTTGGGGGCGATGGCTGGGATAGTGCACATGGAAATTGGTTCTGATTAATTAGGCAGGCTATATACAGAGACTTTTACATTTGATGCCAGGGAAGTGGGTATAAATTTGCTGTTCTCAGATGGACTCTCCCATTGAAATGGCCAGGGCTTCTGGATCAGTGATGCCCAGGGAGATCATGAACCCTGTGTTCGTGAATGAGCATCTGGCTGGCAAAGTTCCCACCTGGAATCAGAGGCCCATAATATACCAGTGTGCACTGAAAGTAACAAAAGTGTGTGTGTGTGTGTGTGTGTGTGTAAGAGAGAGAAAGAGTGTGAAAATTTTTAAAAATGAAAATATTTTCAATTTCTCTGACACTTTTCCTTGATATTTTGGGGGTTTTCACGGACATTTTAATTTTATTTATTTACTTCTGACAACAGAAAACTAAAGCATTTCCAGTTGGAGGAGAAAAACTTGTGTGGGGGGGATGTATTTATTTGTTAACAACGACCCCCAAAATATTGTCAAATGATCATTTGAGGTTTAAGAAAAAAGGAAAAATTCCAACCTAGTGTACCTAGAAAGGTCATTTTGCTTGCTGGCTTTTTTTCGCTGCATCTTGCCCCATTGCTTCTTGGGCGTTCAACTTCCCACTTGCCCTGGAGGGCATCAGTTGGCTCAGCAAGGCGGGAAGGTCCTTTCTGGAGCAGTCGATCGCCTCTGCTGCTGGTGAGTTCTAGAAAACAACAGAGGATTGATTATGTGTCTGCATCACACGGGCTCATCTGGGCTGTAGGTAGTCGCTGGAGGGGGGCTACCTGCAGGTAAGCTGCTGGAATCGGGGCAAAGCTGGGAGAGGCTCCTTGCACACACAGAATTGCAGAGGTTTTTTATCAAGCTTGACTGCTCATGTAGAGCTACGACAAACTGTCTGAAGAAGGCATACGGCAGTGCCGGCACCACAGGACAGCAGATAATTTCATCAAAACCAGGTCGACAAGCCCATGTGCAACTGACATCTCAAGGGGTATGGCTTCCTTCTCTCATCCTGACTGTCTCATCCTCCAGATACCTGGGATGGATGGATTGCGATGCTATGAGGAAGGCCCCATAAGTATCTTGACAGGTAGATTCATGGATCCCAAGGCCAGAGACCTGCCCCCAAATAACTCCTAGAGCAGAGCTTTCAGAAAACCAGCCAGTCTTGATTTAAAAACTGTCCATGATGGAGAATCCACCACGACTCTTGGTAACTTGTTCCAGTGTTTAATTATTCTCACCGTTAAAAATGTATGCCTCATTTCCAGTCGGCATTTGTCTATCTTCAGCTTCCAGCCATTGGATCATGTCAGACCTTTCTCTGCTCCGTTGAAGAGCCCATTATTAAATCATTGGCACCTACGCACCTTCCAAGACTATAGAGAGACTTGTAGATTTTCAAGGCTAGAGCAGTTCATTACAATCTTCTAGCCTGTACTGCTGCGTAGCATAGGCCATGAACCTCTTTCGGTGATTCCTCTGTTCCAACCGCACCTTCTGGCTAAACTACAGCACATCTATTTTAAAAGACATCTACAGGCTTGTAAAAGCAGCAAAGAATCCTGTGGCACCTTATAGACTAATAGACGTTTTGGAGCATGAGCTTTCGTGGGTGAAAGCATCTGACGACATGGGTATTCACCCACGAAAGCTCATGCTCCAAAATGTCTGTTAGTCTATAAGGTGCCACAGGATTCTTTGCTGCTTTTACAGATCCAGACTTACACGGCTACCCCTCTGATATCTACAGGCTTGTCAACCCCAAGTATTCAAAAGTCACAAGAAAAATCGTTTGGTCATGGGCTGAAAGGTCATGAGATTTTAAAAAGTATCAAATGTTGGGTTCTTTCTGTTCTACTTTTTGAGCCTTTCAGGCTAATGTTTTCAGGCTTTCCCCCCTGCAGCAATGAGGGCCAGACACTTATTTATAAAGCAACCAAAGCTGAGGATCTCATGTAATGTCATGAATCCAGGAGCTGGCGCTTAAAGAAAAACACAGATTATTATGAGACTTGTGATAAAGTCATGAGAGTTGGCAATGCTGTATCCAGTCTTCTTTTAAAGATCCCATGAAGAATCCATCCCTCTCTAAGTTGATCCAATGGTTAATTACCCTCATTATTAAATATATCGCACACTATTTCTAGTCTGAATTTGCCTTCCTGCAGCACTATGCCTTTGTCTGCTAGATTGAAGAGCCATCGGAAATCTCACCTCTATTTAAGTACTTATAGACCGTGATGCTTTCTTGGACCAAGGAAATAGATTGTGCTGCTTTAATCTCTCACTAGAAGGCAGGTTTTCCAGAACCTTGATTCATTCTTGTGGCTCTTTTCTGAACCTCTCCCAGGTCTTCAACATCTTCTGTGGACGCAGATGCCAACACTAGACACAGTGTCCAGTAACGGTCTCTCACTCGTGCTGGATACAGAGGTAATAAATACCTCCCTGCCCTTGGTAGGCCCCTCCTTACCCATCCAAGGAATTGCATTAGCTTTCACAGCCACAGCAACGGGGGGCTTCCACCAGGACCCTAAGTCCTGCTCACCCACCCTGTGTGATCTGTGCTTTTTGTTCAGTCACGGGGTAGTGGGGCTAATAGAACAGGGCTGACTAGCCCACGGCTTCTGGCCCTTAAAGGGGCAGGCCACCGCGTTATGCACCCTCACTGTTAATCTAGAAGGTCTACACAAGACCAGTATCTCCTCACCTCCCACTGGCCCCCCACCTCCATACACACATTCCCATCCAGATCTGGGTACGACTGCCTGAAATCTTCCTTCCCCTGTGCAGACATCCAGGGATTCCAAGGAGGCTCCTTTAAGAAGGCTCCTGACCCTAAGACGTGCTGAGGGCTCCCAGAGATGCTAAGGGGATGTCTACACTGCTTTGTAAACCCCAGTCTGCTGGACTGGGGCTTGGGGACTTGCTGCTTTCAAGCCCGTGCATGAGTGTTCACACTGCATTGCAAACCTGGGCTTACGGTAGCCAGAGCTGGGTCTCACAACCGTGCTAGGGCATCCACACCGTACTGCGCAGGGCTTCTGACACGCGTCTGCGGCTTGGGTGGTGGCCAACCTGCAGAATGCCAGGACTTGGGCCTGATTGTGAGCTAGGGACTGTCCTGTTTCCTAGAACTGCATATCGCGCTCAAACCTTTTCAAAAGTTCCCTAGCACTTCGAGCTACAGTCTGATCCTTTGAGTGCAGGGCCCGGCTTGTCCCAGCACAGGGGCTTTTCAGGGAGGGAGGCTGTTTTCCAGTGCCGTAACAAGGGCGAGGTGCCGCCTCGGGTGCGCAAAGCGGAGGGGCGCAGCTCTACTGCAATCGGTGGCAATTCGGCAGCTGCTCCCTGTGTCCCTCTCGGAGGGAAGGACCTGCCACCAAATTGCTGCTGCCACATCATTCATTCTTCAGCAGCAATTCGGCGGTGGGTCCTTCCCTCCGACAGGGACTCAGGGACCCGACGCCAAATTGCCGCCTAAGAACCTGGAGCCGGCCCTTGCCTCGGCTGCAAAAATTCCTTGTTATGACTGCGACGAAGTGGGGGTTGTTTCTTGAGGTTTTCTGTCTTTTCCAGGGTTTGCATGCACAGGGGGTGGGACTCAATGTACCTGGGTGTTACTGGTTTAACGAGGTGAGGGGAGAGGGAGTTTGTTGTTACAGAGGACCTGAGAGGGACTCGGGACCCCAGCCCAGGAGACACAACCTGTTCTGGCCAGTGGGAGGACAATGGGCTGCAGAGAGAGGACCTCGGTGACCTGACCAGCTGGTTTCAGCCAGAGGAGAGCTGGGAGGAGAGGGGACTCAGGCCTTCCTGTTTACGACCCTGTTTACCTGGAGAGAAGACAATGGACTGAGGTGGGGCTTGAGGCTGGGGATATCAGAGACCCAGCTGGGAAGCAGGGAGGCCCCCGGCTGGCGAGGGGAAGCAGGCAGGGCCCACCTGGATGCAGGGAGAGTGGGATGTGCTGTTATTGTGAGAGGCCAGGCCTGAGGCCCTGTGAGTTTCCTGTGCTGTGTTCAACTCTCAATAAACCCTCCTGTTTTATGCTGGCTGAGAGTCACTCTGGTCTAGAGTACAGGGTTGCATCAGCCCCTTCGGGGGTGAAGAGGCCCAGGGGGTCCAGAGTGTGTGGATTCCCGGAGGGGGCCCACGGCAGAGACAGACGTGCTAAGGCTCAGAGAGGTGCGGCTCCAGGAGGTGGAGGGGCCTGACCCCGAGAGAGAGTGGACCCCCGAGAAGGGCTGTCTCACTGAAAGGGGCACCCCCCACAGACCGCACAGGGCCAAGTGTGGGCACGATCTGTGAGTCCGTGACAACGACTCTGCTGTTTTCCTTCCTTAGTTCCCAGATTTTGAGCTCATATTAGCATTGCTCCTCTCTCCTAGCTCCCCTGTGAGCTGAAGGGTTTCCAGTTGCAGTTTTTCCCTCCCCAGCTGCATCCATATTTGGCTCAGCAGTGAGCAGGCAGGGCTGGCTCCTCCCACCGCTGCAGCCCCGGCACCCTCTGTGATTTCTGTGGACTCATCCGTTCTTCCTCTCGTGGGTCAGATTCTATGAGAAAAGTTCTCGTCTCAGCTGGCTTTTCCCCATGGGAAACAAAAGAGTTATGCGAACAATGTGGCCTCACCGCTTCCTATTACATTTAGCATATCTTTCCTTGCTTGGCTTGCCCCTGCTTCCGCTTTGTGTCAAACACCCAAAATAAACAAACTGAAAACAACCAACTGCCACCTTCCCTCGACTGAGCTCAACCTTCTTACTCGAGAATCGCTTAAAACGAGTGTCTGAGGGTGTAAAGTGTAAACCTCGGTGGTAATAGCCAGCTAGTGTCAGTTCCGCTGTGACGTTTTGGGGTGCAGTGAAGGGTCGTGTCACCAGCTGCCCTGCAACTCTGGGTGTTTTCAGAGTTTTGCTCCTGTGGCTCACAGCCTGGGCACCAGCAGACAAGCATGGAGGGCTTCCTCGGCCCAGTTACTGTGTGCCGAGCAACCCCAGTCTGCAGTTTCCCCCAAACGGGCTCCCTGCAGTGGCCTGAAACCCTCCTCAAAGGTATTAAGTCTGCGGCTCCATTAAATAGGCAGAAATGACAGCTTGTTATCTTGACAGGAGCTACCCATCCCTTCAGGTCAGTCACAGCACTGGGGTGGTTTAACGCCAAAGTAAAACAAGTGTATTTAATGACAGACAGAAAGAGGTTTTAAGTGAGTTCAGGTATAAGGGACTGTCGGGAGGCTAGCTGGGGCTCGTCTCTCTCCAGGGCAGCAGGGAACCCCACCACCTCACGACCTTTGGGAATAGCTCTTGTGGGGAATTAGTCCGGCTGCGGGGATCTTCCTCTACGGCCTTAGTGAAGGTAGAAATATGCACGGTGAGCCCAGGCCCTAGGTCAGGGCGGGGCCCTGGTGAGTCAGGCACTCAGGCAGGGGCTGAGCAGAACAGTACGTATTAGCAAGCCCAGGGCCAAGGCTCCAAAGGGCCGGGGAGAGGGGCAGACAGCCACCCGTGAATGGGGTGGCAGGGGAGACGCAGGCCTTCCCACTCCACTGAGTCCCACCATGGGGCCCTAGCAGCGGCCGGAGACCCGCTGCTGTGTCAGTGGAGATCCTGGCCGCAACACACTGACATGGGCTCTGGCAGTGCTGCAGCCAGACTAGGGTTGGCTGCCCCTAGACTACTTCCTAACTCCCCCTCTTGAGGGGCCTGGGTTGGGGTGGTGTCCTCAGGGGGGGTCCAGCACCAGGGGTTCTTTGGGAGATCTGGTGTGGGGCAGGCTCGGCCACTCCTCCGGGTAGCTGGTGTGGGGCAGGCTCGGCCACTCCTCCGGGTAGCTGGCGCAGGGCAGATCGGGCCATTCCTCGAATTTACTGCAGGCCGCTGGGCTTTCCCAAGTGCATGCTAGGCTGGAAGCATCTGGCCTCCCTGGTGGCTGCATCCCCAGTGAGCCCTGAGGTTGGGCCTTTATCCTTTAGGGGCAATGCCTGACCCTCAGAGGGTGGGCTCAGAGCTCCCTGGCTCTGTGCACTCTGGTGTCCAATGGGGTTTGTCTCTCTGGGGCGGCAGGGAACCACATCTCCTCACTACAGGGACAAGGATAGGAAGAGTTACCAATGAACCAAAGCAAAAATACACTTTTAATGGCTCAGACCTAACCTAACAAGCTATAGTCTTCAAGAGAGGTTCTCACTGATCTTCCTTTTCCAGACTAGCTCTCAGTTCAGATCCCTGCAGAGTTCAAGGCGCTGGTTTTCCTTGTCTCCTTGGGTGAAGGATCATAGAAAATTTGGGTTGGAAGGGACCCCAGAAGGTCACCTAGTCCAACCCCCTGCTCAAAGCAGGACCAATCCACAGACAGATTTTTCACTCCAGTTCTGTAAGTGGCCCCCTCAAGGATTGAGCTCACAGCCGTACCTACTAACAGGCTAATGCTCAAACCACTGAGCTATCCCTCCTCCCAGGGATAACTTAGGGGTTCTCTGCACCTGTCGTTATAGCCCAGAAAACCTTTTAAAAGTCTCGCTCTTCAAGTTCCTTGACCCTGCTCCAAGACGCAGGAAGGCTTCCCGGAGTGTCTCCATCCCCCGCTGAGATGGTTAAATGATCACTTTTTCCCCACTTGCTCTCCTGACAGCTTTGCTTGCCTGCCACACAAATGGACTTTTCTTTGGCTTTGGTCCCGCCTTGCTCAGTTTACCTGCGAGACACATTCAAGCAAGCAGGACCACTGTTCTTTGTCTGGAAAACGCTTGTTTAGCAGCTCCGCCGACATGCCTGGAGTTGTCATAATTCCAGCATCTCTGTATAATCCTTTGCGTGTTGATTTTGCATACATCATGCAAGAATATTACTGATCAGTGAGTGATTCATTTTCCAAAGACATGTTACATGACACCTTTTAGATATAGATTATATCCATAGCGAGTTGGGATGTACTGAATTGGTCAGGCCACCTGAAATTCACTGCCCTCACCTTCTGGCATAGGGATGTTCTTAGAGTCATCCTGAGTCTCTGCTGGATTTAGGCTCTGACCCAACCCCCTAGCAGGATCCTATGATGTGGGCCCTGAGTACTTGCTGACCGAAGTCCAACTGAGTTGTGTGTGGATGAAAGCAGGGCTTGGGCTCAAACCAGAGTCAAGCCTGGGCTTAACGTGCAGTGTAGACACACCCTCTAGGTACCTTTGCTCCAGCTGCTCAGCTCTCTTCTGATTCCTGTTACATCCGGGATCCAAGCACAGCCAGGGCTGCAGGGAAGGGGACCCAAAAGAGAACCAAACCTAGCCACGATTCTGTTGGGAGCTACTTCTGGTATATAAAACACAAGGGGGAAGGTGAATGCTCCAGCTGTCACTGGCTGCACGCTCCCCTCTCATTTCTGCTCCTAAGGAAAGGAACGGGGCTGCGCTGCAGAGAAGGAGTCATATTTATCAAGCAGGAAGAGTGGTTGCTTGTGGCAAAAGGGGAGAAATGAATCAAGAGGGCCGACGTGATTGTTCCCTCCCTGTGGCGCTCTGGTGCTCAGACTGGTGGCTTTTCATTATTAAATGCAAACTGGTTAGCAGCTCCTGGTGAGTTTTGTTTTAATTTCCTTTGCTATCTGGTGAAAGGATCTTTTCATTAGCAGCTTCCTCCAAGGGATGCAGAGCCTCTTGTTCCTCCAGCTCCCAAAGGTGTTAATTACCTGCCGAGGATAAAGAGCAATAAAATACCCAACATGTTATTTACTGTTGCTCCACTGTTCCCCTCGGATTGTCTGGGTTCTCCCTCCTCTCAGAGGAGACGTCTCCACTGGAGCTGGCAGTGTGATCTCCAGCCTAGGTAGACATGTGCACTAGCTGTGATTGATGTTAGCATACAGCAATCTGTTCTGGGCCCGGCTCTGTTCAATATCTTCATCAATGATTTAGATAATGGCACAGAGAGAACACTTATAAAGTCTGCAGATGATACTAAGCTGGGAGGGGTTGCAAGTGCTTTGGAGGATAGGATTAAAATTCAAAATGATCTGGACAAACTGGAGAAATGGTCTGAAGGAACTAGGATGAAATTCAATAAGGACAAATGCAAAGTGCTCCACGTAGGAAGGGACAATCAGTTGCACACATACACAATGGGAAATGACTGCCTAGGAAGGAGCACTGTGGAAAGGGATTTGGGGTCATAGTGGATCACAAGCTAAATATGAGTCAACAGTGTAACGCTGTTGCAAAAAAAGCAAACATCATTCTGGGATGTATTAACAGGAGTGTTGTCAGCAAGACACGAGAAGTGATTCTTCCGCTCTGCTCCGCTCTGATTAGGCCTCAGCTGGAGTATTGTGTCCTGTTCTGGGTGCCACATTTCAGGAAAGATGTGGACAAACTGGAGAAAGGCCAGAGAAGAGCAACAAAAATGATTCAAGGTCTAGAAAACATGACCTAGGAGGAAACATAAAAAAATTGGATTTGTTTAGGCTGGAGAAGAGAAGAATGAGAGAGGACATGATAACAGTTTTTAAATACATAAAAAGTTATTACAAGGAAGAGGGAATAAAATTGTTCTCCTTAACCTCTGAGGATAGGACAAGAAGCAATGGGCTTAAATTGCAGCAAGGGAGGTTTAGGTTAGAGATTAAGAAAAACTTCCTAACTGCCAGGGTGATTTATCACTGGAATAAATTGCCTAGAGAGGTGGTGGAATCTCCATCATTGGAGACTTTTATGAGCAGGTTGGACAAACACCTGTCAGGGATGGTCTAGACAATACCCAGTCCTGCCATGAGTGCAGGGGACGGACTAGACAACCTCTCGAGGTCCCTTCCAGTCCAATTGTTCTATGATTCGATGCTAAAAATAGCCCTGTAGCCATGACAGTGGGATGGACTAGCTGCCCCAGACTGTACCTAGGCTGTTAGACAGGGCTGTACTTGGGGCAGATATCCTGTCCTGCCACCTGTGCCACTGCACTACCATTTTTAGCGTACTAGCTCGGGCAGGTGTTCCTTGCTAGAGATATCTCCAGCTGCAGTCCAGATATGTCCTCTGTCACTTCTACCTCCCCAGTCATGTCCCTGGCGGAGGAGGAGATTTTCTTTTGAGTAATGGATGATCCAGTGGTTAAGACATCTGCCTAATCCTTAGGAGACCTGAGTTCAGTTCCTACCTCTGCTACAGATTTCCTTTGTGTCCTGAGGAAAGGTACTTAATGCATCCTGTGTTTCAGTTTCTCCTCTGTACAATGGGCCTAATAGCACTTCTCTACCTCACAGGGATACTGCAAGGGGAAATACACTATCCTCTCTCTTTTGTGTACTTATGGCCCCATCATTTCATCGTAACATATTAATCCTCACAGCATGCCCAGAGGGTGCTCTTGTCCCCTTTGAATAGAATGGCGCACAGAGAGCTAAGTGACTTGCCCAAGGTCACACAGGAACTCTGTGACAGAGCAAGGAGTTGTACGTGGGTTTCCCAAGTCATAGGCTGGTACCCTAACCACTGGACTATCCTTCCTCTTAACGAGTGTGAGGCACTCAGGTACTATGGTGATGGGGCCACAGATATAAAAGGCTGGAGTTCTTTCACATTGTATCCACACTATCTTTAAAACAGTCCTAATCATAGATTGGAAACATAGTTTCCCCGATCCCCTAGGGATTGATTTTGTTTTTGAGAACAGCGTTGGACTAATCATGCTATAAATCCCACGCTCTTGCCTCCTCGGTGGGTGGTTTAAAGTAGAAATGGGCAGGGAAGGATTTTTGTTCCCATAACAAATTTGGATAAAAACTGAAGTTTTTGTTTTTTGCCACATTTTTTTTCCTGCAAAAATGTGGAGGTTTTCGTTGAAAAAACCAAACAGTAATTCCCCTCCCATCCACCTGCAGGCTTTGGCAACCAAAAAGCTTAATTGAACGTGGATGTTTCCTACAGAAATTTCCTTTACAGCAAAAATAAAAATGTTTTTGGAAAAAAAAAATCCAATGATGAATTTAGAGAATTTCGACCAGCTCCAGGGTTCTTTAACCTCACTCTCAGGAAAAGGCCTCTACTGAGTCCAGTGTTAGAATGCACCATGTTTAGAGATCACCGTTGCTATAGGCCAAAAAGTGTCTGTAGCGTAAAATTTTGGCTACCTGGAGATGTCCCCTTTTGTTCCAGCCTAGCAGAGCTGTGTTAAGATCCAGGACCTGTGGATTCCATACACCTACAGGAATATCGCTGGGTAGAAATAGTAGCCACGTGTAACTGCCCCACCTGCTGGGGAAAGACATTCATTATCTGACTTTTGCAACAAAGCATTGGATCGTTGGAGAAGCTCGAGAAGCTGCGGGCTAGGCCCCTGTGTGTGTTTGTCTGTGCACATCCTGGGTCCTTCTGTACATGTTTGTCTGTGTGTCCATCACTGCCTCAGGGTAACAGTTGCCCAGTTTTGAGCTCCCAGGGAGCTGGGGCTGTCCAGGGCAGTGGGTGAGGTCAAGAGCTCAGCAATGTGTGTGGTGTTGGCAGGCACCTGTTGCATGGGGGGGAGGGATAGCTCAGTGGTTTGAATATTAGCCTCATAAACCTAGGGTTGTGAGTTCAGTCCCTGAGGGGGGCCATCTAGGGTAAAATCAGTACTTGGTCCTGCTAGTGAAGGCAGGGGGCTGGACTCAATTACCTTTTAGGGTCCCTTCCAGTTCTATGTAGGGTGATCAGATGCCCCAATTTTATAGGAACACTCCTGATATTTGGGGCTTTTTCTTATATGTCTCCTATTACCCCCCACCCTCTGTCCTGGTTTTTCATACTTGCTGTCTGGTCACCCTAGTTCCACGAGATAGGTATATCTCCATATATATATTTCTATATGCAACTTTGGTGGCCTCCTATTTCTCTCCTAACTAGTGTCAGTCCAGCCCCAAAGCCCCTGTGAGATCTATCTCTCCAGGCTGGATGTTACTGGTAGAAGAGGCCTCCACTGGAAAGTACAATCATAGAATATCAGGATTGGAAGGGACCTCAGGAGGTATCTAGTTCCAATCCTCTGCTCAAAGCAGGACCAATCCCCAACTAAATCATCCCAACCAGGGCTTTGTCAAGCCTGGCCTTAAAAACCTCTAAGGAAGGAGATTCCAACATCTCCCTAAGTAACCCATTCCAGTGCTTTACCACTCTCCTAGTGAAAAAGTTATTCCTAATATCCAAAGTAAACCTCCCCCACTGCAACTTGAGACCATTACTCCTCGTTCTGTCATCTGATACCACTGAGAACAGTCTAGATCCACCCTCTTTGGAACCCACGTTCAGGTAGTTGAAAGCATCTATCAAATCCCCCCTCATTCTTCTCTTCTGCAGATTAAATAATCCCAGTTCCCTCAGCCTTTCCTCATAAATCATGTGCTCCAGCCCCCTAATCATTAGACTGTGTCTGTAGCTCTCAGCGTTAATTGTTGTCTGTCTGCTGGCTGTATGCTGTAAACTGAACTGGCTACTGTATATGTGTTGCCACTGCCCTCTAGTGGATGGACTCAGAGTTGCTCAGATGCGTGTCACAGGCCCCGTACTGCTGGCTTGTGCACTGTCTGGGAAAAAGGCTGAGTGCTGCTGCCAGCCCTTTGTAGCACCTTGTTGTTGCATTTGCTTCACTAAGAGTTGCTTTCCTCTGCCTCACTAGAGTGGAAACTCTCCCTTGCGCAGGGATGAATTTCACCAAGTCTGAATTCCAGTGAGAGCCTGGAATTCATTTCCTGCTGACATCTGCATGATGACAAAACTCTGCCTGCCTGATTGCTCTCCAAAAGGGCATTCAAGGGGAGGTGGTGCAACAGTGGTGAGTAGAAATTGTATAGCCTAGTGAATGTGTCTTCTACCTCCTAGTCCTGTGCCTTGGGTTCTGGTCCTGCCACTGACCTTCTCTGTGACCTTGGGCAAATTGCTTAACCCTTTGTTTTCCTTCCTATCCTGTGTCGCTCCTGTCTACTTAAATTGTAAGCTCTTCGGGACAGGGCTACCTGTCATTATGTGTCTGAGAAACACCCAGCTAAATGGAGGGGGGGACCAGTTCTGAGTGGGGCCTCCTAGGAACTGTTGTAATATGCATAATTGCACAACTGAAAATCTTTGAATGATTTCCCCCACTGATTGGCCAGGTGATGGACATGTGGCTGACTTAAAGTTTGACTCAAAGAGATGTGAATTTGGGAGATTACTTGATTCCTCAGGAAAAGAAAGGTCAATATGTGAAGCATGGAGTGGCCACGTGATGGGCCCAGATTGCCACAGGGAGCTGTCTGCACCTGAACCCACGTCCTATCCCAGGGGTGGCCAACCTGAGCCTGAGAAGCATCAGCATCCCTGCCCCCCTCCCAGCACCTCCCGCCCACTGGAAGCCCTGCTGATCAGTGCCTCCCCCTCCCTCCCTCAAACTCCTGATCAGTTGTTTCATGGTGTGCAGGAGGCTTGGGGTGGGGGTGGGGGAGTGAGGGCATGGCAGGCTCAGGGAATGGGGTGGGGAGGGTCAGGGCCTGTGGCAGAGCCAGGGTTTGACTCCGTAGTTGGTGCCTGTACAAGGAGCCGCCTGTGGCTCCAGAGTCACAGGTTGGCCACCCCTGTCCTAAACATTAGCAGAGCTAGTGAAACTGGGCCAGTACAGATGGGGGCTGAGATTTCAGCAGGGACTACTGATCTGACTGCCCAACATAGGGATAAAAGGGTTTCTGAAAGGCAAAGTTCCCCAGGCAGAAGGGCCTTGATTCAAAGACCTTCAGGAAGTCATCTAGTCCAACCCCATATTCAGAACAGGACCCCTCCCCAGACAGATTTTTGCCCCTGGTCTCTAAATGGCCCCCTTAAGGATTGAGCTCATAACCCTCAGCTTAGCAGGCCAATACTCAAACCACTGACCTATCCCACCCCCTCACTGAAGTATGTCCTTTCTTTTGAGCATGTGAGCTGTCCAGGATGACTCGCGTGCGTACTTTAGTGCATCGGGGCTAATGGGCCATTGGGGGATATTTTGTTGGCAGTGGCGGTGAACATGAAGCAAGCAATGACCTGGTATGTGTGAGTGACACAGGAAAACAAGTTGCTTTCCCAAAGCATGTGGCAGCATCCAGACACTCTGAGAACAGCACAGCAGTGCTGCTGATCTCTTTGCAGGCACAGCCACTGCAGAGAAAATTGCTTCCTATCAGCCAACACATCTACATTAACAATGGAATTTGTATCTTTCACAATGCAGTGAGGCTGTTCAAAACTCAAACATTTGATACAGTAGCTAAGGACACGCTGCAGAAACCTCGTTTTCCTATTCAGGATGCTGAACGTCAGTACGAGGGCAAGTAGCTGGCACAAGAGGTTTTAAAAACTAGCATCATTTAACCTTCCAAACGGTAAATACAGCTGTAGCCAGGGTAGCATTGAAGGCACTGGTGTTGTAAGTGAACAAAGGAAGCATGATTACCCTCTGATATGGGTGGGGGACTGAAGGCAGAGAACAGAACTCAGAGGGAGAGGGGTAGGAGGCAGGGTGCTTTTAAGCTCCCTTTGAATCCCCTGAATCCTGAGCTGCTCTGTGTATAATTTATGTCAGGCTCTGCAGTGTTATGTGCCGCAGCTCCACCCCAACGCACCCCATGCACCTGTGCCTGCCAGCAGGGCTGATGCAAGGATGTTTCGCGCCCTAGGCGAAACTTCCACCTTGCACCCCGCTCCTGCGCCGTCACCCTGAGGTGCCCCCCTGCGGCAGCTCCCCCCCTCCGCCCTGCGGCACCCCCCTTGCAGCAGGTCCCCACCTCCCACCCTCCGCCCTGGGGTCCCCCCCACCCCAGCTCACTCCTGCCCTGCCTCCTCCCTGAGCACGCTGTGGCTGCTTCACTTCCCACCTCCCAGGCCTGCGGTGCTAATCAGCTTAGGCGCCGCAAGCCTGGGAGGCGGGAGAAGTGAAGCAGTCACGGCGTGCTCAAGGAGGAGGCAGGGCAGGGGTGAGCTGGGGCGGGGAGTTCCCCTGAGTACTGCCTCCACCCTTACTTGCTGCAGGCGGCTCTCCCTGCACTCCCCTTCCTCAGCTCCCTCCACCTAAATGCCGGCGGCGACCGAGGCCACTGAAGATCCAGCTGCAGCAGTCGCTGACGTAGAAAATGGCACCCCCCCAAATCCTAGCGCCCTAGGCGACTGCCTAGGTCACCTAAATGATTACACTGGCCCTGCCCACCAGACACGCTGTACAGCTTTCTTCTGTGGTGCTGGACTGGCAGAATCCTCCCCCTGTTAGCCTGGGCTTGAGTGATGCCTTACCCCAGAATGTGATTAAGCTCCTTGCAGCCCTAGTGTGTGCATTCAGCCACCATGAACACCACACCATTAAGGGTTAATTTGGACCAGCAGGGCTTCTGGAGGCAAGGTCAAGGACAAGCAGCAGGCTTGCAGTTTCTGCTAATCAGACGGGGAGGAGGGGAGAAAAGTGCCAGGAAATTAGGAGATGGAAGGAAAATACGTGGATGGAGGCCTTGAGTTTGGGTGCCTTTGACGCAGAAACGTATTATCGCTAAAATTGTTAGAACTGTTTGGTTGACAAGCAGTTGACTGAAGTTAGGAGAAGTGATGACCCAGTAGGGGTCACTATAAGCTGTGTGTTTTGTACAAATCGGTTATAAAAAGACTAGATAATAGGGTGAACTTTGGAGCTTTAAACCTATTGCTCATGTCTGAGTGTGCTTAACTCTAATAAATAGTAGCTGTAGATAGGAGCACGCTGACTTGTATCAATCTTTCATCAGCTGGAAGCGCTCTGTTCCCTTTGATTTATTCCTGACCCTGCCTAGAGTGAAAGTTACCATGGCTTTGGCTTCTGAAAAGCCTGGGTAACATCTCAGCCTCATCTGGGGCTATTCGTGCCCCTTTATGCCACTCTGTCCTTTTAACCCAGCGCAGAGGAGTCAGAACCTGAGCCAGAGAGACTAAGGGTACGTCTACACAGCAAAGACCCCTGCCACAGCAAGCCTCGGAGTCTCAACTGACTCAGGCTGGTGCTTCAAGTCTAAAAATAGCAGTGGAGATGTTCCAGCTTGGGATCCGAGACCCTCCCCCCCCCGTGATGAATGAACGGGGGAGGTAGCACCCTTTTATGGACACCCAGCCAGGCAGTAGCTATAAAAATCCCTCTTAGTAGCGGTTCTGTAATTGCTCTGCCTGCAAAGGGTTAAAAAGTCTCACTGCGATGCATAGGTAAAAGGAAGGGAGTGGGCACCTGGCCAAAAGAGCCAATGGGAAGGCTAGAACTTTTTAAACTTGAAACAAGGCTCCCCTTTTGCCGGTCTGTTGTTCTCCGGGAAAGAGGCAGACAGGGCAGAGCTTGGGACCGGTTGTGAAAAATCCTCGGTATCATACCTAGAAACTCCTCATTTGAAACTCCAGCTATGGAAGTCGATCAGGGAATGTCTAGGAAGATGCGATTAGGTTTAGCTCTTTTTATTTCATTATGGCTTGTGGATGCCTCTGTGCTAACCCCGGGTGCTTTTATTTTGCTTGTAACCTTAAAGCTGGACCTCAAGAACTATTCTTGATGCTAAATCCTTGTATTTGCTCTTTTAAAATCTAGGAATAGCCTGGGTTCCCAGATTTATTCTCTCTCTCTCTTTTTTTTAATTAATAAAATTTACCTTTTTTAAGGACAGGATTGGATTTTTGTGTCCTAAGAGGTGTGCGTATGTTGTTTAATTAGCTGGTGGCAACAGCTGATTTCCTTTTTTTAAATTTCTCAGCTCTTCCCAGGAGTGGGGTGAAAGGGCTTGGGGGTACCCCATGGGGAAGAATTCCCAAGTGTGCCTTCCTGGGCTCTCAAGGGTTTTTATTTGCACTTGGGTGGAGACAGCATCTACCAATCCAAGGTCAGAGAAAAACTGTAACCTTGGGAATTTAATACAAGCCTAGAGTGGCCAGTATTAATTGTTAGAATCCTTGTGGGCCCCCGCCTTCTGCACTCAAGTGCCAGAGTGGGGAATTAGTCACCCCCCATGAGGTTTCACAGCCCAGGCCCCAGCCTGAACGTCTACACTGCTGTCTTTAGCTGCAGTCAGGTGACCCTGGCTCTGAAACTCACCGCTGGCGGGCTTTCGTTGCAGTGTAGATTGTCTCAGCTGCAATAAAAGACCCATGTCACAGGCTAAAAAGTGCAGCGGAGATGTGTGGGCTCTGAAATCTTGTAATCCAAATGCAGGCCATTCGTCTGGTGTGAAGCCAGGTGGTTCTTTTTTGCTGTGATTTTGTCCCCGTGAAGTACTGAGACCAAACCAGACAGTGTTTTGTCTGGTGTTACAGACGGAAAACACCATTCTGACAAGCGCGCTGGTCCGATCACACCACCTAGGGTGGAGCACATGCACTCTTCAAAATGCAGCGTGACCTAGCACACACAGTGCGTGCGAGGTCACGCCAGCTGGGGCGGGGTCGTTCCAGTAGGGGAAGGCCCACCCCAGCCCCAGAAGTACCCTATGTCAGCCGTAGCTACCCCAGCTAAGGCTGTCATTGCTGTGGCAATGTGTGTTTTGTGTTTTGTGATGGCAAATGGAAGGGGGCATGTCCATGAGACACTCTCTGCACTTAAGATGTGGCCCCCATGCCATTAGAAAAGAATAATAAGTCCTGCACTAGGGCAAGGAAGGGCAGCGTGGCCTTGTGGTTAAGGTGCTGGCCAGGGGCTCGGGAAGTGCAGGTTTAATTCCCATCTCTATCATCACCTCTTTGTGTGACCTGGGGCAAATCACTGCACCAAAAGCCCCCAGCACTGAGTCTCGGAGCCCAGTCCAGTGGACTTGGACTGCAGGGCTAAAAATTGCAGAATAGACATTCAGGCCAGGGGTCGGAGACTTTCCTCCAAACGGTGGGGCGAACACCCTGAACCGAGGCTGATAAAATGGGATGTGATAAGCTCCTAACCAGGAGAAAATCCAACTGATCCAAGAGATCAGCTTACAAGTGGACATGATGATATGGAAAAGCCGGAAATTCCTAGAGGGACGGCACCAGCTAGAGTCTACATTAATACTACAATTGTACCAAAAAGCCAAATAAAGTACAAATATGCATCAATCATGGGGATTTAAATAGAGCCATTAAATGGAAACATTGTATGATGAAAACTGTTGAAGTAGCAGCTAAGATCTCCGAAGCAAAAAATTCTTCTCTGGATTAGACGCAGGCTGTGTATTTCAGCAAGTAAAGGTGGAGGAGTTAACTCTAAGCTAATGAGTTAATACCTCGTTTGGATGTTACAAATCTAAGTGAATGCAGTTTGGTATTAGCTCTGCTCCCAAGGTATTTCAACACATAATTGCCCAGACCTTTGAGGGATTACAAGATGTTGAATTTATAATGGATGTGGTTTTAATCCAGGCTAGGGACCTTAAACAACATAATTAAGGCCTTAGGCAAGTGTTAACTGAAGAGGAGAGAGGCACTTAACACTGAACTTAAGAGTCCAAAATTGGCTTATCAGAAGTTATCTGTATTGGGCATAAACCCACAACTTAGCTGCTGATTCAAGTTGAATAAAGGCAAGACCAGGAATCCCCACCTCCCAGTGCAAGGCAGAGCCAAAGAAAGAGCCAGATATTTGGAAAAATCCCTTCCAAATTTATCTACAATCAATTGCTGGAAAATGACATTGTTGGATGTTGGGGAAATGGACAGACACAAGCACTGGAGTAGTCACCTCTCACCACCAGTCTTAACATACGATAGTGTAACTAAGTCAATTGGTTGGTCAGTGCACCTTCTAAAGGACTGCATGCTCTGTACAGGAATGAATTCAGGGAAGTCCAATGGACTGGGTTACAGAGTCCCAGGCCAGAAGGGACCAGTGTGATCCTCTAGTCATGCAGGAGGTCAGGCTAGAGGATCACAATGGTCCCTCATTGCCTAATCTATGAATCCACAGACTGATTGTATGGGAGGAAACAACCAATCACATTTACACAAAGAGCCATGACCAAGGAATAAAGAAAATACTCCAAGATGTAGAAGGCTAGTAAGAAGCTCATGGACCACCCAACCCCAAGCTGAGCATTATTTTGATGCATAGGTCTCTACTGACTTTCTGCAGTGAGTTTCACTTTGATTGAAAAGGAGGTGTATGGTTATCTCAACACACACACACACATGTAGAGATGGAATGGATGGCAAGAGATCCTCTAGTCCAGCCTCCTGTGCTGAGGTGAGGCCAAGGAAATCTAGACCAGCCTTGAAAGATGTTTGTGAAGCTGTGTCTTAAAAACCTGTGGTGATGTGGAGCCCACAACCTGCCTTGGAAGCCTATTGCAAAGCTTCACTATCCTTAGAGTTAGAAAGTTTTTCCCAATATCTAACCTAAATCTCCCTTGTTGCAGATCAAGCCAATTACTTCTTGTCTTACGTTCAGTGCACATGGAGAACAATTGATGACTGTCCTCTTTATAACAGCCCTTAACAGATTTGAAGATTGTTGTCTGGTCTCCCTCTCAGTCTGCTTTTCTCAAGACTAATCATACCCCATTTTTTTGACCTTTCCTCATAGGTCAGATTTTCTAAACCTTTGCTCATTTTTGTTGCTCTCTTCTGGACTCTCTCCAATTATTCCACATCTTTCCTAAAGTGCAGCACTCCAAATTGGACACAGACTCCTGCTGGGGCCTCAGCAGTGCTGAGTAGAGAGGGAAAATTATTTCCTGTTTCTTATTACACACCTATTAATACACCTACTCCTGGGGGAATTCTGTGGCACTGTGCAATGTAGAATTTGTGCAGACTTAATGTTCTGCGCAGAATTTCCTTTTCTCCCCACAGAATTTGGCACTGCAGAGTTGCTGGCCACCAGCAGAGCCCAGCCCCCCAGCTTGCAAGTAGAAGACGCTGCTGAAGGGAGGAGGATGAGTTGGAGGGTTTCCGGCAGATGCAGTTCCCAGAATCCTGGCATGCTCTGAAGGAAGGAGGCAGTGTGCACTGCAGGAAACTCCATAGAAGCCCAGGACCCAGCATCAGGCCATTTTTCTCTCTAGTCTCTGGGTGAGAGAAGGGGAAGCAGTGCAAGTGTCTGGCTAGGGGGTGGCCTGCAGCTGGGCTTTGTGGGGTAGGGAGTGTGCGTGTCTGGGTTGGGGGTCGCCCCACAGCTGGGTTCTGGGAGGGGTAGGGGATGCTGGTGTTTGAGCTGGGAGTGCCCCATGGCTGGGCTCTGAGGGGAGGGTATGGGGTGTCTGGTTCTCCAGCTGGGGTCTGAGGGGCAGGGGGCAGAGAAACAGGAACTGGGTTGTCACAGGAATTTCTTTAACTCTCTACTCCTGGGGGGATTTTCTGTGTGTATGTATTGTTACAGATAGGATTTCTGACAGGTATTTTGAAAGAAATTACCAAAATAATTGAAACTGGCATGAACATATAGTGTTATTTTGACAAATAAAATATGCAGAATTTTAAAATATTGTGCAGAATTTTTAATTTTTTGGCGCAGGATTCCCCCAGAAGCACACCCCCCAAAATGAGATTTGCCTTTTTTGCAACTGCATCATATTGTTGACTCGTATTCAATTTGTGATCCAAAGTAATCCCTGGAACCTGTTCAGCAGTGCAGGAGAACCTCAGAGTTATGAACTGAGCAATCAACCACATACTTGGTTTGGAACTGGAAGTACGCAATCAGGCAGCAGCGGAGACAAAATAAATAAATAAATAACTAAAAGCAAATACAGTACGGTTCGGCACAATGTAAACTACTAAAAATAAAGGGAAAGCAGCCTTTGTCTTCTGCATAGCAAAGTTTCAAAGCTGTATTAAGTCAATGTTCAGCTGTGAACGTTTGAAAGAACAAACAGAACATTCTGTTCAGAGTTACGAACATTATGAACAACCTCCACTCCTGAAGCGTTTGTAATTCTGAGGTTCTACTGTCCCTCGCCAGCTATTCCCCGTTCTGTCGCTGTGCCTTTGATTTTTCCTTCCTATGTGCTTTGTGCTCGTCTTTTTGGAATTTCATTTTGCTGTTTTCAGACCAATTCTCCACTTTGTCAAGGTCATTGTGAATTCAAGTCCTGTCGTTAATGAAAATATTGAATAGGGCTGGACCCAGGACGGACCACTGTGGAACTGCACTATATATGCCCTCCCAGTTCGACAGCAACCCATTGAGAACCACTCTTTGGTGTAAGCAGCAAAGAGTCCTGTGGCACCTTACAGACTAACAGACATATTGGAGCATGAGCTTTCGTGGGTGAATACCCACTTCGTCGGATGCATGTAGTGGAACTTTCCAGGGGCAGGTATATATATGCAAGCAAGAAGCAGGCTAGAGGTAACAGGGTTAGTTCAATCAGGGAGGAGGAGGCCCTCTTCTAGCAGTTGAGGTGTGAAAACCAAGGGAGGAGAACTCTTTGGTGTTTGTGTGATGAGAGCAGAAACCTAGAAACTGACCCCAAACAAAGTAAGGGTATGTCTACACTAGCCACATTACAACGCAACCACGGCAGCGCTGTGATGTGGGCAGTATCGCTCTCCTGGCGATAAAAAAAAGCCCACTCCTAACAACCCACCCCATCACCTCCCAGTGATAAAGCGTTGTCTATACTGGCGCTTTTCAGCACTAAAACTTTTGTCGCTCAGGGGGTTGTTTTTTCACACCCCTGAATGACAAAAGTTTTAGCGCTAAAAGAGGCAGTGTAGACACAGCCTTAGAGTTTGTTGGAAAAAAAATATCTTTGCCTTTCTCCACTTCTGATCAAATGTCTGATCCAAAGAGACAAGCTCCTTGCAAAGAATAAACTGGCAGCAAACAGATCAACGCCCTCTGAAAATGACATCGAGGCCTATGATGCTCCAGAAGTAGCGGAGCTTCAAACTGGAGCCCGCAGACCCTGTTTTGCATCTAAGAAAATTGAAAGCATTATAGGAATGGCCTAAAGAAAGCAGAGCGTTTGCTCCCAAATGCAGCCCATATTGCACATGGAGGCCTGCTCCAGCTCCCATTGGAACCAAAAGAAAGATTCCCACGGATTTTGTTAGGTGCGGAACCGGCGGACCCTTTGTTAAGGACAATGTTTTGCCATAAGAAGAGACTAAATTGTCCCAGTGTAGACCTGCCCTGAGCATGGAGAAAAATAAGCAAAGTCCAGGAGGTATTGAATTCTGACTGGGGTGAGTGTTCTACTAAGGACAGAGGTGAAAGTAAGCTGGTCCAGTCTGGCATACCAGCAAGAACCAGTACGCTGTACTGCACCAGCTTCCACGGCTGAGATTGAAAGGGCTCTGGGCTGCCTGCTGCGGGCAGCCCAGAGCCCTTTCAATCCCGGCCGTGGCTGAGATTTAAAGGGCTCAGAGCTCCCTGGGGCTGCGGACAGCCCAGAGCCCTTTGATTTCCACCTGCGGCTGGGATTTAAAGGGCTCAGAGCTCCCCGCCGCTGCGGGCAGACCAGAGCCCTTTGAATCCCGGCCGCAGCTGAGATTTAAAGGGCTCAGAGCTCCCTGGGGCTGCGGACAGCCCAGAGCCCTTTGATTTCCACCTGCGGCTGGGATTTAAAGGGCTCAGAGCTCCCCGCCGCTGCGGGCAGACCAGAGCCCTTTGAATCCCGGCCGCAGCTGAGATTTAAAGGGCTCAGAGCTCCCTGTGGCTGCAGGCAGCCCAGAGCCCTTTGAATCCCGGCCATGCCTGGGATTTAAAGGGCTCAGAGCTCCCTGGGGCTGTGGGCAGCCCAGAGCCCTTTAAATCCTGGCCTCGGCTGAGATTTAAAGGGTTCAGAGCTCCCTGCCGCTGCGGGCAGCCCAGAGCCCTTTGAATCCCGGCCACGGTTCTGGCGGCTGGGCTGAGGCCAGGATTTAAAGGGCTCAGGGCTCCCCTCAGCTGCAGGAGCTCTGGGCCCTTTAAATCCCTGCCCCAATCCCGCAAAGCTCGGGGTTCCCCCCGGCGGCCGGAGCCCCGGGCCCTTTAATTTGCCCCTGAGCTCCAGGGGGCTCCCAGCCAACTCTTCAGCTGGGAGCCCCTGGTTGATTTAAAGGCCCTGGGTCGCCCAGCCACAGCTGGTGCCCCAGGGCCTTTAAATCTTGAGAGGCCACGCCTTTTCCGGACACGGCCACGCCTCTTCTGGATGAGGCCACGCCCCCCTCAGGACTCCGGCAGTACCAGTAAGTCCTGTAAATTACTTTTACCCCTGGGTAAGGATGCCTCTACGCTGCAGCTGGAAAGTGACAAGCCCGCCCTAGCACTGCTCCAGCTAGTGCCCTAAAAACAGGAGTGGAGCTGCAGCCGCGTGATGGGCTAGCCCCCCTGAATGCAAGCCTAGCATTTCAGACGGGATTGTACTCAGAGCGACTGGCCTGCCCTGCCGGGGCTACACTTCTATTTTTACCATGCCAGCTTGATCAACTCTAGCGCAGGGATGATTACTCGGGCGGAGAATGACACCGTCCAGCTCCAGCGCAGATGTGCCCTGAGGCATGATGTGTCACCATGGCATAAGCAGTCACTTCTGAAAAGGACCCGTGGAGGGGGATGGAATCCCAGAGGAACCGTGGCAAAGCCTAGGATGGGGCTTGCCAGAATATGGTGAAGAAATCTATTAATATCTCTGTCCCGAATGCTGTCTGGAAAGAGCCCAGAGCTGCACAGATGCAATGAGTCACCAGGGAAGTAGCTTAAGCCGGAATAATCACATGGATGCCCTCTTTTGCTATGGTGATTCTGAATTAGTTTTTGTGGGAAAATACATTAAACAAAACCTCCCTCATAGACAAGCCCACTGGATGATTCCCTGTTCTGTTCACTCCCTCTGGGGCACCTGGCACTGGCCACTGTCAGAAGACAGGACACTGGGCTAGATGGACCTTTGGTCTGACCCAGTCTGGTCATTCTTATGTTCATATGTGTTAAACTGCTTCCACCTCTGCATGAATGGATGTTTCCAAGCGAATCAAATGCAAAGCAGGAATGTGGCTAGAGCTGGTTGAAAATACCAATCCTCCCCACCCCCCAATTTTTTTTTTTAAATTGAATGTTTTGTTTTCAAATGTTTTTTCCCTGGCTGTAAATAGGGTGATTGCCCACATCAAAGAGCTGCAAAAAATGCCTGCTAGGGAGTGACGCAGTCAGAAGCTCAATCTGCCAGAGAGGTGACTTGACTGTGGCGAGTAAGTACCTTCACGAGGAGAAAACATCAGGTGCTAAAAGGCTCTTTAATCTATCAGAGCAAAGGATCACAAGAGCTGAAGCTAAAGCCAGACATCTTCAGATTAGAAACAAGGGAAGCGGTGGAGTGACTGCCTCTTTGATATCTTCAAATCAAGACTGGCTGCCTTTCTGGAGATACAGGGGTAACGGGGTGAAATTCTCTGGACAGACTAGAAGAGCTAATGGTCTGTTTTGGCTTTATAATCTATGAACTCAAAACATGACAGGCACAGGCTATGGTGGGTTCTGGCTACTGACAGCAGATTACAGTCCTCAAGGGCAGGATTTCAAATTCTTAAATGCAGGATGGTGGTGCCCAGAATTCAAGAAAGATGTTGACACATTGGAGAGGGTTCAAAGAAGAGTCACGAGAATGATTAAAGGATAGAAAACCTGCCTGATAGTGATAGACTCAAGGAGCTCATCCTATTTAGCCTGGCAAAGAGAAGGTTAAGGGGTGACGACCACAGTCTGTAAGTACCTACATGGGCAGCAAATATTTAACAATGAGCTCGTCACTCTGGCAGAGGAAGGTCTAACACGATCCACTGGCTGGAAGATGAAGCTAGACAAATTCAGGCTGGAAATAAGGGGTACATTTTTAACAGAGAGAGTAATTAATCATTGGAACAATTTACCAAGGGGCATGGCGGATTCTCCATCGCTGACACTTTTTAAATCAAGACTGGATGTTTGTCTAAAAGATCTGCCCTGGGAATTATTTTGGGGGCAGTTCTCTGGCCTGTGGTGTACAGGAGGTCAGACGAGAAGATGATCCCAGTGGTGTGGATCATGAGTGGTGTGGAGAAAGTGAATAAGGAAAAGTTATTTACTTGTTCCCGTAATATAAGAACTAGGGGCCACCAAATGAAATTAATCGCCAGCAGGTTTAAAACAAATAAAAGGAAGTTCTTCTTCACACAGCACACTGTTAACCTGTGGAACTCCTTGCCTGAGGAGGTTGTGAAGGCTAGGACTATAACAGAGTTTAAAAGAGAACTAGATAAATTCATGGAGGCTAAGTCCATTAATGGCTATTAGCCAGGATGGGTAAGGAATGGTGTCCCTAGCCTCTGTTTGTCAGAGGGTGGTGATGGATGGCAGGAGAGAGATCACTTGATCATTGCCTGTTAGGTTCACTCCCTCTGGAGTGCCTGGCATTGGCCACTGTCAGAACAGGATATTGGGCTAGATGGACCTTTGGTCTGACCTAGTATAGCCATTCTTATGTTCCATCTTTGGAATCTCTGAATTTTAGGTATTGCAAGTCTCACCTCCTCACCACAATGTCGCTGGAACAGGAGGGCTGGAGAGTTGTCCAGTGAAAATCACAACAAGATTTCTATTGAGACTAATGCCACTGGATCTTAGTAATACACTAATAAAATGGCTGGCTGCCCCCATCACAACTGCTTAATGGGCAGACAAACAAGGACTTTTCTTCCCACTCCAGACTTTGCCTGCCATGCTGTCTCACTGTGGTTCTTCCCTATTGATCTGTATCCATTGTCTCTTGTCTTACGCTTAGATTGGAGGCACTTTGGGGGCAGGGACCATCTGTTCTGTGTTTGTTCAGCGCTGAGCACAACGGGGTCCTGGCCTTTGACTAGGTCTCCTAGGCGCTGCGATCATTGAAGTAACAAATACTAATCGTGAATAGGAGAAAAAAAAGAGTGTGCACGACGAAAGCACAAGCCTTGTAGAAACAGTCAGAAGGGAGAAATTGTCAGCAGGTACCTGTCCCTCAGATACCTGTTGGACATCGGCGAGAAATTCTATGCCATGAGGAATCTGTATCAGCACTGGCTGAATCATTACAGGCACCAGCATATACGTGGACACCATCATGATGAATGGCCGCACTGCTAAGATTACCAAAGCCCTGACAGCAGCTAGCAGAAGCCACCTGGCCAGGCTAGTGCTGCTGTGTGCTGGAAGATCCAAACAGATACAGCCGGGGCTGAAATAAAGTATAAATGGATGACCTGGAGTCTGATCAAATGCCTCTTGGGTGAAAAGGCTCTGACTGACTTCAGTGGTATGTGGATTGGGCCTTTTCAAAAAGTACTTCAGAAGCTACTGTTTCAGAAATGAAAGATCTTGTCTTAGAGACGCTAAAAGGCTGGCTGCTGGTAAATAAACAACCGGCATGGCACAGAAGGAAAGCAAGGCCAGTCTTGTGATTCTAACACTGCCTGGGGACTCAGCAGCTTAGTCCAGTTCTTGGCTTCTCTACAGACTGACTGCGGACAGCTCATTTCATCTCTCAGTACCTCACTTGTACCATGCAGATAACAGCCCCCGCTCCTACCACTTCTCTGTCTTGCCTATTTAGAGTCTAAACGCTTTGGGGGCAGACGCTGTTACCGGCTGCACTAACACAGTGTAGCCAACTCTTATGGTTCAATTGCACAAGTCTCTGGATATTTGGTGTTCTTAACGCCCCGCCTCCTGGAGTCCAGTGATTGCTGAGATTCTCACGTATTCTTTTTTTGTGTAAGTAAATTTCTCGCCCTCATGGCAGTGGACAAAGCTTCAAAATGCGACTCCCTGCAGGCCCCAAACCAAGAAGGCCAATGAAAAGAATCTTCCAAAATGGATTTAAAACAGCCAAAACAACTTACGATTTTTAAGCCAGGTTTTTGAATACGTGGGGTTGATAATATTGTCTGCAGCGCCTAGCACAATGGGACCTTGATTTTGGCTGGGCCAGTAGATTCTACTGTAGTGTAAATAATAAAAATAATCATAATAAAGGAGTGACTGTGTTAAGCCCCTGAAGGCTCCCCCTGGGTGGGCCCACTGGGTGAAACACACCCGTGTGCAGAGGGCCAGTGGAAGGCTATTAACCATTAACTCCTATTTAAGGACTTAAAGGGCATGCAGGGCTAGTGTTGTCCCTCTGCACGGGGGTGAATTCCATGTGGTGTAAATGACACAGGCCTGATTTTGGTCCCACTTACAGCGGTTGCCCCCAATGACCCTTGTACAAGACCTGAATCAGAACGGATAAATCCAGGACCCTGAGCAGACTCGGGCTGAGCTGAATGCTTCAGTGGTTAGTAGAAAGTGCTGGCAAGCCTAGCTCCTGCACAGTCACTGGGCATAGCAGCCTGGCTCCTTGGTCGCTGTGAATTGGGGCAGGGCCATTGCAGTCAGTGGTGGAATCCCAGTGGCTCAGGATACGCCAGTATGCTCTGGCTGCTTCGCGCCACTCCCCTTGACTTTCAGGGAGACTTAGGTTTCGATGTGCATGACTTTCTTTCCAAAATGGGTCTTAGACATCGAACTCCTTTAGGCATTGCAATGCTGAGCTGAGGAACAAATAAATACCTGGCCCTAGACTCTCCGGCCTAGACGCTTCAAGATATTTAGCCCATTGAAATCAGTGGGCGTTATGCACCTCAGTACGTCTGAGGATCCGTGACTCAGTTTCCCATCTGGACAATGGGAATAATAGCAGTGCCCTACCTGCCAGGGCTCTTGTGGAGATAAAGGCATTAAAGACTGTGAAAGGGTGGAGAGTGGGGGACCAGATAAGAACTGCAGATGGGGAACAGTGCAGGACCATGTCACCTGGCAAAGTCTGCTCCCGACTCAGCAAGGTGTTTAAGCCCATGAGCAGTCCCCATTGATGTCTTACCCCTGTGGAGCTGCAGTGGGCCAGATCCTCAGCTGCTGCCCATCAGCCCTGCTCCCTTGACATTAATGGAGCTACACTGATTGGCAGCAGCTGGGCGTCTGGCTCAGGGACAGCCGGGTCTGAAGTCGGAGGCTCCTTTGCTTTGTCTGACACTTTTGTCTGGTGCTTTTCTAGCCGCTTCCTCCCGCCCCCTCCGCATGTAAATTTCACTGGTTTTACACGCCCGATCGGAAGTGAAACTCCTTTGCCCTCACACCTGCTTCCTGACCCACTTAAACACAATGCAAGAGACAAGGCGGGTGAGTGGATATCTTTTGTTGGACTGACTTCTGCTGGGGAAAGAGATAATCTCACAAGCACCACAGAGTGTTTCTTGAGGTCTTCTGTGGAGCTCAAGATCTTATCTCTTTCACCACCACAGTTGAACCTATAAAATAAATTACCTCACCCACCTTATATGTCTTATATCCTTGTACCAACACGGCTACAACATCACTGCATTGTAACACTGCCGCTGCTCGTGGGACATTTCTGAGAGTAACAATTCAGGACACATTGTTTAGAGCAGGGCAGTCATAGCCCAAGGCTGGGGTTTCTCCACTTCTAAACCAAACCAAACCAGCCAGCCAGAGAGGACCCCACTGGCTAAGCACAAGTCATACAAGAAATTTCCTTAGACACTCCAGTTTCCCAGTATCACCACCAGTGCCACTTCTCATGGGGATGAATGGTTAAAAAAACAAATACCCCAGTAAAATAAAAAGGTTCTCCCATCCCAAAGGACCAAGCCCCAGACCCAGGTCAATGTACAAATCAGATCTTACCCACAAATCACGCCGTTGCCAATCCTTTAGAATCTACAATCTAAAGGTTTATTCATAAAAAGAAAGAGAGCTAGAATTGGTTAAATGGAATCAATTACATACAGTAATGGCAAAGTTCTTGGTTCAGGCATGTAGCAGTGATGGAGTAAAATGCAGGTTCAAATCAAGTCTCTGGAACATCCCCAGCTGGGATGGTTCATCAGTCCTTTGTTCCGAGCTTCAGTTTGCAGCAAGGTTCCTCAGAAGACATAGACATAGAATATCAGGGTTGGAAGGGACCTCAGAAGGTCATCTAGTCCAACCCCCTGCTCAAAGCAGGACCAATCCTCTGACAGATTTTTGCCCCAGATCTCTAAATGGCCCCCTCAAGGACTGAGTAGGATTGAAGACAAGATGGAGGAGATGCAGAAAGGGAAGTTTAAGCTCAACATTAGGGAAAACTTTGTAACTCTCAGGGTGGTTAAGCACTGGAACAAATTGCCTAGGGAGGTTGTGGAATCTCCCTCACTGGAGGTTTTTAAGAGCAGATTTGACCAGTGATATTCAGACCTCAGGAGTTCAGCAGCCAAATTAGCAATCAACATTACCCAAAAGAATCACGGTCGTGTGAATTCATTGTTTCATTAACTATTTATATATATATTATTCTCACAGCAAAATGACTGATCAAGTATTATTATTTTATCAGCTGCATTTGGTTAATAACCTAGTAAAAGCATCCTGATTGGTTAATAACTTAGATTGGCTAATAATTAAATCACAGTATTTTAATATCATGTGCTGGAAAGAGGAGACACATTACAGAGCCACTTGCAGCTCATGAGGCTCAGTCTGAGTATCGCTGGGTTACACAGCCACCTGTCAGGGATGGGCTAGATCCATGTTCTTCACTGCAAGGCCCGCGAGCTGGTGGTGACTCCCATGGATCCTAAATGTGACTCCTTGTTGCTCGCACTGTCTGGTGGCAGCGGGGCTTCAGCTATGGCAGACTCCCTGCCTGGCCCAATGCCACTCCTGGATGCAGCCAGCATGGCCCTGTGGCCTTGGAGTTAAGTGGGGGAGCAGAGGTCTCTGCACACTGCTCCTGCCTGCAAGCACCGCCCCCACAGCTGCTGTTGGCTGGGAATGGAGAACTGTGGCCAATGGGAGTTGCGGGGGCGGTGCCTGCATTGAAGGGGCTGCCTGAAGTAAGTGCTGCCCCATTCAGTGGACAGGTTCTGAACAGCCCTTCCACCGCCCAACTTGCAGCCTCCCGGAGCCAGTCCCTCATAACCCTTCCTGCACCCCTACCCCCTGCCCCAGCCCTGAGTGCCCTCCCAGAGCCAGCCCTCTATACCCCCTCCTGCACCCCAACCCCCTGCCCTGGCCCTAAGCCCCATCCCAGAGCCCACACCCGTACGTGCTCCTGCAACTGAACACTCTGACCCAGCCTGGAGTCCCCTTCTGCATCCAAACTCCCTCTCAGAGCTTGCACCCCTCATCTCCTCCTGCACCCCAAGCCCCAGCCCTGAGCCCCCTCCCAGAACCTGCACCACATACCCTCTCCTGTACCCCAAGCCCATGCCCCAGCCCTGAGCAGCCTCCCTGAGCCAGCACCCCATACGCCCTCCTGCATCCCAAGCAATATTACCCATAATGGTAATATTACCCTATCAACCAACAAAGAACTCGGAGTGTTCAACCGTCTGTGTCGGGTTGATGTGGCTCTCACGTGGAAGGTTTTTTGCCAAAGTGGCTCCACTTCAAAAACAGTGAAGAGCACTGGTCTAGATGACACTTAGCCCTGCCTATGTGCAGGGGAAAGGACTAGATGACTTTGCGAGGTCTCTTCCCGTCCTACATGTCTAAAATTGTGTGATCACCCTAGCAGCATAAAGGGGCCTTCATGGGGCTGAGAATCAGGGCCAAGGAACAAAATCCAGTTGAAAAAGAGAGGAAAAGAAGTCTCAGCAAGTGACTTCAATCACCGCTAGAATCATTAAAAGGTGCCGGTCTCTATTTCACAGGTGTAAATCTAGAGCGACTCCGCTGAAGTCAACGGGTCAAAAACGTCAGCGGATGCAAATCATTGTAATTCCACAGAGCTGCACCGGTTTACATCAGCTAAGGGTCAGGCCCCCGTGGATTTTATGTTGGAGTCTCACCAGTCTTACCTGGGAGCAGAATCTTGTCCACCTTCCCCTAGACAACCTAGATGGCAAATTACTGACATCTATGGTTGTGGTTTAACATTTATATTATGGTAGAGCCTAGAAGCCAGCCAGGAGAGGTCCTGCTGTGGCAGCTGCTGTACAAAAGTACAGTAAATGACAGGGCCTACCCCAAAGAGCTTGCAGCCTAAGGGCATGTCTACACGGCGATCAGAGGGGCTGTATCCAAACTAGCTTTGATCTAGCTAGCATGAGTAACAACGGCCGTGAAGCCATGGCAGCTTCAAGGACATGGGGGTGGGTGGGGAGAAGCACGGGAATCCCTGTTAGGAGTTCAACACCATTTGGCAGAGGTGCTTGAGTGCCTTACCTTGGCCAGAGGAGCTGGGCAGGTGGGTGACTCCAGACCAGCACAACTCAGTGACGGGCAGGGGGCCAGGGACTGATGGGGGAGGCCCATGTCCTCCCCAGAGCTGGGCCCCATGTGAAGCTGTCCATCTGGCCTTCCTGCTGCCAGGCTGCAGAGGGTTTGATTGCTCTGGCTTCTCTCCTCTCGGCAGGTGGACGAACAAGAGATGAGGAAACAGCAGGACGAGATCACAGCCATCATCAAGATGGGGATAGCTGGCTCGTCCAGTGGAACCCAGGTAGCCGGCCTGTCCGCCCGCTTTTGGAGGAGGGACAGGTCTCACCTGCACATGCTCACTTGGTTCTGAGACTTCTCTTTGGACATCCACTGGGAAACTAAGGTTTCAGGAACTCCAAAGGGAACAGGCAGACACAGTTAGTCTCCTCCAGCAGCTAACCCGGGAGGGTTGCTCTCCGCTGTAGCAGTCTGGCTGTAGAGGCTGCTTCCAGTTCTGACTCACATGGTTTCACGGCACTGTGTGTGCAGGAGCACCCAGGTCCCAGGTAGCTTTGTACAGTCGCAGCGGCCTCACTTGCTATTGTTCCTCCAGCTAGCTGGTGTATAGCACGTGCTGCAATCACACCTCTGACTGCAGCATAGACGTATGCTGTAAGACAGGGCACAGCAGATGGATGAGATGAACAGCAGGATGCGTGGGGGGAACGGGGTAACAGAACTAGTAGGACAGGCACTATTCTTAGCCTATCAGGACCAGTGATCACAAATCCATCAGTGGAAGCCAGTGGCATTTTCTCCAGGATTAATTTGGCCCAGTGACCATCACCATGTGCCAGGGCAGTAGGTATAAATCTGTGTGTGCCAGGTAGGCAGGGGAGATGGCTTGAGGCTGGCTTGGCTCCAGTGCGGATCTCCATAGAGCTCCTCCTGGGGTGGTGACCAAAGACGCTGAAGCTGGCTCAGTTTGGGCCTCCTGGTCCAGTGTCCCCAGCTCCCCCACTGCATGCTCAGGCTCAGAGATTACACACCCAGCACCTTCCTGCCTGTTGTAACAGTGCAGCCAGGCTCCCCAAACCACATGAATTAAATTACTAACATGCACCCAGCTAATAATAGCCCGAGCGATTTCAGCAGCAGAATAATGGCACCCGTATCGACTGGCTCGCTCCTGACAGCAATTAACAACACAGCAGGGCCCAAAGCAGAGCAGGCAAGGGAGCGGGCAGGGGGGCAGCGGGGGTACAGGATGGGGAGGTGATGCCCGTGAACTCAGAAGAGGAGGTGAGAGGGAGCAGAGTGGAGATGGGGGAGGGGATGGAGAGAAGGGACCCCCTGAGACATAACCAGGGCGAGTGGAGAAGAGACGGGAACTCGCCAAAGCTAGAGTGCAGCCACTGCACATTGGGAGCTGTCGGGCCAGATTCTCAGTGGGTGTCAGTGTCGTTCTGCTGGTGTCAAACAGAGCTTTGCTGGAGTCACTGGAGCCAGTCTGATTACAACAGCACAGCCTCCACTGACTGACACCAGCGGAGGATCCGGCCCAGTGTGTGCATGTAGATTTCATACACAGATACACCCTCCCCAGACTGACACCACTGGAGGATCCAGCCCAGTGTGTGCATGTAGATTTCACAAACACACATTGACACCGGCAGAGGATCTGGCCCAGCATATATATAGATTTTATACACACATTGATTGACACCAGCTGAGGATCTGGCCCAGAGTGTGTAGATTTCACATCCCCACACACGCACCTTGACATCAGCTAAGGATCTGGCCCAGCATGTACGTGTGGATTTTTCACACATACACACACCCCCTTTGACATCAGCTGAGGATCTGGCCCAGCGTGTGCCTGTGGATTTTTCACACCCACAGACACCCACACACACACCCCTTGACACCAGCTGAGGATCTGGCCCAGCATGTGCATGTGGCTTTTTCACACACACACACACACACACACCTTGACACCAGCTGAGGATCTGGCCCAGCGTGTGCATGTGGATTTTTACACACACACACACACACACACACACGGGGTGGCCGGACTTAGTCCCAGTTGAACAAAGGCTGCTCCCCGAGCCGCACTCCGGCCCGGAGACCCCCGCCCAGCCCCGGGGCAATCGGCAAACTCCAGCCCGGCCCCCTCCGCCCGCCCGCCGGAACTCGCACCTGGCTCCAGCCCCCCGCCCGGGCGCTGCGGGGCCCGCGGGCTTGGAGCGGCTCGGCTGCGGCTCAGCCCGAGCGGGTGTTTCTCTTGCTCGCTCGCTCACACATGCTCCCTCGCGGCACCCGCCCACCCTGCATACTCCAGCGAGCTGCATTAGGCTCCGTTACGGCTCCAGTCCTCAGCCACCCTCCCCCGAGCCGGCTCCGGGAGCAGCCACAGCCGCGGCGGGCGGGGAGCGAGAAGGGCGCCGGGACCTCTGGCCAGCAGCATCCTCAGCCCTCGCCTGCAGCTGGCCGGGCTGGCGAGAGGATGAGGAGAGATGGGCCAAGCTTGCGGCCACTCCATCCTCTGCCGGAGCCAGCCCTACCAGCCGGCCGTGTCTGACATGTGAGTGCCCGGCGCGTCGGGGGTTCTAGCCCGGGGGGCGCTGGCCGGGGCTGGGAGGTTCTGGGGGGACAAGCGAGGGAAGGGGAGAGGAGCCAGCAAACGGAGCAGCGGAGACAGAGAATGAAACCGAGCGGGAGGGAGAGAGAGAGGGAGGAAAAAGTTCTTCCTGTCTCAGAGCCGGCAGAGAGGGTAAGAAATAAAGGAGAGAGACCCAGCGACTGGGGCCAGCTCCCCTGGGGGACTGGCCAGCCCCTGCCCACCCCTTGCTCTGCACACCTGGCCTAGCTGGAGCGGTTGCTCCTGCCTGCTGGGCATGGGGATTCAGGCTTGGTATTTCCACAGTGGGCACTGCCCCCTGACATGTGGCTCTGTGCCACCCGTGCTGTGTGGGAACGTGGGATGAGGCAGATCCAGGGGGCTTGCTTTCTGGGCTACTTGCTCGGGCCTTCAAACAACAGCTGGGAGTGCAGCAGGGCAAGATGCCCCCTGGTTGCCTGCTGCCTCGGTTTCCCTTCAGTTGCTTTAGTCTTGAGGTTTGCAAATCCCCCTTGTGTGGAAGGAGGGAAGGAGTTGCATGGACACGGTGTGGAAACCAGGTTAGCGTAGCCCTGTGTGGGCACATGACTGAGCTGTTTCCCAGGGAGCAGCTAGAGAAATGTTGGGCTTGTTTTGTAAAGGGCTCTGTGTGTGGATAGACTTTGAACTGGCAACTACAACTGTCCTTGTACCACTGACACGGGAAACACTATAGTTTCCAGGCTATAGGAATGCTGATACTGGTCCAGTTGTACCTGACAGCTCCCTTCCTGGCAGGGGCTGAGCTGAGTTCTGCATCTAGATTCTATTCACCCTCCTGTGACTCCCCTGGAGGAACCTCAAGGGGACACTTGGCCGGGGGTGTGGCGTGTTTCCCAGAGGGAAGGCTCAGAGGCAGGCACGGTCAGCCATAGCCAAACTGTTTGCAGTCTTAGCATCTGTGCAACGTGCTTCAGGTGGCACGTGAGCAGGATTCATCACCGAATTTGGTCCACGGGTTGGATCATTAGCTTACTTGGCCTGGGCCAGGCACTGACGGGGAGTGGGACGCGAATGCTGATCTGTGTCCTTGCTGTTTGCAAAGCCGCTCCTGTGCAGCCAGGGAGGAGGCTGGAGTTTTAAATTGCTCGTCGCCTGTTTCCCCCTGCCATGGCCGGGTCAGGGTCAGTGGAGGGCCTGCTGGATCCTCGGGCTGTCTTTCCGCGGCAGTCTGCCAGGAAAAGGCAGTGAGCGTCCCGCCTGGTGCCAAGGGGAGGGGACTGTGCGCTCAGCAGGGACACTGTGCCATGTTTGGGTTCCTTTGTTTGCCCGTGTAAGTCACCCGTGTTCAGACAATAGCTGAACAATCTCAGCCCATGCTGCAAGGCCCGCTCAAGAGCTGCTTGTTATTAGAAGGGGTCGCCCCGAACTTCCCCCTTCTCTGCCTCTCCGAGGAGCCTAAGCAGAATCCCTTTGGCCTGCCCCCACCCCCAGTGGGTTGCCTTCCATACAGTGCCGCTCGCTTTAGCCATTGTTTTAAACCCGCTGGCTCTGGTACCAGGCAGAGTTATTATATTCCTGCGGGGGGAGTTGTTTGTCCAGCCGTTCCCCTGATCCTCTGGTTGCTGGCATCTTTCATGCCCACCCACGAGCGTGCCCCCGGGAAAGGGTTGTTGCTAGGTCTCACCGCTGTTGCAAGCTGGGGGTGTGGGGGGGAACTGAGAAGTGAAACTGCAGCGTGTTGCAAGAAGCCACAGCTCCCTTCTTACCCAAGAGCTGATTTGCATCTAAAAACAAGCAGCAGCAGCGGGATGCTGCTCCCAGCAAACCTGGCTCTTGGACCAGTGCCCCCGGAGCTGTGGGACCCAAGTGGCTTTGTTAAGGGAGATGTACAAAGAAGCTGCCCTCTTCCTTTCCCCAGTCCCGTGGCGGTGTGCAGCAGGCAGCCCCTGTGCTGTCCTTTACACGTGGGCAACAGCTCCAGTTGTAGCAAGATTCAGCCCAGCTGGAAAGCGAGGGCTCTGCAGCAGCAGTAGGGGGAAGATCCGAGTGCAGCTGCTTCCCAGCTGGTGAGCTCCCTGGCTCCTTCTGGGGGATGGCTTGTGAGCTGCCTGCTGTGGCTAGCAGCGAAGCACTCCCCCTAGGAGAGAGCAGGGGGCTTGGGGCTTGCTCTGTGCCCCGCTGGTTCACCTCATTCATCCCCAGCGCTTCAGGGCAGAGCCTGAGGCCAGGATTCTGATCACCCCCTTTGTGGCAGAACACCGGGTGATGGGCACGGGTAGCGGATGGAGCGCTGGGAGCACCCCTCTCTGAGCAGCACAGAGCGCTGCTTGGATTTCCGCTACCTCTGCTATGAACTCCCCGGGTGGGCCTGCCCGACCCACAGCCAGCCCTCGTCCCAGGAGCTATTGGACACAGGCTTGTCAGTGCAGTAGTCACCACATGAATGGGACTGACTCTTCTTCCACATGGACAGGCAATGGTGCCAGGCACCCCCACTCCAACTCCATAGTTGCACAGGGCCATGGATGAATATCTCAAGAGCTGGTGCGTTCCTGCCCTGCAGTCCAGGAGCCCTCTTCTCCCTCTGCAGGGCAGGAGCAACCTGTCCAGAGATCTCAAAGAGCATCAGAAAGAGAGGCAAGTGTCAGCATCCCCATGCTACTGATGGGGAAACTGAGGCATGGGGAGATGAAGTGCCCTGCCCAAGGTCGCCTGGCAGGTCAGTGGCAGAGCTAGGACTAAAACTCTCATCTCCTGTTTAGTGGCTTCTCCCTACACTACAATTGCAGGCACAGCTTCTGGGTGGGTGCTGGATCGCATGTTGCCAGCAGGCCTCGTGGGGGCATGTCAGTGGTGTGATGTGCTGCCCGACAGAGGGTTTAGAGCACAGGCCCAGAAGTCAGGGCTCCTGGCTCTGGCAAGTCACGCCAGCCAAAACAATCACAAAGCCTTGGATCTCTCACCTGGAGGGTGCCACGGAAGGGTTGTTAGTGCTGGCGGATGGGGTCCCACAGAGAAGGCCTATATGATGGAGCCGATGCTGGGCAAGAAACCAGGAGGGAGGTCAGAAAAAAGGAGGCTACCATGTATTAACGATCATTAGTAAAACGGGGCTGGATTGAGGCACAGCTGCCATAGGCAGACAGGTACAGGGTGAGTATTAAGATTAACCTGAGGCGTTAGCTTGGTGTCCTCCCTGGCTGGGGAAGATTGTGGGGAAGGACTGGAGCTGGTGAGCAGCTCCCTCAAAGCATTCACACGTGTGCTCAGCTCAGCACAGCCCTATAAACGGAGGCAAAGAAATTAAGTGACTTTCTCAAGGCCGCACAGCAAGACAGTGGCAGGATCTGGGTTAGTACTCAGTTCTCCTGGCTTCCAAACCCAGATTCATTTATTCATACTGAGCAGCACCAGACACCAAGAGGATCCTACCGAAGGAACAGATTCAAGGATTTTAAGGCAAAAAAGGGACATTGTGCTGTCTACTCTGACCTCCTGCACGGCCAAAGCCAGAGACCATCACCCCTGCATCAAGCCTAACAGGTTCTGACTCAGTTGGAGCAGAGCAATAAGAAAGATGCCTGTTCTTGCTTTAAAGACTTCATGTGATGGAGAATCAGCCACTCACCTGAGGGTTAATTAGCCCAGTTAGTCTCCAGCTCTGGCACAATGACCCTCTGAAGGACAAATGATTTGTCTGGGGGGTTCTTTTTAGTAAAGCAGCCTCCCTTCTCCAGCCTCGTGGGCAGTAACGGGGTAGGGAGCCTGACTCCCCTATGGCCTGTCACTTTATGGATGTGCAGCGCCACTGTTCTGATGGGGTAGGGTTTTACCCTCTCTTAGCCCAGGTGAAGCGGTCACACAAGGTAACAGCCTCGGAGAACCAGCCCCACAGACTTTGCCGCTATACACCTGTCTCGGGGGAAGCCCACTCAGTCTAGCTGAACTGGGGTTCAGGTAGTGCCTCGGAGGGTGCTCGAGTGGGTGATACATCATTATTGAAGTGTGTGTGTGTTGGGGATGGGGGGATTGCTATGAAGGCTGGGAGAGTGCTCAGATGAGGCTGTTGGTTGCAGTCCAACTATGGTAGCTCCGCTGGCCTGATCAGCACCATGTCTGAGCACCTCACAATCATTGATGTCTTTCTCCTCTCCCCGGGAGGCAGGGCAGGGCTGTTATCCCCATTGCACAGATGGGAAACTGAGGCACGGCGAGACTAAGTGATTTGCCAAATATCATGCAAGAAGCACATGGCAGCCACTGAATCCAGGTCTCTCAAGTCCTAGGTGAGTGCCCTAATCACTGTTCCACCCTGTCTCCCTGAGAGCAAGGCCCAGTGAGTGAATTTCATCCCCTGAGAGATTATACAGCCTCTGCTGTCATTTACCTGAGTGCCAGTCTGGAGTAGCTCCATTGCGTTCAGCGGAGTTACTCTATATGGACATCCAAGATATAGAGCCCAATTTGACCCTATGAATCTAGAAATAAAACCATGTCTTCCCCTTCTGGAATTCTTTGGGTTACTCTAGAAAGCACTTGTGACGCCCTGCCCTGTACTCCAGAGCCCAGCACCTTAATGAGGTTTCATAGGGCAAATACCTGATGGCTAGCTCAGTAGTCTGAGAATTAGCCTGGTAAACCCAGGATTATGAGCTCAGCCCTTGAGGGGGTGACTTAAATATCTGGGGTAAAATCAGTACTTGGTCCTGCTAGTGAAGATAGGGGGCTGGACTTGATGACCTTTCAGGGTCCCTGCCAGTTCTGTGAGATAGGTGTGTCTCCATATATTTTCCCCAGAGCCTGGGGGGCAAGGGTCTGTCAATCAAGAGCTGTGTATACACTAGTGCAGTGGTTCTCAATCATGGGTCCAGGGCCTACTGGGGGGCTGCAATCAGGTTTTAGGGGGGTCCGCCAAGCAGGGCCAGCATTAGACTTGCTGGGGCCCAGGGCAGAAAGCTGAAGCCCAGGACTCCAAGCTCCACCACCCAGGGCTGAAGCCGAAGCCTGAGCAATGTAGCTCTGTGGGGGCCCCTGTGGGATGGGGCCCCAGGCAATTGCCCCGCTTGCTACCCCCTAACATCAGGCCTAGCTTTTATATGCAGAAAACCAGCTATTGTGACACAGGTGGGCCGGGGAGTTTTTATAGCATGTTGGGGGTGGGGGGAAGGGGCTCAGAAGGAAAAAGGTTGAGAACTCCTGCACTATAGTGTGATTGTCACATGTAGCACGCCACATAGCAGTGGGGCTTTTAATAAGCACAGAGTGCAAATCCACTGAAGACCAGCATTTCCTGGAACTGAACCAGCTCCCTTTTTCTCTGTGTGGCTCTTTGCAGCTCTGGCGGTGTGAGCGAGCGGAACGCCGCGCGGTGCATTGTTATCCAGGCAGCCTGTGAACTCAGTGGAGCCTATCAATTAACATCGGGCTCAGCATGCGGCAGAGAGCTCCAACCAGACTGGGTCACACGGTTGCACTCTAGCTGGGGTGTAAGGCTATGCTCACTGAATGCCACCTTTGCACTTCCCAAGGGGGATCTGGAGCAGAGTTGTCCTTTGTCCTGCGCTGGGAGAGACATTCTAAATCAACTTCCCTTCCGAGACCCTCACCCTTGGCAGAGAGCTCCTAGGCAGAGACCTCTCTAGTGCCACCTCCTTGCCAGAGCAGGATTGGCCCAATGAAGCATTTCGCACAGCTTAGTGCTGTCTGTTTCTTTGTGCAGTCTGTGCTGTTTGCCTCAGCTGAAAGGTGGGAGTCAGCAAACTGAGGGACTGATGTAGCGGTCCAAAGCCTATTTTCACCCCCTTCTCAATCCCCCTGGCTGCCTAGGGATGATTCAGCCTCTGGTGTTACTTAGAGCAGCCTCAGGGGTGTTCTAAATGATGCTGGCTTGTAAAGGCCTCTTCTGATTTGTCACCACCCTGCAGGGCTAGGAGTGAGAGCTGGTACCATTGGAAAAGGGAGTTGTCCATCTTTCCAGCGAGAGACACGGTGCTTGCTTCCAGCCCTGGATGCAGCCTACTATAAAGTCTCATGCCTTGGAAAGCTACACTAGGTCCTTTCTCAGATCCTTCAGTATTAGATACAGGGATCCAGCTAGATATGTGGTATTGCTTATGTCTCCGGTACAACCTTGAGCACATTGTTGGCGCCTTGCAACTAACTAATGATCAGAAGAATAATCAAATGTAGGATATTAAAGGAATTAATCCCATTGTGTCTGCCGGCTGCTGGCCAGACACTGCAGCAGATGCTGTCAGTTAGTATGGGCTCTGCTCCATTGGTCTGCACCCTGACTACATGACTACACCCTGCGGCCAGCACTCAAACAGGGAGGGGAGCTTTACCACCTGAGCCAAAATTGACCCTTTCCCTGGGTGAAGTGGTAGGAAATTATGTGACTGCCTCCTTCCCAGCACAGGGCAGCATCCAGGGTGTAAACATAACGTGAACACAAAGTGCATGTCACGTTCCCCAGCTAATTGCTGTTCCATAAGAGAGCAACAGCCTACTACTGTTGGTTGCTGATGGAGCTGCTCCTTTAGCTCAAGTGGTGGAGGGCAGTGCTTTGGTGCTGAATGCCCAGGTTTCAAACCTTGCTGTTGACTTTTGCTGGGAACCGTTTTGTGAGCATGTGGCTTGGGATGCCAAACCACCAGGGGGATTTTTTTCCTGGGAAGCCATGAATGATCTAAATGCATTTCCAGGATTGCCCAAGGTTTCTCGAGCCAGTCTCTGAGCTCTCCCCTCTACTCTCGCTCTTTCACTATTGCTAGATTTCTGCCTGTTTCTTTCCTGGCTCCCACGTGGCTTCCTGATAGCTGAGCTGGTCATTAGCCAGAAACATGGGCATGCCGGAGCGTGGAGGAAGCCGTCCTGGGACTCTCTAGCAATCTAGCCCTGCCCTGCCAAGCGCTGAGCTGTGATACTTAATGGATGGGGCTGCTCATCTGAAAGGGGGAGGGGGCTCAGTGAATCATTTTCCCCACCAGGGCTGTGACAGCTGATGCTGCTACATCAGCAATGGAAGGGGAAGTGTGTCTGTTAGCCCAAGTGAAGCAGGGACTCGGCTACTGAAAGAGAGACCAGACAAAACACTGGACAGTGTGCATCAGATCACAGGATACTGGTTTTGTGGGATTAGGGATGGAAACGACCTTTGCAATCGGAATGGGTCTGGACAGCCCCCTACCCTCTTAAATTTGGGGGTGTTCTTTGATCTCATTCCAGGCAGCAGCCCCCTAATTTCAAACAGGCTGAACCAAAACCCTGGACCTAGGTGCTTTAGGGTGTTGGAAATCCAGATCCAAAATTTCGCATCTTGAGCTCAGGTTTAAATAGTGCGGAGCCTATGTCCCTGCAAGCGCTGGAGCGATTCCCTGGATAAAGGACATAGACGCACACCTCGGTTATGGGAGGCAGGGCAGGGCACCACCCTAGGAAGCGGGAGATCTGCGGGCAACTAAATGAAATAGAGCAATACGTCTCCTCCAACACACCTGTCTAGTTCTGACTGTGAGCACATGGCTGAGAAATTGGAGGTAAGGGAAAAGATCAGAGCTATATCTGAAATGCTGCCGCTTATGCGTGTTCTCAGACTGGTGGGGCTCTGTGCTAAAATGTCACAGTAATTTCACACCTCACTTCTCACTGAAAAGCCAGCTACCTAGGAACTGTTTCAAACATATCCCGCACGGCGATAGGTCAAAGCACAGAATGAATATCCAGAGAGAAATAGTTCATGCCACTGCGGATCTCAGCTTTCCACTGCTGTCCATTTCTACCTGGCTAGATTCTTGTATTGGCATTGTGGTATCTCATCCTAAATACACGATAACAAACACCAAGCTAAGGGGACCTGGTGGGTGACCTTGGGCAAGTCACTGCCCTTCCACGTCCCTCAGTTTCCCCTTTAACTTGTCTAATTAGACCGGAATCTCCTTGGGGCAGGGATTATTTTTTATTCTAGTCTCGTCTCCACTCAAAACACTGCAGCGGCACACCTGCAGCACAGGCACTCACTACAGCGACTGAAGGGGTTCTTCTGTTGATCTAGCAGTGTCTACACCAGGGCTTAGGCCAGCTTCACTACGTCACTGTGACTCAACCTGAAGCCTTAGCAAGGAAGTACTTTGCAGCCTATCATCAGCGACCCTTAAAGAGTTAGATATTAGCTTGTACTTTTCAGTGGGTGACTCAGAAGACACCGAGGAGTTATTTATATTGAGCAGTTGAAATGCTAAGACTGCTTAGGAGATTTATTTTTCTTGCGCTGTTATAAGCCACAGACCAAATCCAGCTGCACTTACTTCTCCCCAGGCTGCATGTGCCTCTGGCCACTCACTGACTTGCCAGTGCCAAGCTGGTAAGCAGGTAGCAGCAACTATAATAAAATATCGAGGATTTATATAACACTTTTCATCCAGAGATCTCAACGCATTTACAAAAGAAGGTCGCCTCATTATCCCCATTTTGCAGATGGGGAAACTGAGGCACAGAGAGACACCTTAGCTCACCGAGCAGCCAAGCCAGGAATAGACCCCAGGTCTCCTGAGTCCCAGTCTAGTGCACCTTCCACTAGGCCTGCATGCAGAAAGAGTGCTAAGGGGTGGGCCTGCACACCTGATATGGATCCCAGTATGTCTCTTAACATCAGTGGTGGTCCAGCTCCTCTACGCCACAGTGCCCCACCCCTGGCAGCTGGGGGGTGGGATTAGAAAGCGGCATGGGGGCAGGGCTACAGGGCCAGACTGGCGGGGAGACGCTGCAGTTTAGGACTACGCCACTGCTTCACATGGATCGAAGGAAATATACAGAACTCGTTCCATGGAACTCACAGCCACAAGAGATCACCGAGGCCCAGAGCTTAGTAGGAGTCAAAAAAAAAACAACGACAAAAAAGCAAAAAGAGGATTGGACGTTTGCATGGGTAATCCGAACATCCACAGCTATGTTAGCAAGGCTTACAGAATAGCTTGAAGGGATAGAAACCTTGATGCTTCAGCGTATAAGCCATCCTCCGTGGTGCCACAGATCTGGTGCTCTTGAACGGCTCTGAAACAGTGGCTGGCGGAGCCCTTCAGGGTGTCAGCCCCCTTAAGGTCACACCCTCTCACTGAGGTGAGCCCTGTGGCTTCCCCACCTCCTGGGACTGACCCTTGGAGCCTTCAGCATCCCTAGGGTGACCAGACAGCAAGTGTGAAAAATTGGGCCAGGGGCTGGGGGGTAATAGGAGCCTATATAAGAAAAAGCCCCAAATATTGGGACTGTCCCTATAAAATCGGGACATCTGGTCACCCTGAGCACACCTGCTTCACCCCCTGAGCTCCCTGCAGGGAGTGCACCTGGATTGGATGCCTGAGGGAGACTCCAAAGGGAGCAATGCACCCCCACCTTCTTTAATCTGGAGTGGCTCTGAGCTCGCGGTGGAAAAGCAGAAGGAGGGTTTATTAAACGTCTGCAGCATAGCATAGTTAACATATCTCATCATTAGGAAACGCTTCCTTTACAGAAATAGACCTGAGCTGTGACGTCCGAATCAAGAACTAGATCATCTAAATCCAAAGTTTTCCCCACCTTCTGGGCTGGTTGCATTCAGACGTATGGGTCAGGGTCAACTCCCTAGCCAAGCTCTGTGTGGCCTCCTTTCATTCAGGCAGCATGCTTAGCTACCCCCCTTTTACCAACCCAGAGCAATCCCCCTTTTTCCTTGCTTCTGCCCCCCTTCCTTCTGCCCCATGTAGATGGTTATCAGAACCACAGACCCCAGGGAGTCTGACATGTTTAATTTAAACAACAACACAGCAGTGCTTTTGCCGGCACCGGCCCAAGGCAAGAGAAACGCAAGGATTAGATCAAGGAAATGAGGCCAGTTGCAAACAAACTGCTCACATGGGATTAGTCATGGGGCTTGTCACAGAATTACATTTTCTAGTGGCCGGATGGACGCAGGTGGGAGGCACAGGTGGGGAGATGGATTCGGGGGACCCACAAGACTGACAACTAAAGGGGTGCTGGTGGTATGGTCCAGGCTCTGGACTGGGTCGTAGGAGATCTGGATTTAAAATTTGGCTGTGTCACAGATCCCCTCTGGGGATCCAGAGCAGTTGGGCTCACCCCTCTTCATAAATAGGGGTAAAATTCACTCCCTGAAGAACACTCACCCTGCTCAAGCCCCCTGAACAGAAGCAGGACCAGACAGGAGGGAAGCTGCCATGGGCAGAGTGGTAGCTGAGGACTTGGGTGGCCAGGATTTGCTCGCCCAGTTTTTGGGCAAATCATTCAAGGGACGTCTAAACACACCCGCCGGGGCTGTAATTTTCACTTTACTAAACACACCTGTGCTCGCGCCGATGGAGCTAGTGTGCTAAAAAGAGCAGCAGCATGGGCTAGCGGTGCTGAGTACAGTCCTGCCTGACCCCCTGGGGGTGTACTGGGATGGACAGCCCATGGAGACATGGCTACCCTGCTACGATCTGAGCTAGCACTGGGTACCTGTACCCGAGCTGTAAAATAGACCCCTAGCTGCAGTGTAGACACAACCTTAGTGTCTGTGCCTCAGTTTCCCAACTGTCCAATGGGGGACAATAGCCCTTCTTTAACTCCCGGGGGAGTTATGAGTCTATATGCATGAAGAATTCTGTGGGACCATGTGCCAGCGAAGGCCATATACGTACCCTGCTGATACATGAAACAGACCGATTCCGGTGTCAGGTCTTGCTGCGTGGCTGTGATGAATGTGTTTTAAACACTATTGAAAACCTCACGGCGGCAGCATCCTTTTAAGTGGAAGAAGCAGGGGGAGGGGGTGGGAATGTAGGTAGCCTTTAAATAAAAAATCGCGGCATGCAGGACACATCCAGCAGTTAAGGGGGATGCCGACTTCAGAAAAGGCTTTAATCTCCTTATTCAAGCAGAGCGACGACTCGTTGCCTAATTATTTTATTATCAGTGATGCTAGGCAAGACACTGTCTCAGCACTATCGCCGCCCGGGCGCTGCCCTTGTTCACTGGCCCCAGTTGAGAATGGCCGGCACGGATGTGCTTTGCTGGATAGGGATGGAGGCAGCGCGTACTCCAACGCTGAGCGGAATGGAGGATGTGGGACAGACGATCTCCTCTGAAATAAGAGCCAGTGCAGCACAGGGCTGGACCCTGACAGGCGATGGGAACCTCCTCTGTGAGGCTGAGTGCCCTTTGATTTACGTCATCTTCAGTAGGAGCTGAGGGACCTTTCAAGATGAGACCTATACTCCACCTCTTCTTTGCGTAGAGAGCGGGAGGGCATAGTCCAAATGTCCCAGGGCGGACACTGGCTGCAGCAGCGCCAGGGAATGTTGCTGGCTGCTCTGCACTGCCCAATTGCTAGCCCATGTATTCTGTCCGTCTCCGGTGGCTGCGTGGTATCTATGGAGGTGCCGGCAGGGCGGGTAAAACCCAGAGGCTGCAGCTTCAGTACCACTGGATGGAAGGTCAGCTGACAGTGGCAGTAGGCTTTTATCTTCTTTGCAGACCAGCCGCCAGAGCGAGATAGAGTCATAGTCACTTGAGAAAGCCTGAGACACGAAGGAAGTCCTGGGCGGGCTGGGGGTGGGGTGATGGCATTGGCCTGCAGAGCTGGCCTCCCACCTTCGCCATAGGTTCTCCGCACGGCCTTGGGCAAATCACTTCATCTCGCTGGGCCTTGTCAGGGAAAGGGGGATCGCAATTCTGTCGTGTGTGTTCAGCCTACCAGCTCTTTGGGGCAGGGACATGGCCTCACAAGCGGTTTATGCAGCACCTAGCGCAATGGGCCGTCAGCTTAGTAGGGACTGGAGTACAAGCATCTAGTATTTACATACAATAGCGCCTCTCTGTGGTACTTCCCTGGCCCCCATCACTGCAGCATCCCTGTCCTTAATGTAGTTAGCCTGACACCACCCCGAGAGGTGGTCACACAGGGGGTCTAGGGGACAGCAAGGAACTGAAGGCAGGTCTCCCAAGTCTGAGTCTAGAGCAAGAATTGCTGGGCCATCTTTCCTCACACCCCCTGTGCCAGTGGCTTGCTAACGGCGCAAGAAGGGACGGTCAGGTCCTTGAGTCAAGGCACTCACCCAGCCTAGGCACAGGCGGAGGTTGGGGGATGGGGAACGTAGATGCAAGTCACCTTGACCCATGGCAGGCAGCGGGGCTTTAAGGGTCTTTAAGAGGGCTGAAGTGTGGACAGGGTAGGGGCTGTATGGACAAGCTCAGGCCAGTGGCACTGTGCATTGTGGAGGGCCCATGGAAGAAGCATGGGGGTGACTGTGTGAGAAAGCTGCTGCCCGGGCAGACAAAGCTGGGAGTATCGGAGGAGAAGAGAGGATGGAGGAGGAGAGGAGATATAGGAGGGGGCAGAATTCTGTACTACAGCTTTGAGGCTAGCAACAAGGAGTTTCAATCTGGTGCAAGAGCACACAGGGAGCGGAAAACCCCAAGCTGTGTTCTGACCTCTCTGCTCTGGGTTTGTTTCTCCCCCGCGGTAGTGAAAATCTTCCACACCGAGTCCCGTGAGCATCACCCAACAGCATCGCACGGGAGGAGTTTTTAACATCATCCAGGCCAACGGGGTAGTTTGATGGGCCCCCTATGGACAACAGGTACATTTAACAAGCTTCTTGGGGTAGCCCCAAGGTGATTAGGGTTTGCAGATGGATGGCTGCTTAGTGCACATCGCTAGCTCATTTTTATTTTCAAACGAGGAGTCTGGACAATGAGCTCTGAAATCCTGCAGAACTCCTAAGAGAACCGTTCTCTATAAAATCGTCTATTGGCTCCTAACCGCTCAGCACCTCGCCAGCAATTCACAGTCTACTGTAGCAAGAGAGGCACTTTTCCCTTCAAAGAACAAGGCCTTGGTGTGGCTAACTGGAAGATCTGTGGGACAAATCATTGGACCTCACCCATGTGCCCAACTTTGGATTGGGAGCCAGGGAACTTGGGCTCCTTCCCTGGCTCTGCCCCTGGCCTGCAGGAAGCCTGTTCATTGGCTCTTGCAGGGGAAATTGATGGTTGTCACCTGTGCCACGGAGCTGGCCTGATTTCTCTTTACTGTTAGGTGGCCCCCATTGCTCTGAGCATCCTATGTACATTCATGGATTTATCCTCCCAACACCCCTGTGAGGTAGGGGAGGGCGATTGCACCAGTTTTGGAGATGGGGAAACTGAAGCAAAGAATAATTAGAGGGCAGGATTTTCAGAATTGTCAGCCCCCGTTTTAGGCACCAAAATAAGCAGCCAGATTTCCATAGGAGGTTAGCACAAGGGGACACGAGCTCTGCTGAAAATCTGGCTCCAATTGGGGGCTCTGAGGACTTGAAAACTCGGCTTGTTGCGTTTTGCCCAGCGTTCCGCAAAGAGTCCGTGGTAGAAGAGCCCAGCTCTTGGGAGGTCCCGTCTAGTGTTTTAACCACCTGCCCACGGCAAGAGTAGCTGTCGCATCTAATAACTCAGGCTCATATCAGGAGTGCTGGGAGCCAGGATTGGGGCCACTAGGAAAATCTTGATCCAGATCCAGGTTCGAATTCCAGATGCTCCCTGGAGTTTGGTGCTGTTCAGTTCCAGAGCCACCTGGACAAGGACCCTTAGAAGGAAAAGGAGACAGGCCAGGTCCTCCAAGGTATTTCCACTGAAATGGGCCACGGTTGACGGCTGGGTCATGGTGCAAACACACGGCTTCAGCTCAAACCATATTTGTTCTTTCTATCACACTAAGTCTGACTCCTACGGTGGAACCGTACACTGCGGTAACTACAGGGTAATTAGGGACTCAGACTCCTTAGCTTCCATGGTATTGTTTGATCACGCTAGCTGCATTTCCACCCCACAACCTCTCCTTCCTCCCCCACCATTGCCAGTAACTGCTGCTTTGGGTCAGCATACCTGGCTCCCGATTGTGAAACAAAAGGTAATGCTTCGGGTTAAGTGGCACTAATTATACCTGGGTGTGTGGGCAGCCCCAGGAAAACGGATTTGTCTCCACTTTGCTCGTGTGGAAATGTAATTGTCAGAGCAGCTGGAATGCTGGTTTTCACCCTGGGTCACTTGAATCGAGAGTCACAGAGCCATAATGTGCACTCATGGAGGGTGCACAGAGCTCTAGCTAGCAGGGTATGCCACCTGCAAGGGTGGCGGGCACCAGCTGTGCCCATGAAAGATGTGGCTAGTTTATGTTTTAGCAAGGTTTTGGACACAGGCCATGGAAGCAGACCAGAGAAATGTGGTCTAGATGAAATTACTGTAAGGTGGGTGCACAACCGGTTGAAAGACTCTAGTTGAAGAGTGGTTATCAATGGTTCACTGTGAAACGGGAGGACGTATCTAGTGGGGATCTGCAGGGGTCAGTCGTGGGGCTGGTGCGATTCAATATTTTCATGAATGACTTGGATAATGGAGTGGGGAGAGTTTATAAAATTTGCAGGGAGGGGTTGCCAGCCCTTTGGAGGACAGGGTTCAAAACAACCTTGGTCTGAAATCAGCAAGATGAAATTCAATAAAGACAAGTGCAGAGCACTATGTTAGGATGGAAAAATCAAAAGCAGAACTATACAATGCGGAATAACTGGCTAGGTGGTAGTGCTGTGGACAAGGATCAGGGGGTTAACGAAGGTCACAAACTGAACATGCGTCAACAAGGTGATGCAGTTGTTAAAAAGGCTAATACCATTCTGGCACGTACTACCAGGAGTTTCGTGCGTAAGACATTGCAGGTAATTGTCCCGCTCTGCTAGGGTGAGGTTTCAGCTGGAGAACTGCATCCAGTTCTGGGTGTGATGCTTCATATCTGTTAAGGACTATTATAACAAGGATGGCGATCAATTGTTCTCCATGTTTGCTGAAGGGATGATGTAATGGTCTCCACTCAGGGTCTGGTTGGGAAGCATGGCCTAGTGATCACGGCCACAATTCTGGACTGCCAAGGGGATTGTGGGGAGGGGAGCCCAGGGCCTCCCACTCTACCAGGCTCCGACCCAGGGCCCTTTTAGCTACCAGTAACCCGGCAACCCAGGCTGTCCTCCCTCGGCCTCTTCCTCTCGTCTCCCCGCCTGGAGTCACCTCAGTCCAAGGCCTTCCCCCAGTGGGAAAATCCAAATCCCAGGGAAGCAAGAGGGAGTCGCCACTGTCCAGGACCACAGGATACTTCCCTCTCTGCAGAGGGTCCTCCCTTTCCTCACGGAGGGCCCCTTTGGGTTGCTGCATCAGAACCTGTAGGTTTCACTCTGCTCTGCTGTAGCTGTGGGCTGCAGGTCTGCTCACCTTCAGCACCGTTCACCGAGCTAATTCGCTGCCTTTTAATTCCTCCAGCAGATGGAGCATTTGCTGCAGGTGTGGTGGGGCGGGCTGACTGAGCCCGAAATGAGCCCCGAAGCCCTGGTTGCTCAGTGTGGGGTTTGTACATCCCATCACAGATGGCAGGTGGCAATGGGCTTAATTTGCAGCAGGGAAGATTTAGGTTAGCTATTAGGAAAAATGTTGTAACTCTCAGGGTAGTTAAACTCTGCAATCCGCTTCCAAGTACTGTTGCCAGACCTCCAGGATTGTCCTGGAGTCTCCAGGAATTAAAGAGTAATCTGTAATGAAAGATTATGTCATGTGATGAAACCTCCAGGAATACAGTCTACCAAAATTGGCAACCCTGCTTCCGAGGGAGGTTGTGGACTCCATCCCCGTCACTGGAGGTTTTAAGACCAAACTAGACAACACCCGTCAGGACTGGGCTAGGTTTACTTGGCCCTGCCTCAGTGCAGGGAACTGGATTTGGCGACCTCTCGAGGTCCCTCCAGCCCGACCTTTGTATGATTCTATAATGCAAGAATCCCTGTGGCAGGCAGTCATGAACTACCTGGTCCTTGGGGTCGTCTCTTTCCTAACCTCCTGAATTTGGCTCATGTCCTAAAGCACGCAGCCCTGCCAGACTGCAATGAGCATTTACCACAGGGGACAGATGGGAGATTGGAAAGAGAAGATCTCCCCTGGGGCACATGCAGAGCACACTGGGTGGAACGTGCATGTCCCAGGAAAGTCACAGATGTGTTCTGATCTATACCAAAACTAACTCACCAGCTGAGCTCCAGGTGAGCACTTCTGTGTGCCCATAAGAACATCATAAGAACAGCCATACTGGGGCAGACCATTTAGCCCAATATCCTGTCTTCCAACAGCGACTTGTGCCAGAGGGAATGAGCAGAACAGCCAATCATTGAGTGACCCATCCCCTGTCATCCACTTCCAGCATATGACAGTCAGAGGTTTTGGGGCACCCAGAGCATGGGGCTGCATCCCTGACCATCGTGGCTAATAGCCATTGATGGACCTACCCTCCATGACCTTCTCTGATTATTTTTTAAACCCCGTTGTAGTTTTGGCCATCACAGTATCCCCTGGCAATGAGTTCCACAGGTTGACACTGCGTTGTGTGAAGAAATTCTTCCTTTTATTGGTTATAAACCTGCTGCCTATTAATTTCATTGCGTGACCCTTGGTTCTTGTGTCTTGTGAATGAGTCAATAACACGTCCTTATTTACTTTCTCCACACCAGTCATGATGTTATAAACCTCTATCATATCCTCTTTAGTCGTCTCTTTTCCAAGCTGAAAAGGCCCAGTCTTATTAATCTCTCCTCACACGGATGCTATTTCATACCCTAATAATGTTTGTTGCCCTTCTCTGCACATTTTTCAATATATCTTTTCAGAGATGGGGTGACGAGAATTGCACGCAATATTCAGGCAGACCCTGGATTTATACAGTCCTGTTATATTTTATGTCTTATTATCTATTCCTCTTGCTTTAGGACCAAGACATGCTGCTCTTCACTCAGAATCTTGAATGGGGGATCAGTAACATATTTGAGGCCCCAAATGAGATCAGGGCCCCATCATGCTAGGTGCTGGACATACACATAGTGAGAGACAGTCTAACTACACAAAAGGTGAGAGGGGAAACTGAGGCACTGAGCATGGAAGGGACTTTCTAAGCCATCTCCAACAGGTCAGTGGCAGGACCAAGCTGTCATAAGCATAATTCCTAATTCTGAACCTTAGAGTCCAAAATGTGGGTGCCTGCATGAAACCTCCAAGCTTAATTACCAGCTTGGATCTGATAGCGCTGCCACCAGCCAAAAATTTCCAGTGTTTGGCTCACTCTGGTCTCCCCAAAACCTTCCCTGGGGGGACCCCAAGACTCAGATGCCCTGAGTCTTACCACAAAGGGAAATAACCCCCCTCCCCTTGTCTTCTCTTTACTTCCTCCCCAGGCTTCCCCTCTGTGGGTTATCCTGGAAGATTACTGTACTTAAACTCCTTGAATTACAAAACAGAGAGGGCAATTTACCTTCCCCCCTCCTTCTTTTTCCCCCTCCCAGTCTTTCCCTGAGAGAGACCGTAATCCTGGCACAGGGATTTCTATCCCCTAGAGCCTCACTTAGAAAAGAAAATCCAACAGGTTTTAAAAAGAAAAGCTTTATATAAAAAGAAAGAAAAGACATAAAAATGCTCTCTGTATCAAGATAACAATATACAGGGTCAATTGCTTAAAAGAAAAATATGAATAAACAGCCTTATTCAAAAAGAAATACAATTTAAACATCCCAGCAACTACACACATGTAAATACAAAAAAACAATAAAAGCCTATTGTTTTTCTACCTTTGTACTCACAACTTGGAAACTGAAGATTAGAAGCTTGAAGATAGAAAGATCCCTCTCATAGCCGAGAGACAGACAGGAGACACAGACCCAAACATTCCCTCCCTAAGCTTTTAAAAATCTTGTTTCCTGATTGGTCCTCTGGTCAGGTGTTTGGTTCCCTTTGTTAACCCTTTACATTAATCTTTGGAAAGAAACATTAACCCATAGCTATATGTTTATGACACAAGCATTTAGTAAGACTCCGCGTGGGATCGGACATTTAGATGGATATCTAGGGTTAGAACAGCTGATGCTAACAAACATTTTGGAGTGGATCTAATACCTCATTCTCCAACCCAATCTCTGTTAGGGGTTAGGATGAGACCTTCCTGGGGGACTGATTATCTCACCTCTGCCTAAAACAAGGTTTCTTGCATGTTCCTGGGAACCAGCTGATGCCATCACTGTTGGAAATGGGATACGGCTCCGATACAGGCCAGCACTTCCTAGGTAGCTAGAAGCAGAACACAGATCTCCTGATCTTTAAGCAGAGGCAGATTGACTGGCCCACACTTTCTCACTAATCTCCTGTAATAAAACACAGCATCTGAGCTGTGCAGCAAGGGGTTGTCAAGGGGAGGACATGCTCCTTGGATACCGTGGTGCTCAAATCAGCCTCCTGGCTTAGCAACACCGCATCTTCCCGGCTGCACCACAGCAAAGTAAGAAGTGCCCCGGGCACTCAGGTAGAGTGAGTTGGGGCCTTGCCTCTCATGGCCGTGTGAGGTAGGCTTGGTCTATACTGAGAATTTACGTTGACATAGCTACAGCGCCCAGGGGTGTGAAAATCCACCCTCCCTGAGAGCTGTTGCTATGCCGACTGAAGGCCCGGTGTTGGCGCAGCTTGGTGGAGGGAAGAATGCTTCCGTCGACCTCACTGCTGTTGCTCGTGGTGGCGATGTTCCTGCTGCGATGGAAAAACACCCTTCTGTGGCCGTAGGCTGCTTCTACACTGCGGTTCTGCCATTGTAGCCGCAGTGCCATAGCTGGGTCCCCATAGAGCAGACGAGCCTCTGCCTGTCTCTGAAAGGGATGGACGGCAGCGTGAGGCCCCCAGGTTAGGTGGTGGCACCTTCCAGGAGCCCAGTGCATGGAGAAAGCCCATGTGCCGAGCCTGAACTCTGTGGTTACCTTCGGAGATCACCAGCCGTTTCCCACAGCTCCACCAGTGACTCAGTAGCTATCAGGACCCCAGGGGGAAGCATTTACAGCAGATAAATAAAGGAACAGGCAGGGCCCAGTCCCAAGAAGTGCAGAACACCGTCAACACCCCCCGAGGACTTTGCAGGACATAGTCAGCGCCCCGTTGTCTATCTTCTCCCCACCCTTCATGTTGGGGACTTTTTTCCATAAACCCCCCAGCAGTGACAAGCCTCCTTTCCCATTCCCCAAGCCCACTCCCCATTCTTCTCCCCTGGCTTAGCTAACGAGCCCTGACACAGGCCCAGCCTGAGATGTGAGTCCCCCACCTGCCCAGCCATTAGCCCCTTTTCATGGCCAGATAAATTGCCCCAGCTGATCCACAGTCAATTTAGTGCCTACTTTTTGCTGTTTGTTATGCTGATGGTCTGGTATGTAGGTTAACTCCTGGGGGTAGGAACAGAGAGAACATGTTAGAAGCCCCGCAAGGCTGTGTCGGATCCTCTAACGCTGGTGTGAATGACACACACCCAGGCGTTGGTAAACTAGAATTCAGCCCTCTCCTTCTTCTCCTCCCCCCAGGATCAAAATAACTCCAGGGCCCAATCCTGCTGGGAGCTGAGCATCTCTTGTGACGTGCTAGGACAGCCTGGATCCCCTTCTGTCCTCTCCTCAGGAGCTCAAGGCTTTATAGTAACAACCAGGAGGAGGGACAGGGCCAACGCCTTCCATCTCTCCACCAGCAGCCTGTACCCAGTCCCAGGTCAATGGCAAGCAGCTGCTGACCGTCATTCTCTGGAGGTCATCTAGCCCAGTCTCCCTAGTGCAGGCATCACCCACCCCATGGGCCAAATTCTGCACTGGCACAAGAACAGAGAGGGCGTTGCTCTATTCAGGGTCTGTGGGGGCCAGTGCACAGCTCAGGGCAGCCCTGACTTGCACCCCTGCTTTAATGAGCGCTTCAGTCACCCCGATCAACCCTCCCCAAAATGCACGTGGGGCTGCTAGGAGGTGACGCAAAGATGACGCTCAGCACAGAGGCCTGAAGGGGAATGTTTGGAGAAGGGAGGGGGATGTTTCTCTCTCTCTCCTTTTATTGCCTATTTAGGTTATGAGGATGAGGCGGTGTGCAGTGAAACAAAATGATGATACATTTAAACCAGAGGAAAGAAAGCACTTCCTCGCACCTCTGCCATCTGGAGTTAAGCTGTGGAACTCACTGCCACAGGATTTTACCCAGGCAAAGAGCTGAGCAACATTCAAAGTAACTTGGGAACAGGTGTATGAATGAAATTAACCCCAGAGAAGAAATGAAGCCTTGTGCATCAGGGCATAAGCTGCTCACCAGCTGGGGGCAGAAGAAACGCTCCCCCACTCCATGGTTCCGTGCTGCATAATTCGGTGCATGATGGGAAGATTAATACCTTGTTCTGAAGCACCAACATTGGCTGCAGTCACCGACTATCCTCCTGGCCCTGGTGCCAGTCTGGCTGGCCCAAGGGACTGCAGGTCACTGCTGAATTGGGCCTTTTGTTGGCAATCTCAGCAGACAGGCCAAGGGCTGAATGGCCCATGGGGACTAAACTGACCTGTCGCCCCTAAAGGAGATCCCTGCAGGGACGGGCTGAGGCTGTGTAGCGTGAGCTGAGCCTATCCAGCCCCAGCTGTGGCAGCCTGAGGACCCGCAGAGCCTGTCTGTCCCACAATGCCAAATTCACCCCACATAAATGAGGGTACGTCATGGCAGAAATGCCCCCTCTCTGCTCTGAGCCCTGATCCAGCCATATGGAACAAGGAGACAACTCAACTTAGGGCCCTAAGCTCCACCATCCTTTTTCCTGCACAGGGGGAAACTCCCAGCAGCTCACCCAGAGCGAGAGGCTGAGGAAACAGGTAGCTCGTCAGCAGCCGGCTTTCCACAGCTGGTCAGAAGCATGAAGTAGGGCTTGGGGGAAGTGGAGTGAAACCCGTCTCTGAAGGGGCAGGATACAGGGCAACGTGGATCAATTCTCTGGCAACAACCATGTTTCTGCTGTCAGGGACAATAGTAGCAAGGCCTCCTCGATGGCAACTTGAAACCATTGCTCCTTGTTCTGTCATCTGCCACCACTGAGACCAGCCGAGCTCCATCCTCTTTTGGAACCTCCCTTCAGTAGTTGAAAGCAGCTATTCAACTCCCTCATCTTTCTTCTCTGCAGACTAAAACAATCCCAATTCCTCGAGCGTCTCCTTATAAGTTCATGTGTCCCAGCCACCGCAATACATTTTCGTTGCCCTCCGCTGGACTCTCTCCAATTAGGTCCACATCCTGTCTGTAGTGGGGGCCCAAAACTGGATGAATACTCCAAGATGTAGCCTCACTAGTAGCCAGGATCAGAGGGGGATGTCACGTTCCCTCGATTCTGCGGCAATGCTCCTACTAAATGCAGCCCAATATTCCCTTGGCCTTCTGGAACAAGGCCACACTGCTGAACTTATAGGCAGCTGCTCGTCACTGTAACCCCCAGGTCCCTTTCTGCAGAACTGCTGCTTAGGCAGTCGATCCCAAGCCTCTGCCTCCTGCTTGTTTGTTTATTTCCTGTTTAGTTTATGAGGATAAGGCCGTACGTGATTGTCATAAACAGTAGGTAAGGTTAATGTTTCTTTCACCTTAAAAGGTTAACAAAGGGAAACCAAACACTGACCAGAGGACCAATCAGGAACCTGGATCTTTTCAAAGCTCAGGGACAGGAATGTTTTGGGGTCTGTTCTGTTGTCTGGCTTCTCGGCTATGAGAGGGATCTTTCCTGTCTTCAAGCTTTCTAATCTTCGTTTCAACGTTGTGAGCACAAAGTTAGAAAAACAATAGGCCTTATTGTTTTTTTTGTAGTTACATGTGTTGTAGTTTGCTGGATGTTTTAAAATTGTTATTTCTTTTTGAATAAGGCTGTTTATTCATGTTTTCTCTTAAGCCAGTAACCGTGTATATTGTTCAACCTTGAAACAGAGACCATTTTTATGTCTTTTTCTTTCTTCTTTATAATAAAGCTCTTCTTAAAGACCTGTTGGATTTTTTTCTAGTGGGCTCAGGGGGATTGAGCCTGCAATCACCAGGGAATTTTGTGGGATGGAAAAGGAAGTGCGGGAAGGTGAAATTGTCCTCTCCGTTTTTGTAATTCAAGGAGTTTAAGTACACAGTAATCTTCAGGTAACCCAGGGAGGGAAGCCTGGAGGAGCGTAAGAGGAGAAGGAAGTGGGTTATTTCCACCTTTGTTGTGAGACTCAGGGCATCTGAGTCTTGGGGCCCCGGGGAAGGTTTTGGGGAGACCCAGAGTGAGGCAGCGCTCCTGAAATTCCTGTGCCTGGTGCAGCATATCAGATCTAGATAATGGTAATTAAGCTTGGAGGTTTCATGCTAGCACTTAATTTTCTGAAATTTAAGGTTTCAGAAACTGAGTAGGAAACCTATGACAGTGATTGAAACAAAAGATAACGCTTTAAACCTGACAAAAGAACAGGATACTTGTGGCACCTTAGAGACTATTTGACATAAGCTTTCGTGGGCTAAGCCCACTCATCAGAGCATAGAATGGAACATTATAGTGAGAGATATATATACATACACGAGAACATGAAAAGGTGGGGAGTGCCCAACCAAACTCAAGTGGCTAATTAATTAAGATGAACTGTTGTCAGCAGGAGGAAAAAAGCTTTTGTAGAATAATCAAAGATGGCCCATTTCAGACAGGGTTTGACAGATACTTAACATGGAAGGAAATAGATTCCAGTTGATAGTTAATAAGTTCAAGGAAGCACTTTCCCTCATCCCTGCATCTGGTGTTTAACCCGTAGAACTCATGCTGCAAGATTTGGCCAGGCCAAAGACCTGAGCAACATTCAGAGCACTTGGAACAGGTAGATGAATGAAATTTTCGCCCCCCCTCCCCGAAGAGATGAATGACTCATTGCTTCATAAGCTCTTCACCTGCTGGGGCACAGAAGAATGCTTTCCTCTCCATGGTTCAGTGCTGTGCAACAATTTGGTGCAGATGCGAAGTTTAATGCCTTGTTCGGAAGCACCAGAACTGGCTGAAAGTCACCGCATCCCGGACTAGATGGTCTCTCTGTGGAGTTCTGGCGTTTTAAATCCATATAGAATCCATCTCATAAGGATGAGTAGTTACAACAGTGCTGGCTCTAAGGAGTCAGATATAAAGAGGGGAGGTGCCTAGTGGTTTAGAGTGCCTACCGTGGACGTATCAGGGTTCAATTGCCAGCTTTCTGCCACAGGCTCTGTGTGACTTGGTCAGAGTCACTTAGGTTTTGGCCGCAATTCCCCTATCCATGAACTAGACTCACAGCCTGCCCTTCTCCAGAGGTGTGTGAGTAATTTCACGGAGTTCAATGTCTGGACTCGCTCCCAGCAAAGCTCGGACTATGGGGGGAGCTCTCCTCCCTTGAGCACTGTCAGGCAAGAAGCTCACTCTTCAGCTCCTGGGTTCTCTTTGGACATTCAGCACCTCTGCCTCTCCGCGCTACTCCCACAGCGAGCCGCACCACAGTGGGGTCCTTGGAAGCCATCAGGATTCCTCACCCCACTCTTGCAGTCAGGAACTGACTCTCAGCCAGCAGTAAAACAGAGGTTTTTTCAATGAAGGTAAACAGGGTCTAAAAACAGGCTTGTAGTACTCAACTTTGAAACTTAGAATCACAGCAGTTTGAACGCCCCTTGGCGCGGCGTCCATTCTGGGGAGGCAGTGAGCCAAGACACCCACACCTGCATTCACTCATCATCACCGAGCCAGCCCAGACTGAAAACCCCCTCAAGCCGCCATCTTCTCTGCTTCAGCCCCTTTCCGGCCTAGGGGTCACCCTGATCTTGTCTCCAACACCTTCAGTCGGCACTCCTTTGCAGAGGGAGGGCCAGGCACAGTTGTAGGAGATCAGAGTGCCAGGATTTAGATGCACTGGGCCTTTGCTCTGCATCAATCACACACCCTTATCCCACCACCTAGGTACTTAAGAACTGCATAGCGGACACTGAGGCACAAACACAGTATTCAGAGAAAACATTAAGAACATTCCCAGTTTGTCACAAAATACACCAAAGGTTGTGAGGTGCTTGGGTACTGTGGTGACGGAGGCCACAGAAGTACCATCGATAGAAGCAGCCACTCCACCAAGAGAGTGAAAGAGGGACAAAAAGGGAGGAAAAAGAGAGCAAATGAGGCATCTCCCCCTGCACCAGTGACACTGTACAATATGCCACCCCGCATCCAGGGAAGGAGAGTGACAGCTAGTCTAGTCCCAGTGGAAAGAGAGGCTGAATTTCACCAGCTGGGGAACTGGCCTGGAGTGGTCAGTGAAACCTACAGGAGGAGGGAACATCACTGATCCAGCAAAGGGCCGAATGCTCCTTGCAGGCAGTGGGAGATCAAGCCCTATGGCAGCAGCCTATGATGAGAACATGTCCAGGATGCTGAGGTTAACACCTTGGTTGCCCTCTAAGTGCCAGGGGATCTTTCCTGACTGCAGTGCACAGTGCCCTGACTTGAAAATAACCCAGCACTGCTACAGCAAATGTAATGAAGCTGCTCCGTACCCTTGCAGGGCTCGTGTGCATTACTATTCATGTGCTCATTACAGATGGTCAGACTTTTAATTATGAATAATATTTCCTATGAACTCAGCCACTGTTCTGGTTAGTAAATTGCTCCCTCACTGAGCTCCATCTTCCTTGAAGCCAGCAGTTCCCAAACTGTCCTGGTTAATGCACTGCCTTGTGAAAACAGTTACTGGGGGGCACATCAGGCTTACATACCACCAGGGGTGCACGTAGCATTGGCCTGGGAACTCCTGCATCTCTTTGGGACCCTGCACCAAAGCATTTGCAGGGATCATTTCCCTAAGGTGTGCGTGTGTGTGTGTGTTCCCTGAGGACGTATCTCTTAACCAGCTATGTATGATTGGTCCTGTTCCCCCAGCTGCAAAATGAATACCTGACCCATCAGGTTCATGCCGTCCAGGGTGGTCAGATGCAATGCTGGTGCATCACTCCCTGGTGGGCCGTTGGCTGTGAAATGGACAGGCCTGAACTGCATCTGCTCGATGAGCCATTGGTTCAGGGGAACTTTGACAGCGCTTGCATTGCCGTCAGCCTGTTCACGTGCTCCCTAGAAATGTACTTTGCATGGCACACAGGGCCCACATCTCTAGAGAGATCACAACAGGCATTTCCCACCCCCCCACCAGGCTGAAAGGCTTGGCTAGAATTCCATGTAATGATCAGGCAGCATGGACTGCCTCTCTATACTTGTAATAGGGACACAGATCCAATCCCCGCACTGCTAAGCCTCCATAAACAGCCACGTGCTTTCAGTCTAAAGGTCTTTGTGTTTAGATTAAGGAAGAACAAAAGCAGGAGAGCGCAGTGTGTGCATGTCATCTCTGTGCCACACTGCATCCACTCTGAGAACAAAATGGACTCCAGAGCAAACAATCCGGCTCCTTTCACATTGTGCGTGTCTGATTTCAGGGGTGGGCTGTCATTCAAGGGCACAGTCCTCGTGCACGAGGCGGCGACTGCTCCCTCCCGCTCTCAAGCCCCGCAGCCTCAGTACGTGGGCAGGCGTCGGGCGTTGGTGACACTTTTGATGCGTCGGTTTCACATCTTTAAAACAAACACTGCGGCTGAACGCCAGCATCGGGACAAGGGCTTGCATCTCGTGTCAAGAGTTATTGGCCTCAAAGCCCAGGGCTCTGCTGTGTCTCCAGCATGCTCCCCAGGGACTCAGAAGTACGATCCTTTGCATTAAGGTAGCATCTTGAGGACACAGCTGAGGTCAGGCCCCGTTGTGCTGGATGTTGTACACACAGAGTAAGAGACTGCCCCTTACGATCTAAAGAGGCAAGACAGATCCCACTGTACTTAGGGTCAACTGAGGCAGCGATTTGTCTAAACTTACATAGGGAGTCAGTGGCCAATTAAACCCAGAACCCCAATTCGCTGCCTTAACCCCAAGATAATCTTTCCACTTGATGTTGAAGCATATGGCTCCCGGCGATGGCCCGCATCAGAGCTGACTTCCTAGCACAGCCGTGCCATTCGAGTCACCATTGGCAAGGTCTTCCTTGCATAGGCTTAATAAGCCAGCCCTCACATCCTCTCCACTGTGGCCGAACTCCCCTGTGCTTGGAACGTCTGGGCTACTGCACATTCCTGCCCTTTCGCCGGCCACTGTCTTTGTGTCCTGCCGGAGGGACTGCAATGGGGAGCAGGTTAGAGATCTGGCCCAAGAGCTGCAAATGGAAAGCCTCCCCTCGCTTGAGCGGTGGGGATGTGGGTTTCCGGAGAAGAAGCGGCGTCCTCTCCGGTGGCTGCCAAGTCCACAGAGCAGAAGCTGCACCTTGCCAGGCTGAGTGCAGGAGGGGACGCTTGCTTTGCACCGGGGTGAAAATGTGTGTTAGAAGACTCCCTGAATCCTTGGGACACCAGGGCTGCTCCCAAGGAGCTGGGCAGAGAGAGCGGGGTGAATACCTTATGTCCCCTAGCTGTACTGTCTTGGGGCACATGGATCCAGGCTTGTGCACAAAAGACCCAACCCAACGCCATTCTATTCGGTCAGGCCCAGCTGGCGGCTTCATGCTCTCCTTAGTGGGAAGTCCACTGGATACACTGACAGCGGGTTCCCATTTCACCTGAGCAAAGGGCTATTGGTCCTGCAGCTGACGGAGAGCAGCTGAAGAAACCATTGCCAACCAGCTGGAGGTTACTACTGGACTTCCACTGGGGTGGAGCGTGTGGTAGCGAGTGATCTTAGCTGCGCTTCCAGGGCGCATGGTAAAGAGAGACACTGGTATACCCGTGTCCCTCACTGGCTTGACGGCTCCGCTCATCACGTGTGCCATTCCAAGGCATACATGGCGCCTGTTCTTTATGCTCCCACAGGCAGAGAAACAATCGCTCAGAATGAACAAGGCCTGTTCAGGCATAAAAACCACTTTATCGCTTAGCTTAAGGAACAAGATACATTGCCGTCCTCTAGGGCTTTGCAGCAGCCACCCCCACGTGGAGCAGACGTGCCAGGCAATTTTTTGGTGTTACTCCCTGCTGTTTATTTAGCCGCGTAGCACTCTGAATCCGCCAATGGGGAGCCAAGCTGCGGTGCCCAGGTTGCGTCATACTCCCTCCATAGCGGGGTGGCACAGTGGCGGCAGGACAAGTCAAAGGTTGGGCTGGGTGTGGAAAACGATGATTTGACATAATTGAAATGGTGGGCGAAGCCCGGTGTTTGGACTTTGCCATTTCACTGTGTGTCTATTAGAATTATATTGTCATCACGGGAGGTTTTTAAAAACAGGTTGGACAACCACTTCTCCGGACTGCTCTGGGTTTACTGAGTGCAGGGGGCCGGACTAGATGACCTCTCGAGGTTCCTTCCAGCCCCACCTCTCTAGCATTCTGTTCCAGGGGTTCTCAAACTTCATTTCATCGCAATCCACCTTCTGGCAGCAGAAATTACTACGCAACACCAGGCAGGGGAACCGAAACCTGAGCTCTGCCGCCCCCTGAGTGGGGGTGGGGGCCAAAGCTGAAGCCCAAGGGGTTCAGTCCCAGGCAGGGGGCCTGTAATCTGAGCCCCGATGCCCAGGCTGCAGACCCTCGGGCTTTAGCTTCAGCCCTGCGTGATGGGGCTTGGGCTTCAGTTTTGGCCCCAGGGCCCCACAAGTCTAAGCCAGCCCTGGCGACTCCATTAAAATGGGGTCGCAACCCATTTTGGGGTCCCAACCCACAGTTTGAGAACCGCTGTTCTATTGTGGGCTAGTCTATTAAGTAAACTCTTGGATGGATGGAGCATTTCAGTAAGGTCATTTTGATATTTCTGAAATGAAAAATTTCAGAAATGTCATTGGGGGGAAACTGAAACATTTTGATTCTTTTCTGCGCCAAGTCAGGACAAGGGGAAATGTTGGACTTTCCTGCAGAACAGAAGCTCTGAGTTTTGCTCAGCTCTGCTTAGGGATCCAGCCAGCCATCTGCTCTTCGGAGCAGAGCCCGGAATCTCTGTGAGCTGAATTAGGGGGCACTGTCTCCCCGACCTTTTCATGGTGATCCTGGGCAGGCCAATCCTACGGAGACTAGTTCATATTCCAGGGTGTATTGCCTAGTGATCACAGCATGGAACTAGGGATCAGAGCTTCCTGGCTCTGCTACTGACATACTGTGTCCCCTTGGGCAGGTCAGTTAACTTTCTAGTGCCTCAGTTTCCCATGCCTGCCAACATCTGCAAACAAAAACCCCAGTAGACTATATTTTACATAAAATTGCTAAATGCACATAAATTCCCTAATGAGTCACTCATTTGCCCAACTCATCCCCACCCTCCATCAATTCACTTCACCCCTGCCTTGACTGCATCACCAGCTCTTCACCCCCACACTCAATATGCACAGCTTCCTCCCCCACCTAGCACCACTTGTTCTCCGCTTGCTCTGGGTGTACAGACACCAGGGCTGGCTCCAGCGTTTTTGCCACCTCAAGCGGCAAAAAAGAAAAATAAAAAGCCGCGATCATGGGCAGCTCTACTGCTGCCACATCGTTCTTTGGCAGCAATTCGGTGGTGGGTTCTTCCCTCTGAGAGGGAGTGAGGGACCCGCCGCTGAATTGCAGCCAAAGAACCGAATGTGCCACCCTTCTCCGTTGGCTGCCCCAAGCACCTCCTTCCTGCGCTGGTGCCTGGAGCTGGCCCTGACACACACACCCCCGTCCCGTTGCTCCCAGGCATGGCTCGCCAAGCCAGCCCCTGGGCTCCATGCTGCAAGGGAAAGAACCACCACAGCTCCTCTCCTTTATGGGCATAGCCCAGGGGAAGGATGGCATGGCCTGTGCCTTCCTGCTCTTGTCCACCTCCCTTTTCCCTGGGGGAAGACACTTCCCCAGCCCTAGTCCCATGTCAATGCCTCTTCCAGAATATCTGGTCTTTGATTCTGCTGCCTGGATCCTCTTTCTCTGGCCAGGAATATCACACCCCAGTTCCTCATTATATTCCCCCACTGAGAGCTCAGCTCAGCTTGGTTCCCCCCCAACTCCCCAGCAACCACATCCCCACTCCACTCCATATCTCAGCACCCCCAGGCAGCAGGTCCCTGCTCCACCCCTATGGAATGGGCCTGGATTCTTCCAGTGAGCTCCATGGCAAGGGGTGAGGTTCTCAAAGTCTTCATCTGAGTTCACTGCTGCCAGGGGACTCCTCAACATCCTGACCCCCTCCATATGCCTCTGAACCCCCACTGCCCCTTGTGCCTCTGCCACCCTTCCTGGGTCTTTACCCCCCAAACTCCATCCAGGATCCTCTGCCCTACAGTGCCTCCATGTACCCATGATCTAACCCTCCATGCCCTGTGTGCTGATGTCCCAAGTGCCCAGCTGGCTCACTGCATCACTAGCTCTGCCATCTGCTTGCCCAGTTGGGAGGCAGGGATTGGTACTCCACCTGCTACGTTTGGTGATGGACTGTAGTGCCCATCAGCCTGCGTGGCAGCTCTGATTGGCTCTCCTTCCCCAAGAGGTGAGTATATGGGAAAGGACACCATATCAGATTAGGGGGATTTCCTCCATAGACACTTTGCAGCGACCAATGGAAAAATCTCTAGCATTGGAAGACCTGTTTTCCCCACCCATAAAAGTGAGTTAGTTACTGACCTGCCCAGAGGGTGGGGAAGGTTAAATCATGTTTATTTAGGGTTTGGCAATCACCGGAGAAAAAGTGTGAAAGGAAAAGCACTCACACACACAATCACAATCACACATCCTTGCAGCGCACATCTGCCTTTGGCCCAGCTGGCCCATAGCTGCCTCTGGAGGGCCACAGTCAAGGACAGCGTAAGTGATTGGATCTCCATGGAAACCAGCTTTCCATGCTACAGAAAAGGCTCTGGAGAATGCAGTGCTGGGATTTTGCCACCAAACTGATGGCAGGGGTGGGGTGTTGCCCCTTTTCATGGGTTAGATCCTGCTCGACCGTTCCAGCCAGGAAGGGGTTACCCCGGAGTTCATAAGGAGACTTCAGAAGAGAAGCGATTTTAATTCTGCCTTGGGAGTGCATCAGGACCCCAGTACTTTCCACAGAAATCGGGGCCACTTACTGGGGGCAGACGGGGCTGCGGATGCAGCAGGGAGCAGTGATCAGCTCGCTCTCCTTGGAGGAGAACATGACTTTGCAAAGGAAACGTTCCCTGCTCAGCTTGATGAGATGTGTTTTTAACCAAAGAGGTGTTGCTCTAAACGGCACTCATTTCAGCAAGCTGCTGAAGCCCAAGAGTCTTTAAGGGCAGGCTCTCTCTCACACAAATAATAAATAATAATAAATAATAATAATATTTTGCATTCATATGACACACTTTCCTCCCAACAGATGCTAAAGAGCTTTCCAGGTAACAGAGAACATATCACAGTGCCACTGAAATGCAGCCACCTCTGCAGTGGATCAGCCAAGGTTCTCTTTATTGCCCATATTAAAGGGGCGCTTAGCGGCCTCCGTCACAACGCTGGGTGCTACACATGCGCAGAATGAGACAGTCCTTGCCCCAATGAGGTAGTCAAATCACTGGGACATTGACTTCTATGGGCACAGGAGCAAGCCCTAAGTGATCTCTTTAAGGTCACATGGAAAGTCCATGGCAGATCCAAGAACTGCACCCGTGTCACTGGATCCTAGCCCTGTGCTTTAACCCCAAGCTTTCCTCCTCTCTCTTCAACAAAGGGCATTTTGAACCAGGACTCTGGGGCTAACGTCCACACTTCCAAATCACACCCCGGAATCACTGCTGCAGCCAGGTGTGACAGTTGCTGTCTTGACTGTAATTTGGCCAATGTACATGGCAGAGGGGCATTGCTGGCACATGATGGCGTATATCACATTAGTAGATGTGCAGGTGAATGAGCCTCTGATGGTGTGGCTGATGTGATTAGGTGCGATGATGGTGTCCCTGTGTCCACATACCTATTCAAGGGACACCATCAGAGGTTCATTCACCTGCACATCTACCAATGTGATATACGCCATCATGTGCCAGCAATGCCCCTCTGCCATGTACATTGGCCAAACCAGACAGTCTCTGTGCAAAAGAATAAATGGACACAAATCAGACGTCAAGAATTACAACATTCAAAAACCAGTTGGAGAACACTTCAGCTTCCTTGGCCACTCAATTACAGACTGAAAAGTTGCAATTCTCCAACAAAAAAAACTTTTAAAAACAGACTCCAGTGAGAAACTGCAGAATTGGAATTAATTTGCAAACTTGACACCATTTAATTAGGCTTGAGTAAAGACTGGGAGCGGATGGGTCATTACGCAAAGTAAAAACTATTTCCCCATGCTAATTCCCCCCCACACACTGTTACTCACACCTTCTTGTCAACTGTTGGAAGTTTTTTTTCTCCTGCTGATAGTAGCCCACCTTAATTGATTAGTCTCATTACAGTTGGTATGGCAACAACTATTTTTTCATGTTCTCTGTGTATATATATATGTATCTTCCTACTGTATTTTCCACTCCATGCATCCAATGAAGTGGGTTTTACCCCACGAAAGCTAATGCCCAAATAAATTTGTTAGTCTCTAAGGTGCCACAAATACTGCTCGTTCTTAGAGCTGTATCACACGTTGAATGACGGGTTACACATGCAGGAGTGGACCTCATTTTTTAAGATCACATTTAGGATGAACTACAGAGTCCAAAGCAGGGGCTTAGTGCATCTTTCATAGCATCAAACAAACCCTCGTTTCCCCCGTCCTAGCCCATAAATCCTACTGGCTATAGCAGGCTAATACAAACCTTAACACACCACCGGGGCTGTAGATCCGCGAGGAACCAGGTTGAAAGAAAGGGATGGGGACGGACGTGCGCAGAGCAAGAGAGACTTTATATACGGCAGCCAAAGAACAAAGAAGCAGAAAGATAAAGAAAGAACGCAGAGGCAAATGCCTCTTCCTTATTAGAGAACAAATCCCTTAATTGAAAGATGAGCTGGCAATTTTTATAATGTTGTATTTATTAAACCACAACACCCAGCAGGGAGGGGAAGATTAAAGTTAATCATATGTCTCCATTATCATTTCATGAGTCCTTCATTACTCCCGCCTGCTGCATATTTCTCTCATCCCAGCAGAAAGTCATCTCTTTCCCGCAATTGTATGTATTTATTTATTTATTTCAGCACCTTCATTAAAATGAATCAAAGGTGGCGAGGTTCCTTCCCTCCTTCTTTAATTCCTTTCACCCTGCAGCTGCCCTTTGAATTGTCCTTTTGGGGGGGAAAATAGTATTACAGCTACAATAGGCAGAGATCTCAGGCCATGGGAGCCAGAACCGCAGTCCTCAGTTAAAGTCTAGCAGCCAATTAATCAAGCATAAGTCAATTTAGCTTTTGGTGTCCAGGGCGCCTGGGGCTACTCTGCCTTTCAGGAGCTGAAGGGAAATGTGTCATTTTGAGATGCCATTTACTTGTGTTATACATTGGGAACGCGTGTGCTAATCCTTCTCTACTGGCTATGCTTTTAGAGGATAAGAGTCTACTACTGGTACCAGCTAATAGAATTCCTCTTTTAGTTCTGCTGGCAGAGATCAGATCTCTGGAGCAGAAGGGCATGATTTTGTTGCGGCCCATTATGTTACCACTAGCAGAGCGGAGATGCAGAATTAGAGAGAGGACCAGGGAGCTGCAGACCAATTCTCTCACTTTTGCTATTGGTGTTTTATTATCTGTTTTTGGTAAGTGAAGGGTTAACTCCATGCTCAGGCCTTCCCCAGAAGCAGGGCAGTGGCACAGACCCAGCAAAGGTGACCTAGATTCACCACCACAAAGTCTAGCACAGAGAGCAGGTTTAGAGCCTCGGGGGCTGTGCATGGCTATCATTTTAGCCTGACACCTTGGGCGGTGAGCTCAGGTTTCCCAAGCTAAGCAGGCTCTGGAGAGACTGGTACTAGGATGGGAGATGAGACACCTAAGCCTAATTCACCCCGGTATTGGGGAGAGAAAAACAAAGAGGGATTGTACAAGACACAAATCCTGCCTTGAAGAGCATGCAGTCTAATAATACCCCAGGTGCATGCACCGGTTCAATGAATCGGAGCAGAGAATGGGGGTGGGAGCAGAACTGATGGGAAATGGATAGAAAATTACTGACATCAGAAAACGCTGATTTGTTGGAATCTAAATGTTCTGTGGGGTTGGGGCTCAGAGTTGGGGCCCCAGGGGTCCCAGGTTTGCAGAAGCCCACCAGATGGGCTGTCCCCAAGTTAGGGCTCCCACACTCCCCAGGTCCTCAGGCAGGAACGTTTTGAAAAGGTCCAAATCAAATGTCATTTTGATTCCCCGCCATCACCGTATGAATTTTAGAATTCCCATCTCAAGGGAAACTTTGAAATGTCATTGTTTATTCTGTCTTGGAATGAATATTATTACAGTCAAGTTCAGGCTGAAGGTAAATTCCAGTTTCCCGCTACCTCCAGGTGGGAGGACAGAGGTTGCAAGGTCCAATTCTCAGCTGATGTAGAGCCATTGATCGCAGTGATTTACACTAGCTGAGAAGCTGGTCCACAGAGTTTGAGAAAAGAAGAGGACGGCCTAGGGGTTACGGTGCTTTCCTAGGACTTGGAAAAATGGGGGTTCACTTCCCAGTGCTGCTACGTACATTTTCTGTGTCCTTGGGCAAGTCACCTAATCTCTCCGTACCCCAGTTTTCCATCTGTAATATGGGAACAGTAGTTCTGGCCTGTCTCACAGGGGTGTGTGAAGACAAATACAGCAGCCCCGGGGGCTCAGGTCGGACAGGTAAATAAGTACCTTAATATGCAAGTAAAATACAGTCCTTTAGTGCACTCACCAATGAAGCTGTGCACCCAAAGTGTCTTCCCTCCATGGTTCATTCCTTCCAGCATCTGTAGCACCTGCCACTGAAATTTCACACTAATAATTGTCATTATCAGAAAACATCTCCAAATTAAATTCCAGCGCTTAGTTCCCTTATCTCTTTTGGCAGGTTCTCCCTTCCCCTCCCAACGAGTCCCCAGCCCTAGTGACGACTTCTTCAAAGCAAAGGCTTGTTTTCAGCAGAATCCCTGCACGCAGTCCTTCTCTGAGCTGAAGTAACAGTCCACCGCCCCCACGCAGTCAGAATTAAACAGTGCGAAAGTGTCGGCAATTAACACAAACCTTTCAGTTTGTCCCTCAGATTTATACAGCATAAATCAGTTGGTTTCTGGCTCAGTAATTAAAGTAAACAGGCACTTTTCTTTCACTGCCAGGGGTGGAATCAAATCAGATACAGCTCGCCAGAAATCAGCACCTCAGGTTCTTTTCCCTTTTGTACACCCTCCTTGGCCTTCTACTGCTGCAGGGCTCTTTGCCACTGATTCCAGGAGCCTGTTGCCATATCAGGGCTGATGCCCCTCTTTATCTTTTCTAGCACTTTCTGGAGTCATCCATCTAGCTACCTCTGCTTCTGTGTCATGCCCCTTCCCTCTGCCTATCCTGCTTATTCAGATGGGCAATGTTTTGGGGGAAGGACTGTCTGCTACTCTGGGTTTATGCCGTACCTAGCACAAGGGGGCTCTGTAACAGGGTGGCTTATCCCATGGGCCGGTGAGCCCTGATTACAGGATGAGCCCACCTGGGTTGAATCAGGTGCTTCCAGGATAAAAAGAGCAGGAAGGTGCAACAAAGGGAGGGGGGAGAGCATAAGTGCTGGATTGTAGCATTTGCAGGGTGCAAGGAGACCCCATTAGAGTCAGAAGCCTGCAGAAGGAGTTGAAGAAGCAGAAGAAAGCTCTTCAGGCAGGGCAGCCTGGGAGACTGGCTGGACTGAAAACTCTGATTTTTGGATTAATTGAAAGAGAGCCACTGAACTGCTGAGTCCTATGGGCTGTAGTACATATCAAAGGATTAAATAAGTGGGAGTCTTTGTGGGTATTGTTTGACTCTCCTTTGAACTGTGAGTTCCTAAAGGGCCCTGAAGAGGGGGAAACTGAGGCAGGGCACTGCAGTGTGACCTCTGGCCAGGTGGATGTGCTTGGGAGGTGGGCTGCAGGATATTACAGGCCTGAATCTTGGTTGGTCCTTAGGCACTACAGCACAAAGCATGGCTAATAGTATCTACCTTACAGCCTTATGCTGTGCCCTTCACCATAGCATCTGGGGTTCTTCTGTCAGCTTGATTAGACAAGGCAAAGTCCCTAGCAGACTTTATGACATCCCTGGCTCTCTTCTCTGCTTCCTGCCTGTGCAAATCTGAGTAAAATGCTATACCTGGTGTGAGTGGGGAATCTGGCTTTGGTCCCATTGGAAAGATGGCTGGTGGTTAAGGCCCTGGAGGGTGGGGCTCAGTTTCTGGCTATGGTCAGGCTTGCTGAATAACCCTGGGACAAGCGATGTGCTCTCTGTTCCCTATTTGGTTAAAAGTGAGAAGGGGAACAGTCTTTCCCTCCCTGACTCTAGAGGGGCTGTCTCTAGTATGTTTCTGTACAGGGACAAGCACAGTGGAACACTGATCTCAGCTGGGGCCTACAGCCCGTGCTCCTGGAGTCAGAAGATTTAAGGAAAGCTAAGAGTTTCATGTAAAAAAACTAAACATCAAATATTGTGAGACTCTTCCAGTGCTGGATTTCCCTGCCCTGTCAGACACCAAAGCTGAGTTCTTCTTCAGGGTTTTCTAGGAGTCATTTATAAGTTTCTTAATGTTAAAAAGTCACATTCCTCAGACATCAATTTCCTTCTTTTCCAAAGGGGAGGATCAGCCAATGGGAAAAATCTCTGGCTTTTCTATTTCCTGTAACCCTTTAGGTGCTGGGACAAGATCTTCAAAAACAAGGAAAAGAAATAGCTATCCCTATGCTTGCATAGTCAGCCCCACTTGGGCTGACAGCAGGCTTTAAACCAGCTGCCTTTCATACTAAAAGCATGACCTCAACTGCTGGAGCAAGAGAAGTAGCTTCCTTAAACAGCAGCTGTAGTAGGCTCTTGTCCACCTCTGTGGAGCAGCTACTAGACAGGAGCAAAAACCACACTGTGCTCAGATTAGTTACAGTTGGCCCTCTAAGCTGTACCCTTCTGTATCATTCAGATAGCTCTGTAGGATCATTGGTCCTAGTCCTGCAGCCCTTCCTCCTGTCACTAAAGCAGCTCCATCAAAGTCAGTGTTACTCTGGTGAGACAGCATTACTCAGAGGAGTAAGGGCTACAGGATGGGTTCCCTTGTTTTGCTCACGATAACTGGTAGGAGAGGAATGTGTACAGCATTGACTTCATGATTCCCATAAGTCACTAGAGCATGTACATGTATGGGCCACTAAGTGCTGTAATTACAGCTAAGCTTTAATTAACATAATTGCATTTCTACACAAATAAAACATTCAGCATAGTAATTCCTAGCCTGCACATTCAAACTGGCAGGTTTTCCTCCACAGAGCGCCTGTGAATGAAATTGACGTGCTGGTGAGTGGCTCTGTGCCCCCACTGTCCTCTAGTGGATTGAATTGGAGCTGCAGGTCATAAGCCCTATACTGCTAAAAGCTACCCCACTTTAGCACAAGTGTGTGTGTGTGGGGGGGGGGACTTGGGCTTCCTGTCTGTGGTCCTTATCTGGCTGCAATCGCCATAGTATCTGTGTATCTCGCAAGCTTTAATTTGTTCATGTTCACAACACCTCAGCGAGGAAGAGAAATACTACCAACCTTTATATTATAGATGAGGGGAAACTGAGGCACAAACATACTTGCCCAAGACCACTTAGGAAATTTATAATAGAGCTGAGAATTAAATGTGGCTACCTTTTAATCCCAACTAGAGCCTTAACCACTGGACCACCATTCTGGTGGGGCTATGGTACCTGGGTTCCAGACCCACTGCTTCCAGGGAGTTCCACGTTACCATGGCATGCTGGGTAGAAAGAACAAGGGAGCTGGTAGTGAGCACAGGCATGCCCGCATCATTCCCCAGGAACTGAGACTCAAGTAATCGGTTTCCTCCTATTCCCTTGGATTCTGGCTCTTCTGAAAGGGGCAAAGCCTCTCATCCCAGGGCAGCTGCTCTGAAATGATCCTGGGCCCCTTAGGCAATGAAAATAACTCACTGCCTGCTTTACCAGCCAGGACTCCTGCTCCTATCCTGTAGCTGCTGGGCTGCCTCCTGGCACTTCAAGGCCAGGACACCTGGTTTAACACAGCTGACTTGGGGAAAAGCGCTATGAGATTTCGAATGACGAGAGGCTGTTAACATCTTGCTCTTTAACACCGTTCCCCCAGCAGCAGCCGCACAGGGACCCAGAGCTGACTCAGAGGGAAGAGTGACTGAAACGTCGCCAGCACGCCTTGCAGCAGGGCTGCTCTGAAATTTGCCCACAAAAGCACCCTTGCGTTATCTGCAGCACGGGTAAAATCAAGGAAACCATGACCATTATCGTTGCGTTGCCAGTACTGCATAAGGATGCATTGACGAGGCCAGCTTCATCTTGGGTGTAACTCCTGTGCCTCCCCCTCCATAAGGGTGAAATAAACTCAGGGCGTTTTGGCAAAGGAGCCACAGGTCAGGAGCGACCATGGATTGAATTCTCACTCTCGCCCGGGGCTACTCAGCAGGGAGCAGCTGCAAACCTGGTCTCATCTAGTCTGGAGACAGGTGTCTGTGCTGGGCCCTGTGTTTATTGCTTCACTTACCGCAGAGAATTCTTTCCTGGGTGTCTGGCTGGTGAGTCTTGCCCACATGTTCAGGGTTTAGCTGGTCGCCATATTTGGGGTCGGGAAGGAATTTTCCTTCAGGGCAGATTGGCAGAGGCACTGGGGGGGGTTCACCTTCCTCTATAGCATGGGGCACGGGTCACTTGCTGGAGGATTCTCTGCAGCTTGAGGTCTTCAGATCACAATTTGAGGACTTCAATAGCTCAGACATAGGTTAGGGGTTTGTTACAGGAGTGGGTGGTGAGATTCTGTGGCCTGCATTGTGCAGGAGGTCGGACTAGATGATCATAATGGTCCCTTCTGACCTTAAAGTCTATGAGTCTTGTACATCGATGAAGTATCACACCACAGCGGCTTGGCTGGGGGGGGCGCTGGGTGCGCCTGTATATTTCACAGGTTCTCGCCGTACTAATGACACGGCACAGGAGCTGGCGCGGGGGGCTGGACTATCACCCTGCTGCTGTACAGCACTCCTGTGAGTGACACGCTGCTGCGAAAAGTGTCTGCGAGAGCAATGCCGGCTCCCGAGAATGACGGGGCAAGCGCAGGGTGAAACATGAAATCGCTACGCTGGGAAGACAGGTTCAGCTTCAGCGGTCTCGGGCTTGTCACCTGAACACGGCGCTCTTATCAAACGCGGGGCTGGCTGCAGCCGGGGAGAGGAAATTGTCGCGGGACTGGTTTATTTCAGCTGGGAAATGTCAGGCTGTGCCTCTGCCCTTGTTCAGGGGCTGGCAGGGCACGCTCTGAGCACACTGCCCCCGCCGTGTGCCTCAGCGCTGACCAGCAGGGGCTGGAGGGGAGTTAAAATCGACTCTAATAAGAAGACTCCCTGGTTCCCAAAGCTGTCCTGGTGGTTGGGGGAGGCTCACTGGGAGGCAGTGGAGCAGATTGCTCACCAAAAGCTGCCCCAGCTGTCGGGGGATGGTGTTGAGGGACTATGCCTTTAAGGGCTGAGCTCCCCAGCCAGAGAATCTGGATGCTGTGAAGACACAGCGAGCTGGAACCAAACACCGACTGGAACAGCTCTTGCAGGCTGCAGAAGCACTGAGGGCACGTCCACACTGCAATAGAAGACCCACGGTGCAGCTGCAGCTGGGCTGGGTAGGGTTAACAATTGCAGCGAAGACATTCAGGCTCGGGCTGGAGTCCGGGCTCCGAAACCCTCGAGGCAGGTGCCCGAGCTGCAACATCTACACTGGGGTCTTACAGCCCAAGCCCTGTGAGCCCCAAGCTCTGAGACTCGGGTCTGTGCGGCTTTCTACAGTCGTTCCCGGAGTGATCCCTGACCACCACAGGGGTAGGCTGGAGCAGCTTCGGTGCAGCAGCTATTTACTCCAACCAGTCCCTCCTGGTGAGTGGGAGAGGGGGCGGGGGTGCAGCCCCCTCATGTTGGCATGGCAACTCCGGGCCTAGCTGCTGCTGCTGCCAGCCAGGGGTGGGGTGGCCTAGTGGAGGGGCCCCTGAAAATTCAGCACCTTGAACAGCTGCCTCGGTGCCCTGCACTTAACAGCCGCCCCTACTCTGGGCCGAGAGTGCCAACCAGTTAGCTGTGGGCACTTCGTGAGCTGGGGACCCCTTTGCCCACCAGTGCTCCTATCATCACCCAGGAAGTAAGTGGTGGGCAACTGCCTAGGGCCCCTACCACCACAAGCGGGCACGGCTCAAGCACTCGAGTCGGATGCTAAAGACTAGTCAGAGCAAAGAGCCTTTAAAATGCAGCATTAAGTCTCCCCCCCGCCCCTTTGAATGAGTGCGTTTTGATTTACTCTGAGTATCAGATCTTGGCACAGGATTTCTCTCCTCCAGAGCAGTGGTGTCTCCACTTATTGTGTTCTCCAGGATGAAAAATCCCAGTCACCTTCCAAGATAACAGAGGCCCTGCTGCTCTGATGGCTGGGCTGTCTATTATTCCCTGTTATCTAATATTCTCCTAAAAGGGTTTCCTGGGATGCATGCATAGGATAGGGGAGAAAATCAATGTGCTTTGTGCTGCCTCTTGCTCTCTTCTTTTCGGCTGTGTCAGACATAAGGGGAGAGTGTCTGTTATCAGAGTGATCGGTCTGTAGGGACGCTCATGCTCTCCCCAACCAAAGGCCAGACACACCTTTGCCAGGCCCCGAGGAGCACATTGGATTGTTATAGCCGATTGCTACCGCCCTCCCCTTCCATATGTCACCCCAACAAGTCCCAGCATGCACTGCTTCATGTTGCCCAGGAAGGGTGCATCGTAGAACTCCAGCTGGCCACATCTGGGAAGCCCCATGGCTACTTACAGGAGAGTTGGGCTCTGCCTTGCCTGGGAGTAGCAGTTACCCCCTAGCTGATCCCAATCTGGTGGCTTCATTCCCATGTGTGACCCCAGCTGGGAAAGGGTCAGGGAGGACTACACAGAGAGGAGATCCCCATCAGGAAGAGGAGACCCCAGAGAGCAAACCAGGGGGTCCCTCTCGCTGGGGAAGGCAGGCTGGGGAGGGCCACAGGGATGGACTTAGTCCCTGGCGTGGGCCCTGAGAAGCAGCTCTGTGGATTGGTGTTCCAGAGGAGGGCCTGAGGAGAGGCTACATGAACCATAGGCTACTGGGAAGCAGCCCAAGGGGCTGGGAGGTGGGAAGCAGCTCATTTGAAGGAGCATACCCGGCTGCTGAACCCAGAGTCCCTGGGCCAGAACCCAGAGCGGGCGGGGGGGCTGCTACCAGCTCCAAGGGAGGGGTGTAAAAGTCCCAGCACAAGTACAGCTGAGTCCAAGGTGGGGCTGAGGATTCAGCCCCGAGGATGGGTTGAGGAGGAGCCCAAGAGGGGGTGGAAAGATCTTGATTTCTAGGTGGTGTTGGTCACAGCGGAAAGGGGTCCGGACTAGATGAGATTTAGCTGGCAGGCTAGGCTGTAGACCAGGGCTTCTCAGCTAGGTTTGAATCATGCCCCATCTTAGCGCTAGGAGCCTCTCTCTGCCCTGTACAAGAGCACCAATCACAACACCCACACCCTCTATGCATCAGGTAGCAACACCATTCACTCATGGGATTGCAACACCACTCACTCAAATTTGGCCCAGACTCCCCTCCATCACGGTGTATGGAGCCAATTTGTGTGGTGTTGAGAGCCTGTGCAAAACGTCATCATGCCACCCACTCAAATATGGCCCAGTTTGTCGTAGCATATTCACCCTCGGCCATAGACAGCGTGGTCAACAGGGGGCATCAGAGGCGAAGTTCCCTGCAGTTCCATGCTCTGACACCAGGGAGTGCTATGATGGTGAGGTGCAGGTGCTTACATTCATACCGCTCTCAGAAAAGAGGGGTGAATGAAATCTGAAAAACCTTCCCCAAGGTGTCCTGGAGAGTTCGCTAACTCCGGTTGGCTTAATTAAGGCCTCTGAGAAGGTTCTGTCCATCGTTGTTGCTACCAGGTAGTACTCACGGGGTAGGCATCTTCCAGAAGATACTTGTGAGAGGAAGGATGGGGAACCACCATTCAGTTCCTGTTCTGCCATGTGACCGGGGGTAAATCACTTTGTCTGTCTGTGCTTCCGTTGCTCGGCCATCCTATAGGGGCGACAGCACTACCTTGCCTCGCAGAGGCATTGTGAAGATCAAACAGAGGCTGTCTGCCAGCCTCAGTTTACTCCTGGCGAGTTCATCCCTCTTTGTTCTTGTGCCAACATTGGTCCTTCCTAGGGTGACCAGATGTCCCAATTTTATAGGGACAATCCTGATTTTTGTATCTTCTTCTTATATAGGCTCCCATACCCCCCACTCCCGTTCTGATTTTTCACACTTGCTGTCTGGTCACCCTAGTCCTTGTGAATAGCTCTTCTCCCTCCCTGGTCTTCACCCCTTGATGTATTTCTAGAACAGTGAGACGGTTTGTAACTGTTAGAGGAGGGAGGTTTTGGAACAGCCTTCCAGTAGAGTAGTAAGGGCACACAACCTAACCAGCTTTAAGATAGAGCTTGATACATTTCTGATGGGCCTGCCTGGGCTTCCAGGGGACTGAACTCATGGCCCATGGGGCGCCTTTGTCCTTAGATGAACATTTGCATGAAAAGTTTGTTTCCTTTCAAACTTGCAGAAGGAACAAATTCTTTCATTTCAAATCCTATTTTTTAACATCATCATCATCATTATTATTATTATATGGAGATATGCTCATCTCACAGAACTGGAAGGGACCTTGAAAGGTCATCGAGTCCAGTCCCCTGCCTCCACAGCAGGACCAAGTACCGTTCCTATTATTCCTTTCTTTTGCTTTGCCTCTCTTTATCCCCCTTTTATGTGAAGAAAGTGTGGGAAATCCACACACCCCACCCACAAAAAAATCAAGCTGAACATTTGGTTTTAGATTTGAATGGAAGCAAAATGAAAATTTTAGATTAAAAATGAAACACGAGTTTCATTCCATCAAAAAACTGCCTGGGGAAAAAAAATCTGACTTTGATTAGAAACTTTTCCTGGGAACTGCTGAGCAGTTTTCAAGCAGCCTTTGATTTAACACTCCCAAGGAAGAGGTGGACATAGGCTATGATGCTGCAATTACTCAGTTTAGGACAATGTATGTCTCAGTGGTTCAAATATCACTTTTAATATTTTTTGTAATTTGAGGTGGGAACGTGGTTGGGTTTTTTTGCGGCAAGCTCTGCAGGAGTGGGACTTAGGGATCTGAATGAGGTGAACCGATGCACAAACCCTTGAACAGGGCTAGTTTGTATAGTATTGATATCTCACGTCACCTGTTACCCCAAAGGAGAGGGTTCTGTTCGCTGCCACTGCTGCTCAAATGCAGCCACCTCAGGGGTGGAGCACAGCCAGCTGTTTAACAGTGCATGGGAACACAATACAGCAGTTTAAGACAGGAAGTGAAGAATGTCGCCTTCTGAAATAACTAGGGTATTTGTGGCCAGGTGGGCATCTAGCCAGGAAGCTGGGAGGGTGTCACAGGCAATGAGCCAGGTGATGGTGTTGAATATTGGCCTTTGGAAGGCATTGCAGAGTATTCGTCATGGGCCTATTGAGTGAAATTAGTATTGCAGGATTGCATAAAAGCTCCGGTCAGGATCAGGGCACCATTGTGCTAGGATAGCATTAAAAGCTCCAGTCAGGATCAGGGCACCATTGTGCTAGGTACAGTCCATATAAAGAAGTCCCTGCCCAATCTCACTAGAAGACAAGAGACAACAGGCAGCTGTAACATACAAGGAGGGCACCAGGGAAGAGTGAGGTGATGGAGATTAGCATAATAAGCTGTAGTCACAGCATCCCAGCCACCTAACTACTGTTAACTTTTTTCTGTAGTTGAAAGAGGACAATGCGGTGGTTTTGCGGATGTTTATAGGAGAACTTGACTCCCGAGTAACGAACAGTGGCATGGCTGAAAAGGCAGAGGTGGAGTCGACATTTCAATAACTTCTGAGAGATGATTGTCAGGCTGGGGATAAAATGAAGGCAAGTGTTGGAGGCAGTAGAAAGGAAACCTAGATCCTAATTTAATTTTTGTAGTGTGACATACCAGCTCTGACCAATGGCCCATCACAGATGTGGTTTCCTGCCTCCGGCATGGCTAATACCAGATACTTCAGAGGAAGTAGGTCCTGTCCCATGGCTCCAATGCACCCAGGTAATTTATACAATGCTGTTGGTATGGAAGCATCACCAGAGGGTGCGGTCATGAATAGCCTTGCGAGTTCTTAGTGTATGAGCAAGTTTTTAGTATTAGAAGAAAATGTTATGTTGGTTGGCTTCTGAGGCCGGTTCTTTGGGGGAACTGTGGCATGCAGCAAGGGGATTTGGATTCTGATTCAATCTCTCTAATTTCTCTGCTAATTAGTTCTTTGGACAGAGTTGATCTCTGGGACCTGAGCATTGCTGAAAGCGGGGGTTGCCTGTGTGCCATTAGACACCTTGTTTCAGGATAGATGTGGAGAGTACACAGTAAACTGATTGCACTAAGAATACACTCACAATCTGTGCTGGATTCCTCCCACAATGGGAAACCAACCCACAGGGCTGTGACATCTGCTGTTACTTGGCAGAGGGACAACGCTATATACACAAGAGGACAAATTCCTCCCTGGCCTCAGCAGCAATCAGCAAAGCCACTCCTGAAGCATGCGATCTGGCCAGCCCTTACCTTAGCATAAGTAACTTCAAGCCAGATTATCCTGTCTTGAGTCATCAGCAGAGCCAGGAATAAAAACCCAGCATCCCTTGCTGTAGCCATGAGATCAGACAGAGCTGTTAGCACAGAGCCCTAGTTCTGAAAAACATTAACTTAGTCAAATAAAAGTTGGGGAAATGTGTAATTATGATTTTAATTTAGAATTTCCTAAATGTCCTTTTTATTTTCATAGTTCTTTTTTTTGCTAGTGCTGAATATTGAAGCAATTATATAACTAGCAATAAATTGCTTAAAAGGAATGACTCATTAGAGCAAGCACAGAGAAGTCACGGTGTATTTTTGGATCTCTCGCACACACACTATACCCTAGCTCGTGTTAACCCTTCAGTGGGAACAGGAGGCATAGATTAATCACAGCCTAGGCCAGCTCCATTTCCCATGCTAGCGTGCAGATTTTCACCCCATACCCCAGTAGTCACCTGTGCCCCTCTTTCTCCCATCCCCCCAATAGCGCAGGACAGAGCTGGGGAGATGGTGGGGGAGCACTGGGTCTGTAAAGGACACGGTTTGCATTGCAAGAAGCATGTCACCAAAGTTTGGTACCTGGGGTCTTGCTTCTCAGGGCTTGTCGATACTACCGCGCAGGGTCGATTTAAGATACGTAACTTCAGCTACGTGAATAGCATAGCTGAAGTTGACATACTTAGATCTACTTACTGCAATGTCCTCACTGCGGTAAGTTGACAGCTAGCACTCTCCCGTCGACTCCGCCTGTGCTTCTCGGAGTCCACGGGAGAGCGCTCAGAGGTCGATTTATTGAATCTATACTAGATACGATAAATCGACCCCCGCTGGATTGATCTGCCCGCCCATCCAGTGGGTAGCGTAGACAAGTCCTCAGTTTAGCTCAGTGGTTCCCAAACTGGGGTTTGTGAACCCCTGGGGGTTCGTGAAATGTTTGTTACAGGAGGTTCTTGAGAAAAAATTCCCTAATGGCGGCCAGAGCTGTCCCTAGGGTCCCCGGGCAGCATGAACCCAGCAGCTCGGAGCCCCTAGACTCCCAAGTGCTTAGCAGAACAAAGCAAGCAGATCTATCACACTGAGGAGATTTAAACTTCAAGACTCCTTATAAGAAATGGAAAGGGAGAAGGATATTTGTTGCTGTTATTAAAATTAAATAGGCAGCTAGTGTGTTTTAAAAGTATTATGAAGAACAAGTTTAAGCTTTGTTGTAACGTGTGTTGTTTGCCTGGACTGCTCAAGACCTGAACGCTTGTGTAGGAGAAACTCTTTGAGTTGGCTTCTTAAATACCTTCCTGCTGTTTCACATCTGATACTCCTTGATGAAACAAGGATCCTTGTCTTACAACAGGCTTATTCAAAGTGACACAAGCTACAAAAGTGAGATCTTGGAAGAGTGTTGCCGTTTTCATAAAGTAATAAAAATATTGTCATGATAAATAATTAATAATAAATAGTGTGTAATAAGCATGTCATAAAAACAAATTTTATATTTCCAAGATCACTGCTTTTATAATTTATACTCAGGTAAAGGAGAAAATCCCTGGAAATATTCATTTTTAGGAGGAGGTTTGCGAGACTTGACATTTTAGTGACAGGGGTTCACAAGTTGTTAAAGTTTGGGAACCACTGGTTTAGCTGCATGGCAGGAGTAAGCAGCGTTGACAGGGGAGCCGCAGCAGTTGTCTCGCCACCATGAGGATAGCCAGGTAAGTCTAACTAAGATACTTCAACTTCAGTTATGTGAATAGCGTAGCTGAAGTTGCGTATCTTAGTTCAACACACACCCCTCAGTGTAGACCAGCCTTTAGAGACTAACAAATTTATTTGGGCATAAACTTTCATGGGCTAAAACCCACTGCATCGGATGCATGCAGTATATCTTCCTACTGTATTTTTCCACTGCATGCATCCGATGAAGTGGATTTTAACCCACGAAAGCTTATGCCCAAAGAAATTAGTTAGTCTCTAAGGTGCCACAAATTCTCCTTGTTCTTTTTGCTGGTACAGACTAACACGGCTGCTACTCTGAAACCAGTGGAGCTATGCTGATCCACACCAGTGGAGGGCCAGTTTTTATTGGTTCAGAGCACACTACCCTAGAACTGATCCTCAGGAGGGAAATCTTTGCTTAGTGAGTGACTTTCCTTTGTGCCAGGCTTGACTCACTCTACCAGCTTAGACTTCCCTAGGAAAACATTCTGCAGCCTAATAGCCCGAGCGCTTCTGAAACTGCCTAGATACTTGGCTTCAATTATTCTTTGTTCACTGTCACTCTAAGCCATTTGGACTAACTAAACATGATCCTGTCCTAGAACTCCTCTGAACAGGAGCTCATGTGGGGTTTTTTCTTGGCCAAAAGTGCCTGGTGAATTCATTTAGAAATATAAAGGATGAACAAATTAAGTGAAGGTGCATGTGTATGGGAGAACGTGATCCAGTTTTAATCCAGGTTAAATTAGCCAGCGAATGCATGGGGGGAGAATGGGGAAGAATTATGGGAAGGAATTAAAGCCAGCTACTGATGTGGCCTGGAACCAGCATGCAGATACCTCGCTAGCTCACTTGCTGCTGCAGGAGATGGAAGGACAAGAAGCTAAGAAAGAAAATGTTTGAACTAGACATTTGTCCTAAGGGGGAAATGTGGTGGGGACAACAATGGTGCAGGTGTTAAAGAACCATAGAGATCAGGGGAGAGTTGTCTTGTGACCTGTCCAAGATGAGAGTTGTTTGCAGAACCTGCATCCAGGCATTCAAACAGCAAGATCAGATTAGTTAGCAGGAGGATCCAAGGAGGATGTGGAGGTCCTAGCTCTGATCAGGGCCCCACTGCGGTGCTGCACAGACACAGAGTGAGAGAGAGGAAGGAAATCACGATCAGAATTTATTATCTGTAAAGCTGTGAACGGGCTCGGGGCTGGGGACTTTCCCAGATCCCGTTGCTCAGGGTTTGTCAGGAACCCGGCGGCGAAGAGAGCCCATATTCAAGGAGGGGGGGACTGGGTGCAAGGTGTAGGCTTCCTCGCGATGGAAGTGGCTACCATTGGCACTTCACTGAGCACTTTCCAACCCTGGGGGCATGTTCCCCTGGGGCAATGGACTCAATGAATGTGCACACCAGCACACTGGGTGTGGGACAAGAGTCCCCACGTGGGGAGCAGGGGCAGAAGCACTGGTGTGCACGAACACATTAAGCATCATTATTCCCACGCTGTAGGCAGAGATCCTAATTCGCACGCAGGCACAGCAAGCTAGAGGCAGGGCCAGCGGATGTAGAAACCTCCTTGTGCCAATGCACCAGAGCACTCTGCTTCCCGTGGGCTGATTTAAATCTCATTTCCTTTGCTCATTCTCCTATTACTGGAGTTGCCAAACAACCCTTGATTGCTTCCTTCTAAGTGGGTGGCTTTAATCTAGGGGCAGCAGGGGTCAATTGGCAGCGGGCACTCCGGTCCTCGGTGCGGGATGCAATAGAAAGACCTAGGTCGTAAGCGAGATGCCCCTTTTATCCTGGCTTTCCTTGCTGCGTTCTTTGATTGTATGTGGATGGCTAAAGATTACAGACTCGCCTTTGGTTAATGATCTAGATGTGATTATTGCTGCCATGGATGGTGACTCATGTGCATGGAGATGAGACCCGGGCTCAGCTGCTGCTCACGGCTCGTTAGCAAGTTCAGAAATGCCAAGGAAAAGTGGTTGAGTCTAATAATCACAGGTAGCACTTGTACATCAGTAGACCGCAAAGCACTTTAAAAAGGAGGCAAGTGTCCTTATGTCCATTTTACTGAGGAGGAATGTGAGGCACAGAACAGGGCAGTAACTTGCCCAGGGTCACCCAGCGGCAGAGGTGGGACTGGAAGCCAGGTTTCTGGAGTGCCAGGCCAGTGCTTGATCCACCACATCACACCACCTCCCTTGTGATGACTTGCCCAACTGCAATCAAGCAGCCTGTGTTACCCTCCATCAGTGCTGGGAAGCGGGGTGGATGTCACTAGTCTGTGGGAGGTACGCTCAGCCTGTATTTGGCTGCTTTTCCTGATCAAGCCAAATGCTCCGATTAGAAGCTCTCTGCGGCAGGGGCCGAGGCTGTACAGCACTGCGCACAATGCAGCTCTGATCCGGAGGGTGGCAGAAGTAGCCATGCCGGAGCACTTTGCATCTGAAGTTCTCAACATGCTCGGCAATGGAGGGTGAGCATCGTGGGGCTCATTTTACAGAGCAAGGCAGTGATCTGCCAGCATCACACAGACCTGGGAATAGAATTGAGGAGCCTGGTATCCTGTCCCCGGGCTGCCCGGCCTCCTGGAAACCATTCACAGTAGATGTAAGAACATAAGAACAGCCAGACTGGGTCAGATCAAAGGTCTAGCCAGCCCAGTGTCCTGTCTTCCAGCAGTGGCCAATGCCAGGTGCCGCAGGCCAATGTCAGGTCACGCTCAGCAGAGAGGCCCAGAATGACCTGGCCTGGTTGGGTTGAGTTCTCTCTTTCCCTTAGGGGCAGGACAGCATGGGGGAAGTTTGCACTGCTCCAGGCCATGCTTTGGCAGTTCTGGGGGCCAGTGGAGAGCTCAGAGACCAGCTGGTCTAAATCAGCATAGATCCATGGACGTCAGTGTAGCTTGGGCAGCTGGCCCTTGGACGGCAGGGCTGTCAATCTTGAGTGAAAAGGAGGGTGAAGTTATAAGGAGTGGAATTCCGCTTGTTCTGTTCCCCTGGATGCTCCACCTTCATGGCCTGAACTAAGTGGTAATGTGGGCTAGTGGCTAGAGCTGGGAATTCCCTACCCTGCTCCCGGACTGCTGGGTCCCCTTGAGCAAGTCCCTTAGGACTAGGTCCTCAAAAGCATTTAAGTGCTTAAATATCTTTGAGGATCTGGCCATAAACTGCTCTGTGCCTCAGTTTCGCCATCTGTAATATGTGCACAATGCTCCTTTGTAAAATGCTTTGAGATCAGTGGAGAGGTGGGATTATGTCTGGCCACCTACTGTAATAACCCCTGCAGAAGAGTAAGTGCTGATGTCAGAGCCGGCTGGGCTGGACAAACAAACCCCAGCTCTGCAGAAGCTTTTCCTTCAGTCACTGGGGGAGTGGCAATCAATCTAGCGATGGCAAGGAGCCCACCTGTATCCCCACGCCTTCGCCACACACACAATACGTTTCACTGAGTCTATCAATCAGCCAGAATAACTGCTGCCGTGTGCAGTCTATGGAGCTCTTGCAACAAAAGGCAATGAATGCACTGCCAGCAAAACAGCCATTGACAAAGTCCCGGAGAGTCTATTTTGTCAGAGGCCAGGGAGGCTGTCGCATCAGGACGGGAGAGATACCGCAGCGAAGAGAACAGTGTTTCACTCTCAGATGAGTCGCATGACAAGAGCATGGGATTAGCTGCGTGCTTAAATTGAAGTCCACACTCAGATGATTTGCTAGATCGGGGCCAGGTCTGAGCCATGTGGGAACGGATGCAGGGAGGAATTGTCTGAGCAAGTGCGTCTGTATCTGAGCGGTGCTGTTTGGTAGTGCCAGGCATCAGAAGGGAAGGAGCCAGATGGTCTCTGCTCTGGGAATTGTTTTGGGGCAGGTCTCTGGCCTGTTCAGATGAGATGATCTAGTCTTGGAGTCTGATAGGCTCGTATCTTTTTAAGTGCAAAATTGAATGCAAGGGGTGGGCAGGAATTTCACTGAATCACAGTATGGATCTGACCCAATAAACTGCACCACAAATACCATGAAGCCCTAATCAACCATTGCCCTAATCTTAGCCTCCCCTAGCCCTAATCATCATAGCGCCTGAGCTGCTCAGTCGTTGATGGGCTTATTCCCATGACACCCCCAGGAGGCAGGGATGTTGTCATAAAGCATAAGTCCCAATTCTGAACCTTAGCGTCCAAAATGTGGGTGCCTGCATGAAACCTCCAAGCTTAATTACCAGCTTAGATCTGATAGCGCTGCCACCAGCCAGGAATTCCAGTGCCTGGCTCACTCTGGTCTCCCCAAAACCTTCCCTGGGGGACCGCCAAGACTCAGATGCCCTGAGTCTTACAACAAAGGGAAACAACCCCTCCTGGATGCCCTGGAAGATCACCCTGTTTTCAATCCTTGAAATGCAAACCAGAGAGATCAGGTTTCTCTCACCCTCACTCAGAGTCCCGCAAATGCAAGCTTTGTAAATTAACACAAAAGAATTTCTCTTCCCCCTGTCTCTTCCTCCCACAAATTCCCTGCTGAACTGCAGACTCAATCCCCTTGAGTCCCAACTAAAAAAAAATTCCAACAGGTTTTAAAAAGAAAGCTTTATATAAAAAGAAAGAAAAGACATAAAATGGTCTCTGTATCAAGATGACAATATACAGGGTTATTGGCTTAAAAGAAAAAATGAATAAACAGCCTTATCCAAAAAGAAATACAATTTAAACATTCCAGCAAACTACACACATGTAAATACAAAAACAATATAAGCCTATTGTCTTTCTACCTTTGTACTCACAACTTGGAAACAGAAGATTAGAAAGCCTGGAGATAGAAATATCACTCTCAGAGCCGAGAGAGCAACAGACAGAACACACAAAAACACACACCCAAAAACTTCCCTCCCTTGAGATTTGAAAAATCCGGTTTCCTGATTGGTCCTCTGGTCAGGTGTCAGTTCTCTGCTTGTAAGCCCTTTGCAGGTGAAAGAACATTAACCCTTAACTATCTGTTTATGACACATGTCTTCTCCGCTTTCTCCAGATGGAGAATTGAAACCCAGGGTGGATTGCGGACAGTCATCTAGGAAGTCTGTAGTGGACTCAATTCTCCCTAAATCCAAGCCCCATAGCCTGGCCCCCATGACATTCTTTCCCACACTCTGCTGTTAAGCTACAAGTGGGTGAAACTTTGCATCTGACCTTTTTTTGGGACCAAATGCAGCTTCGGTGACACTAAAGCATTTTGCAAATCAGCGTTGGTTTTGCCAGATGGTTGCAATGGGGGGAGGGGAAAAATGCTAAAAAAATTCAAAGCAGTTGCCACTTCCTAAAAAAAAATCTTGATTGTTTTGGGTTTTTTTTTAAATTCTTGTAGGGCATAACTTTTGATGTTGAAACTGAGGAAACCTCATGAACAAATCAATTTGGAAACGTTATAAAAGGCCACAAATCCAAGCCATGTTTTATTTCGGGCCGAGCCAACTGTTTTGTTCCTCCTGAAATGAACTTTTTCGACTTTTGGAGGTTGCAAAACATTTCCAGGTCGTTTGTTCTCAAGATGACCCCAAACATTTCCCCCCCAACTTCTTGGAATCATCATTATTTATTATTTGCTGCTAGTGAACCAAAAAAATCCATTCTTTTCAGAGCCCTATTCCACCAGGGCCAGCAGTGGTCACTTGCATCTGAAAGCCCATGTATTTACTTCTGGGAGTTTCGCTGGGTTCATCCAGAGCCATCTCCCAGACCTGTGGCACTAGAGCTGTCTCTTATCCTAAAGTGCTTTTCCTCCATTATTCCTCTCACCCTCAGAGTTGGTTTGTGGCTCTTCCTTGGGGATATTCCTTATCTATATAATTTCATTCATGGCTTGCTTCTCCCCTTGGTTTGATGCATTTGTTCCTGAGTTGTCTCCGGACACAGGCACCCGATGTAATTAGAGTTCAAATTATTTGTGCTATCACTAATGCTATAATGACTTGCGTAAGTACCTCTGGAAGAACATAACCCAGCTGGCTGACTTGCATATCTAATTTATAGTTCATGTATAACTCGCAAGAGGGGAATTTACATTAAAAAAAACAGCAAAATTCAAGTCTGGGGTTATTCCACTGGGGCCAGTGGCATGGCACTAGACAGGGCCGGCTCTAGCCATTTCGCCGCCCCAAGCACGGCGGCACGCCGCGGGGGGCACTTTGCCGCTCACAGTTCCCGCGGCTCTGGTGGCTTTCCCACCGGCGTTCCTGTGGAGGGTCCACTGGTCCCGTGGCTCCGGTGGACCTCCCGCAGGCGTGCCTGCAGATGCTCCACTGGAGCCGCGGGACCAGCGGACCCTCCACAGGAACGTCGGCAGGAGGTCCACCGGAGCCGCCTGCCGCCCTCCTGGCAACCGGCAGAGCGCCCCCCGCGGCATGCCGCCCCAAGCATGTGCTTGGCGTGCTGTGGCCTGGAACCGGCCCTGGCACTAGAGATGGATTTGGCCCAGCTGTTTATAAATGATGGGGTTAGCTATTATCTCTCAAGAGAGCTCTTGGAGTCATTGTGGATAGTTCTCTGAAAACATCTGTTCAACGTGCACCAGCAGTCAAAAAAGCGAACAGAATATTAGGAAGCACTAGGAAAGGGATAGATAATAAGGTAGAAAATATCATACTGCCACTATATAAATCCATGGTACGCCCCCATCTTGAATTCTGTGTGCAGATGTAGTCGCCCCATCTTGAAAAGGATATATTAGAATTGGAAAAGGTGCAGAGAAGGATAACAGAAATGATGAGGAGTCTGGAACAGCTTCCGTATGAGGAGAGATTAAAAAGACTGGGGCTGTTCAGTTTGGAAAAGAGACGACTAAGGCGGGAGATGATTGAGGTCTATAAAACCATGAAAGGGGTGGAAACAGTGTATAAGGAAGTGTTTACCTCTTCACATAACACAAGAACCAGGGGTCACCCAATGAAATGAACAGGCAGCAGGTTTAAAACAAACATAAGGAAGTATTTCTTCACCCAGCGCAGTCAGTCTGTGGAACTTGCTGCCAGGTGATATTGTGAAGGCCAAAAGTATAACTAGATTAGAAAAAGAACTAGATAAGTTCACGGAGGATAGGTCCATCAGTGGCTATTAGCCAGGATGGGCAGGGACGCAGGTATTGCTATTTGGGGTCGGGAAGGAATTTTCCTCCAGGGTAGATTGGCAGAAGCCCTGGGGAGTTTTCGCCTTCCTCTGCAGCGTGGGGCACGGGTCACTTGCTGGAGGATTCTCTGCACCTTGAGGTCTTTAAACCACAATTTGAGGACTTCAATAGCTCAGACATAGGTTAGGGGTTTGTTACAGGAGTGGGTGGGTGAGATTCTGTGGCCTGTGTTGTGCAGGTGGTCGGACTAGATGATCATAATGGTCCCTTCTGACCTTAAAGTCTATGAGTCTATGAGCCCCATGCTGTGGGTGTCCTTAAGCCTGGATCACTTGATGATTACTGTTCTGTTCATTTCCTCTGAAGCATCTGGCACCGGCCACTGTCGGAAGACAGGATACTGGGCTAGATGGACCATTGGTCTGACTCAGTATGGCTGTTCCTATGTTCTCAAGTGATGACTGATATAGAAAAGATCAGTTGGACTTCGGTATTTTTACTTACTCTTTCAAAACACACGAATTTGCACGGAGACATCCAATGGAATTAACAAGCTGCAAATTTAATACCGATAAAAGGAGCTTCTGTTTTATGTAACCTGCTTTACGTGTGGAACTCTCTGCTACTGTGCATCACTGAGGTGAGGAGCTGAGCAGGATGCAGCAAAGGATTACAATGGAATGCCGATTCAATATGAGTGTCAGTTCAGCCCAGAAAAGGGGATTCTGGGAATTGTAGTTCCAAGGGGGATGGGAGTCATAGGCTGGCACAGCAAGGAATGCTGGGAAGGAGCATTGAGATATAAGCAACTCCCTTCCCTCACAATGGGAAGACACTGGGCGTAGGTGTTCTGGAAGAAGCAGAGAGAAAGAGAGATCCCAGGCAGAGGTCTGAAAAGACAGGCAGATGGGTGGAGAAGGTGCCCCGAGGAGGGGGTGTTTTGACTAGAGAGCCAGACAGAGCCGAAGCCAACAGGGGACTCTTCCATGGAGCAGGTCGAGCGGAGGAGGTGGGCTTGGGGGAAGAGAAGCGGGGAGCATGCATGGTGGTGCCTGATGCCCATTTCATTGTGTAGGGCTCAAAGGCTGACGCTCTGGGGAAAGGGAGGGTGTGAGTGCCCACTGGACTCTGAGGGACCAGCAGGGGGCGCTGCTGCTATCTCCCTGTGAGGGGCAAAGACTGACCCAGAGATCCGGGTTCAGTTCCCTGCTTTGCCACAGACTCCCTGTGTGATCCTGGGCCAGTCACTTGGCCTTTCCGTGCCATAGTTCCACACCTGTACAATGCAGATAACAGCCCTGTCCTGCCTCAGGGCGTGTGAGGAGAAATACGCACTACAGAGATGGGGCTAAGTACCGCACATGGACACACCCTCGAGGCAGGGCCCTGGCCTAGGGGAGAGACTGGGAGAAGTTTTGGGGGTTTTCAGTTGGACTCTAGTTTTTGGTTAAACTCCCCAGCCAGCAAGAGGCGAGCTGAGGCAGTTGAGCCATTGCTACTGCAATCTGTGGAAGCATCTCCCAACAGAGATGGGAGAACCCACCGCCTGGGACTGAACTACCATGCCCTAGAAAATATCCAGCGGGGCCCACAGGCATCTGGGGCTGGACCCACTGGAGCCCAGCAGAGCTGTTCTAGCTCTCACCTCCAGGAGGCTCCCCAGGCTTTCTTTCTCATGCCTTGTTCTAAGGTGCAAATGAATTAGGGGCTTGATTCTCCTTTCCCTGATGCCCAGGCGATCCTTCCTTGCTCCTGATTTGCACCTGCCTATCACAGATCGGCATGCGAGGGCGTCAGGCTGTGGGGAAGCGCCGTGTATTGTAAGGGCAGGAGAGAATGATTGAATCAGGCAGAGAAAAACCTGCTCTGCCCTAAACCTATGTGGATCAGTGCTGTGTAATCTATTCTGGTTGTCTCTTCCGCCCGCCCCCCATCCTGTCTCGAGCCATACGAATGTCACAGAGGGCCATGTGGATGCCTGTGCTCCTGCTCTGGAATCTTTCCTGCATCTCTCCCTAGAGGAGGGAATCTCCAGCCGGGCAGATGGACCAATTGATTATTTTTATCCTTTCATTAAGCAGCTGGAGATCCTTCCGTGATGTTACTCTTACAGTATCCCCTGCTGCCAAAAGCAACCGTCTGCCTGGCCTGGGCATGTTCAGTGTAGATCTGCATGGCTGCTGGCAAGACATGTGCCCGGGTCACAGTGGTACAAAGGCCACAAGCGTTGCAACTTGGTCTCTGGCCATTGGCAGCTTGTATTGACACACCAAGCGTGTGACCAGCTCTCCCAGGCTAGGAACGCCTCTTCCATCTGCTGTCTTGATTTCTGCTTAGCTGACGACTTGGTTTCAGGCCAAGCACGGGGAAGTGCTCTGGAGACTGATTCTTCATAGGCAAGTGTCATTCCTCAGCAGGAAGATCAACACTCTTGATTTTACTGTAGCACCTGATTGCCCCAGTCGAAGTGAGCATTGCCTTGTGCTGGGTGTGGGATGTACACACCGTGAGAGCCACAGGGATCTTACAATCTAGATAGACAAAAGCAGAGGAAGGAAGGATTATTGCTGATGTTTTACAGGTGGGAAACTGAGGCACAGAGAGTTGAAGTGACTTGCCCAAGGTCACTCAAGGAATCGGTGGCAGGGCTAAGGAGCTAAAGTTGCAGGGCTCCCTTTACGTACTTAATATACAGCATGTCTCCTCCAGGCCGCTGCACAGCTGTTACATGGGAACAGCAGCCTGGCTGTTAGGATCCCAAGGGGGAAGCCGTCTGCTGGAGCTCAGGGGATAAATCAGTGTGGGGGTTGGCTCTAGATGTTCCTGGTAATTCGCTCCCTACAGAACAACACTATTCCCTGTTCCCCGTATTACTCTGAAAACAGCTTGGTCACCCCCTTGCTGACAGCCGTCCTGCCTGGTCTCCCTCTCCTTTGCAGAGGGTCCCCACGAGGGGCATCTTCACTGCACAGTAAACCCATGTCTATGGCACTTGGGCTTGTTGACTTGGTATTTGCAAGTCCGCGGATTGAGTATCCAAACTGCGTTGTAAACCCTGGGTTTACAGCGCTGGGCCTGGGTCTCTTGGCCATGCTAACATGTCCACGCTGCGCTTCGCAGAGCTTCTGACCCAGATCTGTGGCTTGAGGTGTGTCCATACTGCAAAATGACAAGGCTTGGATCCACAGCAAGACTTGGCCTCTGCCCCACCCTCTAAGCAGGGTTCTAAGGTCTGAATCAGACAGATTTGTGTGTGGACGGAAGAGGGAGCTCAAAGCTGAGTTAGCACCTAGGTTTCTGTGCAATGCAGACATATCCTGTGGGGGCGAGGCACCGTTTACATCCAGTTCCTTTCTGTTCAGTAAAACAAGGCATGGTTTTCCTATATGGCGTTCAGCACTGTGGAGAGTTCCCCTCCAATCCCAGCATCTGCTGTTTTTTTTGCCTCAAGCTAGCTAGGAATTGACAGGCTATATCAGTGGTTCTCGGCCAGGGGTACGTGTATCCCTGGGGTTTGCAGAGGTCTTCCAGGGGTACATCAACTCGTCTAGCTACTTGCCTAGTTTTACATAAAAAGCACCAGCGACGTCAGTACAAACTAAAATTTCAGACAATGACTTGTTTCTGCTGCTCTGGGTACAACACACTGAGATGTAAGTACAATATTAATATGCTGATGGGATTTATTTTATAATTATATGGTAAAAAATGAGAAAGTCGGCAACTCATCAGTACCAGCCTGCTGTGATGCTTCTGTGTTTTGGTGTCGGATTTTGTAAGCAAGTCGCTTTGAAGTGAGGTGCAACTTGGGGGTACGCAAGGCAAATCAGGCTCCTGAAAGGGGTACAGTTGTCTGGAAAGGTTGAGAGCCGCTGATCTAGATCTATCCGAGGTCCACTTAGTCCTGTCCTAGAAGCGCCAATCGAAGGTATCGGAACCCCGCAGTTGCAGATGTGGGGTTATCTCCCCCCACGCTGGTCTTGGCTTTGTCTCCAATAGCCCCAAAGCACGAGGTTTAATATGCCCAAGTTGTTGTGGTCATTAATTATGGTCCCTCTGGATATTTTCATCCAGGTCAATGTCCTGAATCTTGCCTGTGGCTGGCCTTTCAGTGGCCTCCTGGGGGCAGTGAAAGTTGTGTGACTGTATTTCATTCCGTAGGGTCTGGATTGATATTTCGCCGATCCTGTCCCCTCACCGTTGTGCTAAAACAAGAGGGGAAAGCGGGGCACCCAGATCTGAGCTGCAGTCAGGTGCCCTCTTGCTGAGCCCTGCCTCTGCCTTGCACTTGCTGTTGTGTTTAATACTTACCGTTATACCCCTGGATCATCTCCTGAACCAGAGAAGCCAGATCCCACCACAGGGGTGTAACACAGAAACAGGTCCCAGTTCGGAGCCCCGCCCCTAGGCTAAGAGAAGCGTTCTGCCAAAGCAAACTGCTCTGGAGTGCTATGGACTTGCAAAGCGGGGGAGGCGATTGCTCCTTGGCCCTCCTATCAGTACAGAGTGGTGAATCTCACTCTGTCTGGGTGGGAGAGTGTCTATCTGTCAGAAGCGGCTCCTACAGTCGGCGGTTACACTCCTACAGTTAGGGGTGAGAACAGACTACGTCAGATCCTGCTGGCGTAGTGACAGGGTCAGGCCAGCGGATTATACCCTCAGCTCTGCTGCTGGTCCGGCCTGACCTGGGGCAGGTCGCTTAGGGCCACCCTTTCAAAATGGATTTCACTGCCTGATTTGGGGCACCAGGACTGTAGAATGTTGGTGCTTCAGTTTCCCCAACTGTAAAATAGGACTTTGCTTTCATACCTCCATGTACAGCACCTTGCACGCTGTTATTATTAACAAATGTGCACAGAGTGGGTACACCATGACTGGAGTAAGGGGACTGGGCCCTGGGTCTTTGACCTCCTGTGGGGCTGCCCTCACCTCTGCACTACAGAGTCATTCTCTCTCTCTCGTTCCCCAGTGGTTGTTCCACGGTGGATAAATACTGAACTAGTCGCTGGACCAGAGGGAGTGTGGGAAACGACTCTGCAGTCCACTGGTTAGCGCACTCACCTAGGACCTCCCCTGCTCCAATTACTCCTCCAGATTGGGTAAATAATGGAGCGACTTCAAGAAGAGAGCCCAAGGGAGCCCTTCATCAGAATATCCCTTAGTGCCGTGGTCAGAACACTTACCGGAGAGGTGTGAGATCTCTTCAAATCCTCCCCCCATCTCCGCTGGTAGAGAGAGGGGAATTGCACCTGGATTGCCCACATCCCGGGTACCACTCTAACCACTGGGCTACAAGTTAGGTACCGCCACCTCTTGTGGCTGTTTTGCATGGAGCGACTCAAACCCTGACTCATCCCGACAAGAAGCAGCTTAGGCGTTTAAGCCGCCTGACTCCAGGGAAGGGGTTCCTGTTCGTGGATCGCTCACCTGCAGCCTGGACTTCAGCGTCTCACTCTGGGAGAGGGGTGGGGGCTAGGACATCCATCTCGTCAGCATCTCCCATTGGCTAGCTTAGGCAGCTCCCTGCTTCACCTGCTGGCTTTTGTGGCTCACAAGCAAAGCTGCCTCTCCCTCCCCATGCCTTGCGGGGGGACAAAGGTGCCTCACTCAGACTTTGGGGACCAGTGGTGCTCCTGGGACTTTTCTGGACACCCCGATGCTCAGTGTTGCAACGCCGAAGTCCCTTTGTAGGTCCAGGCCTCAATGACTTGCCCAAGGCCACACACGGAGTCGGTGGCAGAGCTGGGAATTTCACCTAGAACGTCAGTGTCTCAGTTTGGTGCCTTAGCCATAAAAACCACCCAAAAGATCACTGGGGTGAGAGGCAGATTCAAGCTGCGACTAATATGTCAGGAGTTCATCTCCAAATCAGAGCAAGCAAGACAAATTATCTCCTGAGTCAGCGCATGCTGGAGCCTCTAGGTGTGTTTCCTCTCCCCCGACCAGCTCCAGAAGAGTTTTCTGTTGCAATCAACACCTGAGCCACCTGGCATTGAAATCAGAGCACCAGGTAGCGGGAGTTACTGTTCAGAGGACTCAGCTCTCCTGATTGGAAAACAGTGTGGCTGAAATGGCAGAAGCTGCCTGCCAACAGGCGAAAGAGGAGCTCAGGGGGATCCCAGTCTGTTTCTTAAAAAGGAAATAATCTACTGGAGATAATAGAGAAACCCACCTTCCACTTTGTCTCCGTAATTCATCTGGCTCACCAAATGCTTCTTTGGGATGAAGCATTTGTCAAGTTCCCCCTGTCCCCCCTTCCTGCTGCTAATTGGTACATACACCAAGCTGTCTCCCTAGAGAGCTGGTTAGGGCTTCATGACTTACTCACAATACTGGAGTTCACTCAGCTGGGCCCATTTTCTTGTTACAGATAAAAACCGCTGTGATTTTAGGAAACAAAACCAAAAAATTGGAAGTGAATTGAATCCTGGTGACTGATGAGGGATGGATCACCTGGTGATGACCTGTTCTGTTCATTCCCTCTGCGGCACCTGGCATTGGCCACTGGTGGAAGACAGGATGTTGGGCTAGATGGACCTTTGGTCCATAGGCACCAACTTTCCCCCACACTTGCCCTTGGCCCCCCACCCCAACTCCGCCCTTTCCCTGCCCCTGCCCCACCTCCATTCCAACCCTTTCCCCAAAGTCTCCACCCCAACTCCACTCCCTCCTTGCCCCTATTGGACCCCTTCCCCAAATCCACGCCCCGGCCCTGCCTCTTCCCCAGTGCATGGTGTACCTCGTCCTCCCCCCTCCCTCCCAGCACTTGCTGCATGAATCAGCTGTTTTGCGGTGCAAGTGCTCGGAGCCAGGGGGAAAAAGCAGGCACGCGGTGCACCCAGGGGAGGAGGTAGAGATGGAGGTGATCTGGGGCAGGGGGGGGAGCAGGGAGCTGCCAGTGGGTGCTAAGCACCCACCAATTTTTCCCCATGGATGCTCCAGCCCCGGAGCACCCACGGAGTCGGCGCCTATGCTTTGGTCTGACCCAGTATGGCCATTCTTATCTCCTGGTGAGCGATGCCCCTTGCCAAGCTCTGTGGCCTACTGGTTAGGGGATGGGGCTGGTAGCCAGGACACCTGGATTCTCTTTGGCCACTGGATCATTGTGTGACCTTGCAAAAATCACTTCCATTCTACCTCAGTTTCCCCAGGAGTAAAATGGAACCTACTTGCCTTTGCAAAGTGCTTTGGGAGCTTCACATTGGACGCATGATGTATGTACAAAGTGTTGCTTAGCCATGGGACAAGCACGGCACGTGCCAGGGGGTGTGACTTCCCCCTGGCTTGGGCCTGAGGGTCATTTTAGTTCCACCATCAGCACGAAAGCCAATCAGTGCCCACCGAGCTTGCCTCTTGGCAACGGAAAGTCAGATGAACGGAGCTCCTCAGTTTATGCCCTTGCCATATTCCTTCACTTCTGTGTCGTAGCTTCCCCCTCATGGCTCCTGCGCTTTATGCCTGGCAGATGAGAGCCCTGTCTCCCCCGAGTCATGTCTCCCTGGGCCTCAGGCTGAGAGAAAAAGTGGTACGTGAGGGGATATGGCCGCTCTATGCCAGCTGAGGAGAAGCAATTCTCAGGCACCTAGATCAAGCAATTGTGTAAATCAACCAAGGCCTGGGGCAGGCCCTGGCCAAGTGCATCTGAAAGGCTACCACAGACTGGGGAGGAGGGGGGAGTGACTGACTGCCCTGAGGGTAACGTGATGGCAGGTGAGGCACTCTGCACTCGGAAAGCCCCTGCCGTGAGCTATACAAAGGGGAAGAGCCCACCCCTTTGTGCCCAGCACTCGGATCCCAGTGCTGGAAGGAACGCAGCGCACAGACGGCGCTGTGCGGCAAGACGCAGCTTGTGGCTTGTTTTTTGTGAGGCGCTACCGGTGTAGCACGACTGTGGGAGTAAACAGAGCTGCTTGGGCAAAGCTCCCAGGACACAGCGGGAGGCAAGTGCGTGAGAGCAGGGAAGCAAGGGGGCTGGGTTCTAATCCTGCCACTGCCACTTGTCCAAGCCACAGCTCCTTCCACTCTATAGCTGTTTAGGCCACAAGCGAAGGACGGCCCCTGTCGCAAAAGAGCTATCGGTAAGTATAGCATCTAGAGTGCTGCTCCTGGCTGGGGCCTCTAGACCCTACAATAATACAGAGAGTAGTAATGCGAGCCAGGGGGCCTAGGTTCTGTTCCTGGCTTAGCCTCTGTGCCTAAGTTTCCCCACTTGTGAAATGGGGATATTCTCTGAGGAAGCCCGGGGTGTCGCTCGTTTGCAGTGCGCTTGGCAATCCTCTGGTTCTGCCCATGGGACAGGCATGTTTGCTGCTATTTCCTTTCACCCCTCTCGCCCCATTCCTGCCAGATCTCAGCATCTCAAGCCCACGCTGATGGGTGTTGTACATCCAGGCAGCTGGCCTGGGGCATGCGGCTCCGAGAGCGGAGGAGCAATTCACTGCTGGTTTGTTCCTCTGAAGCAGTGTGGAGCCGGAGAGAGCGTGGCGGGTGCCAGAGAAGATGCTTCCCACTTGTACTGACTCCGAGCCAGGCCCATCAGCCAGCTGCACCACATCGCAGCCAACTTATGGCTGGCACCGCTTCCCCCTTCCCAAAGCTCTTCAATCAAGAAATCCCCTCTCCCAGCAGGTGAAGTAGGAACAGGAGAACGATCTTTAGCCATATCCCGCCCAGCAGAGCCATGAATAATTACATTTCCCCAAGGGCTAGGGCCAGAGGTGCAGGGAGTGAGGCGTTTGTCCTGGTTCTGGTCTCACATACACCAGTGTAACTACCTTAATTTCAGTGACTTTCCCCAGCATGAGTGATGTGAGAGTCAGGGCATGGCTACACTGGCAGATGTAGAGCCCTGTGAGTTAAACTCACCTTCGGAGAGTGCAGTAGGGAAAGCGCTGCAGTCTGTCCACACTGCCAGCTGGCAGCACTTGGTCCTACTAGTGAAGGCAGGGGGCTGGACTTGATGACCTTGCAAGGTCCCTTCCCGTTCTAGGAGATAGGATATCTCCAGTTATTATTATCATTATATTGTTACTGGTGTGGCCACATTTGTGGCACTTGCAGCGGCATTGGGAGCAGTGCATTATGGGCACCTGTCCCAGCATGCAAATAACTGCAACATGCTTTTCAAATGGGGGTGGGGGTGGAGTGTGACAGGAAGTGTATTGTGTGTATGTGAGGGGAGAGAGTGGGTTTTTGGGAGGCTGAGAGCATGTCAGCATGCTGCCTTGTAAGCTCAGACAGCAGCAGACCTCCCCCTTCCCCCTGCCTCTCTCTTTCTCACACACAGCATTTCACAGTAATGGTTGCTCTGTCTTGGAGCAGATAAGCAGCCGGCTGTCAGAAACGGAGCTTTCAAAGGGCATTTCCACATTCCTGCAGCGATTCAAAAACAATGACAAGAGTGGCCACTCAACTTAAGGGGATTATGAGAGGTTTCTGGAGACTGATCAGAGTGCTGTAATGCAACATCTGGTTCACACTGACGCCCTGGTGTTGTAGCCAAGGCGCATCAGATGTTATTCCACTCACCGAGGTGGAGTACCAGGAGCACTCTAGCCCTGGAGTCAGAGCGCTCTATGCGCCTTGCCGGTGTGGATGGGGAGTGAGCTAGGGCACCCTGGGCTGCTTTAATGCTTTCTAACACAATTGTAGCCAAACCCTCAGGCTCCGCTCTCATCTTTCCTCGGGGCCCATTGAAGTCAAGGGAGTCTTTCCATTGACCTCTATAGGTGTCAGATCAGCCCGGAGGTGTTAACGGTGCGTGAATTTGCACTGTGGAGGAGGGGAGGCAGCCGGATGAAAGGGAACCCCCCTCTGTAACAGTCACCTCTTCTCAGCAGTGGGCCAGGTGGTAGTGAAATCAAGGCAGGCAGGCAGATGCTGTGGTATAAATATCTAAATTATCCCCCGCAGCGAGATGCTCACCTGAGGTAGAAAGCCGCAGGTTCATTCAACCCGGGACATGAATGAGAACGAAGTGGAAGAGTTTTCACATGACTCATTCCCTTGTGTATTTCATAAAGTTTCAATCCCCGGAGCAAGGATGGAAGGCTCAGGCCTGCGGGCAATATTTGCACTGGAACCACAAATACAGATGCATTGTTAATGAAATGAGAGTTACTGGAGCTAAAATGCTGAGATCCTTATTCTTGGGTTATTCAAACAAACAAATCCGAATGGAAGAACTTACTGCATTGGGCTGGCTCCTCAGCTTTGCCCTTTTATCCCAGCTGAGACTCTGACCTGTTCATAAGAACATAAGAACGGCCACACTGGGTCAGACCAAAGGTCCATCTAGCCCAGTATCTTGTCTGCCAACAGTGGCCAATGCCAGGTGCCCCAGAGGGAATGACCAGAACAGGGAATCATCAAGTGATCCATCCCCTGTCGCCCATTCCCAGCTTCTGTTCACTTTCCTAGCTGTAATAAAGATGAGACTGTAATTTCAGATGGTTTCTGTGTATGATCAAAGAGTGAACCTGGGAGCCCTGTTAATGAGCTTTTGCAAAAAGTGGATAATTTTGGCATCAAGTAATTGTTATTAAAGGTTTACGGGGCTTTTCTTTCCAATCACTCAGAGCACACATCTGCTCCATTTTTACTAGCTGGCCACTTCTGTTAAGCAAACGCTCGTTGATGGGCCCTTGAGTTTAATTTGATTCCACCCCTTCTGTGCGATTGCAATTCCATTGAGTTCAAGAGTGGGATCAGGCCTTTTATTATGATTTATGTGTATTTCTGTAGGGCCCAGACCAGGCGCTGTGCAGACACACAACAAAAAGATGGATCCCACCCCAGAGTGCTAATCGCTGTCTAAAAAAGCAAGGCCATTGCACTCTCTGGAGCAGAAGCTGATGGCAATCCACGGCTGGAAGCATGCTCTGCGATTGGAACTCCGGTGATGTGGGTTCTTAGCTCTGACACTGACTCTCTGCTCGACCTTGGACAAGTCACGTAGGCCCAGATTGTCAAAGGTATTTAGGCTCCCAAATATCTTTGACAATCTGGGACTTTCAGTTCAAGGGGGCATGCTAATCCATTCCTGTCTTGGTCAGTTTAGACCAGTGGTTCCCAACCTATTGATCATTGTGGACCGGAGAAGCAGCTCTCTGTGTGTCATGTTATGTGGGCTGCATCCACACAATAGATATACTACTTGCATGATCCTGAGGATGTCACATGGCCGGCACATTTGTGCTGGTTGGGCACAAGCACCCCATGGGCTGCAGGTTGAGAACCACGCTTATCATGTGTTTGTACAGCACCTGACACACAGGGGTCCTGATATCAGATGCATTGCCTAATACTCCTCCTCCTCAATCATTTCATACCCAGGTTTGCATCCATCAGGTACAAATCTGGCCCACAGGGATACAAAGTATTGAAGTTAGCAAAAGAAATTTCCCATTTCCCAGCTTCTTCCCCTGTGCTCCTCCTTCCAACACATCCTCTGGAAAGAGTGAATTTCCATTGCTGGGTAGAGGCTCAAACACCTTTCGTCTTGGCCCTCAGCAAATGTTTTTCCAATTTCCCAGGCTGTGGAATTTTAATAGCTCTGAGCATCACTGTCTCCCCAAAAATTCTGTTTCATCAGCAGGGGTCAATATAGATTTCGACAAGTGATTGGCGTCTTATTTCCTTCTGGAATTAGCCCTCTTGAATAACTTTCTGCAGTCCATTATTTTTCCAGTGTGGGTGCGAGACGAAATGTTCTCGGAAATCATGGAAGTGACCCACAATGAAAGAGCTCGTCTTAATGAGTGGAAGGATGTGGTATCAAAGTACAGGAAAGATGCCAGTGACCGTGAGGACAGGAGGGACCAACGTGAGGATAGGAGGGATGAACGTGAGGAAAAGAGGGGATGCTCGAGATGAGAGGTGGTGGCAGGAAGATCTGAGGTGTCGGGATGCAACTCTGGGGCTGCTGCGTGATCAAATGGACATGCTCCGGCATCTGGTGGAGCTTCAGAAATGGCAGCAGGATCACAGAGTGCCGCTGCAGCCCCTGTATAACCATCCTCCCCCCTCACCATGTTCCTTAGCCTCCTCACCCACCAGACAACTGAGAATGCATGGGGGGAGGCTCCGTGCACCCGCCCATTCCACCGCAGTGCACAGCCCAAAGGCTGTCATTATTTTGAATTTTTTTTAGTGGCTTTTTCCTTCCCTTCTATCCTCCTCCCAAACCCCAGCCGGGCTACCTTGTCAGTTCTCACCCTCTTTTTCTTTCTTTACTTTCTTTAATAGGAGATATACCAATCTCCTAGAACTGGAAGGGACCTTGAGGGCAGGAGTTTGAATTTTGATTTAAATATATAGTGTTGGGCTTGGGAGCTGGGGTTTGTTTGTCCGTTTTCTTCCCGTGACTAAACCTCCGTCTCTAGGTGGCTTGCGGCTGTGTCTGAGAAAAGCAGAGTCTGTCTCAAAATGCTTAGTAGGGAGTCAGAAGATCTGGGTTCAGATCTAGGGTGACCAGACAGCAAGTGTGGAAAATCGGGACGGGGGTGGGAGGTAATAGGAGCCTGTATAAGAAAAAGATCCAAAAATCAGGAATGTCCCTATAAAATCAGGACATCTGGTCACCCTATTCTGATCCCTGGTTCCATCACAAACTCCATAATGTGACTGGGGCAAGTCATTTACTCTTGGTTCACCATTTGTAAAATGGCAGTGCTTCTTGTCTCTTAGCTAGCCCAGACTTTGAGGGAGGGACTGCCTCCTGGTGTGTGTACGGATGATGCCTAGCACAATGGGCTCCTGATCTCAAGTGGGCTCTCCAGATGCCAGCAGGGTACAAAAAATAACAGCAACACCCCAAGCGTAGCTGAAGTTGCATATCTTAGATCAATCCCCTCCAGTGTAGACGAGGCCTACAACAGCATTCAGAAAAGAACTAGATAAACTCATGGAAGGTAGGTCCATCAATGGCTGTTAGCCAGGATGGGCAGGAATGGTGTCCCTAGCCTCTGTTTGCCAGAAGCTGGGAATGGGCGACAGGGGATGGATCACTTGAGGCCACTTTCACAGGCGTTGGGTGGCAGACCAGTCCTCGCCCACAGACAACCTGCCAACCTGAAACATATTCTCACCAGCAACTGCACACTGCACCATAGTAACTCTAGCTCAGGAACCAATCCATGCAACAAACCTCGATGCCAACTCTGCCCACAGATCTACACCAGCGACACCATCACAGGACCTAACCAGATCAGCCATACCATCACAGAAGGCGATTCCCAAGGAAAGTGCAGAGAAGTGAGGTGGAGGATGGGAGATGCTGGGCAGGAGACTGCTGCGGCATCGCTAGCAGATTCCAGGCAGGAAGCCAGCAGCCATGGGCAGAGAAGGAATAGACCAAAAGGTGGATTGCCCATTTACGGCAACATCCATGATGGGTAAGTGAGCCATAGGCTTGGAGCGTCCACTTCATCACCTGGTGTCCAGTGCATAAGAACATAAGAACAGCCACAGTCAGTCAGACCAAAGGTCCACTAGCCCAGTGTCCTGTCTTCTGACAGTGGCCAATGCCAGGTGCCCCAGAGGGAATGAACCGAACAGGAATCATCAAAAGCAGCAGAGAATCCTGTGGCACCTTATAGACTAACAGACGTTTTGGAGCGTGAGCTTTCGTGGGTGAATACCCACTTCGTCAGATGCATGTAGTGGAAATTTCCAGGGGCAGGTATATATATGCAAGCAAGCTAGAGATAATGAGGTTAGTTCAATCAGGGAGGATGAGGCCCTGTTCTAGCAGTTGAGGTGTGAAAACCAAGGGAGGAGAAACTGGTTTGTTAGTTGGCAAAGCCATTCACAGTCTTTGTTTAATCCTGAGCTGATGGTGTCAAAATTGCAGATGAACTGAAGCTCAGCAGTTTCTCTTGAGTCTGGTCCTGGTATTTTTGCTGCAGGATGCCCACCTTAAGGTCTGCTATAGTGTGGCCAGGGAGGTTAAGTGCTCTCCTACAGGTTTTTGTATATTGCCATTCCTAATATCTGATTTGTGTCCTTTATCCTTTTCCGTAGAGACTGTCCAGTTTGGCCGATGTATTAAGCAGACGGGATGCTGGCATATGATGGCAATATTACATTGTGGTGTGCAGGTGAATGAACCG